>NW_006286224.1:160646-163667 GCF_000327345.1 Myotis davidii
AACACAGGTATGAAGTCATACAGGCCAGGGTCAAGTCCTGGTTTGCTCCCACACAAGCTTTATGACCTCAGGCAAGTCTCTGCATTCTAAAATAGAGCAAATTATAGTACCTACATTCTAGAAATTTTTGAGGATTAAGTGAGATAACACATATAAAGTGTTAATTGTAGTATACATAGCGAGTACTCAAAATGCTATTTATTATCAAGGTTATGAGTTTTCATAAGCTCTTAATGCTCTCAGAATTTAGAACATTTCTTTGGTAGAGGAGGAGCCTTGCTTTAAGCTTACAATACTTCGTAATGTTACTTTTATATAAGTAGCTACAGGAAGACTTACATACTTTGTGTATCCAAACAGGAAGTAACTATGTTATGTAAGTTAGGGGTCCAGCCCTTCCTGGCTCCTGCTCACATTTGCTCTTCCCAAATTTTATTGAAATCAAGTTCCTTGTCTCCAAGTACCTACTTTTGTCCTATGACCAACTTCCCTGGCTATTTACTATGTAGTTCATGCTCTCATTTCTATGAGCTACACCTTTTTGAAGTTTGATGCTCGGTATCATTTTTCCCAGCTATGTCCCTGACCTTACTTCTTGGCTTTTCCTCTTTAGCCTGCTTCAGATGAACAACTTTGCCAGTTTTATCTGACATCTTCCTACTGAATCTTGTCTCGTTTAGCAATGCTTCCTCATCTCTGAGGAAAAATTTGCTCTGAGAGGCCAAAAGAGCTCTGACTACAGAATTAAGTTACTTTAAGTCATTTACAAAGATATTTTTTAATTAAATAATAGCATCTGCCTTCAAAATTGGTCATGTGTGCATTTTGGTTTGCAATAGTCTATGAAATGTATACTATTTCATGTAAATATGCAAATCTTTATAATGTTGAAGCAGTTACTAGCAAACATTTAATAAACTTCTTAAAATCCCATGCTCATTATTATCTTTGTAGCAATGTCCCATATTTGAAATTGTAGTTATTGAAAAGACAATTATTATTATCCCCTGTGAGTTTAAGTAAATTCCCCATGTGGAGGGCCAAGACTGTAATCCAAGTTTTATAACTTCAAGTCTTGTACTTATTCCCTTAAACCATAATGCTTCCATCATCCCCCCTCCTCCCATGCCAAGAAATGATATGGGCGAACTGGATAACTCAAAGAGTCTTCTTTAAGCTTTAGGTCCTCAGGCCTTATTTTCCTAGGAGCAGTGATAGGAATCAAATTTTTCCTTGTTTTGATCTTTATATAAATAGAATCATTCTATCCACATCTATTCTTCTGTCCTTCTGAAATTGGTTTATTTCACTTCATATTGGATTTTTGAGATTCATCCATATTGATACTTGTGGCTGTAGTTTATTCATTTTCACAATTGCAAAGCATTCCATGATGCAAAAATACCACAATATCATCATTCATTTAATTTTTAGTGGATGTTACAAGAAATGTTGCTGGAAACACTTTTGTACATGTCTTCTAACCTATATGCAATAGTTTATCTCAGGTATATTGACCCTGATAGTATTGGGTACAAACCTACATTCATTCTGATTGGTTGATATCCATGACTCACTTGTTGAACAGTTTTAATGTTACCTACAGATATATCTAGGAGTACAATTTCTGGCTAATAGAATATGTGAATATTTAACTAGGCAATACCACATTGTTTTTAAAGTGATTATAGCAATTTTTACTCTGATTAGCAGTGTATGAGAATTCCATTGGTTCCATTTAGTTATCATCTCAGCATCAGCAATACTTTTGGCCATTCTGATAGGAGAGGGATGATATGTCATTGCGATTTTAATTTGTATTATCCTGGTTACTAATGTGGTTGAGTATCTTCTATTGGCCATTCTGTTTTCCACTTCTGTGAAATGTCTGTGCATGTCTTTTGCTGATTTTTATATTTTTCCTATAGATTTATATAAGTATATTATATTTCTGAATACTAATCCTTTGTTAGTTATATGTATTGGGATTATAATATCTTTCCCCACTTTGTTAATTGTTTTTACCAATCAATTTACAGTATTGTTTTTGCTTTTTTGACCAGACATTCTTAATTTTAAAGTTGTCAAATTTACCAATCTTTTCTTTTATGGTTTGGGCTTTTATATTTTACTAGGGGCCCAGTGCAGGAATTCATGCACCTTGAAAGGAACTGTGGGCTGTGAGGAGGCCTGGGGCGCAGGGGCAGGTCTCAGCCCATCCTCTGTGCCCCCACTCAGCCCCTCCCACTGTGGACCTGGTCCCCTCTCTGCTGGCAATCCTACTCCCACCACCGCCACTCCCACATGCTGATGGTGCCCAGCGATCCAGACTAGCACTGGGTGCTGGCAGCAGGTGCAAGCGACAGCTCCAGCAATGGCTGCGGGTGCGAGCAGTGGCTGCTGCCCCAATCGCCCCTCAGGAACAAGGGGAGATTGAGAAACCCTCAGGAGTGATTGGGGCTGGCAGCTGCCACTCACACCCGCTGACAGTCGGGACGGGCGCCCAACGCCAGCAGCAGGTGTGAGTGGTGGCTCCAGCACTGGCTGTGGATGTGAGCGGGACCAGCGCCAGCAGTGGGTGTTAGCGAGACCAGCACCATAAGCGGGTATGAGTGGTGGCTGCTGCCCCAATCGCTCCTCAGGAGCATATTTTTAGACATGAAAATTATGAGCACTATTTCTTACAGGCTTCTTGTAGAACTAAAATAATATTAGGGGCATCCTGTTTCCCATTGAATTATTTACCCAAAGCTATTTAGGACTACCCTGCATAATGTTTATGCATTTCATGTGGGAAGTATAATATCCAAGGGAAACCATTTGCACATTTTTTAACACTTCAAGGCGGTTCATTATAGAATGAAAGGTTAGTTGCTTTTGCTTGCTCAAGTCATTTATTCCATTTCACCCTCACTCCTACTTTTAAAAATTGCCTTTGTTTAAAAAACACACAACACAAAACAGCTGTACGTGGCAGCTGGTTTGGAATTGTGGCATACAAGAACTGGGGGATTTGCACAA
>NW_006286224.1:163791-166952 GCF_000327345.1 Myotis davidii
TGGGGACTGGCGCCAGGCGCTGGCAGCGGGTGCGAGCAGAGCTGGCACCAGCAGCAGGTGCAAGCACCGGTCAGGACTGTGGGGTGCGGGAGCAAAGAATTTGCAGTAACCACCAGAGGCTCGCCCCGATAACAGTGACCATCGCCCCGCCTTGGTCTGGTGCCCCCACTCACCTGCTCCACCATCCCCCCACAGCTGGTGACCACCATATTCTGCACTCTGCTGCCTGCTGCCAATGCCCGCCATGTTCCACACCCCCTGCTGGTCAGCGCACATCATAGCGACTGGTTGTTCGGTTATTCCACCATTCAGCCTATTTGCATATTAGGGTTTTATATATATAGACTAGGGGCCCAGTGCACAAATTTCTGCACTTTAAAAGGAACTGTGGGCCATGAGGCTGCACTAAGCACAGGGGTGGGTTTCAGCCCATCCTCCATGCCCCCTCCTGGTCCCTCCCACCACAGCCCCCTATCCCCTATCTGCCAGCAGCCTCGCTCCCACCTCCACCTGACAGCCCTGGCCTCGCTCACACCTGCTGATGGCATGGAGTGATTTGGCTGGCACCAGTAGAGGGTGCAAGCGGCAGCTGCCAGCCCAGATCACCCCTCAGAAGCAGGGGCAGGTGGAAAAGCCCTCAGGGGCCATCAGGGCTGGCAGCTGCTGCTCACACCCCTGATGGCGCCAAGCCATCAGGACTAGTGCTGGATTGCTCCTGCAAGTGGCGGCTGCTGGTGCCCAGTGATTGGGACCGGTGCCTGGCGCTGGCAGCAGGTGTGAGTGGGGCCAGTGCCAGCAGCAGGTGCAAGCGCCAGGCAGGTCTGTGGTGCACAGTGCCCCTGCTCACCTGCTCCACCATCCTGCTGTGGCCAGTGCCTACCATGTTCCTCACACGCCCCCTGGTGGTCAGCGCACATCATAGTGACTGGTTGTTCAGTTGTTTGGTTGTTCCAGTTGTTCTGCTGTTTGGTCTATTTGCATAGTAGCCTTTTATTATATAGGATGGTTGTTGTGAGGATTAAATGAGAGAATGTTAAAAGAAGTACCCAACAAGAAGCAATCACTCACTAAACTTTTTTCCTGAATGTGGAATTAATGGAAAGGCACGGTTTCTCTGAAAGCTCAAACTAAACCTCAGAGCACAATAATGACATAAGTCCTAGGAATAAAGGCTCCAAACTAAAAATGAAAAATTGGAAATCAAGGTCATGCTTTTTGAGTTATGGACCCATCATTTAGCTTGCTGTTATATTTCTGATATAGCTATATTTCTGTTTTTCATTCTATACCTCAGTATTTTAAACCAATTTTGAAGAAATTGATATATATTTTTAACTTAAAAAATGCATCACTTTATAAAACTTAAATGATGTAGAGAAAACAACCAACTAGCTTCAATTCTGTTTGTAAAGGTTTCACCCAAAAGGGTAGATGTCAGCGTTTTAGGTTTCTTTTGCTTTGACCTAATCACATCTGCTCTAAGCATAGCTGAGTGTAACATTTAACAACTCACTTAAAAAAATTTACTATAAACATAACAAGCACAACAGGGATTATTTGACAGTCTGTGATGAGTATAGTTTATATCCACAAACTCTAAACGACCTATGAATAAAACAAGTTTTTCAAATGAAATAAAAAGAAATACACACACATCTTGGTGATGAAGTCTGTGAAGTTTATGTTCTTCTTAAGAGAATTAGGCTTTGAAAAGTGTGGGGTTATTAGAAAGATTGAAACTCATATTTCTCAAATTATGGGTGATAGTCAAGACATTGCAATTTTAGATTTCTGAGTACAGGTCTTTTATCTCCTTAGTTAAGTTTATTCCTAGGTATATTAATTTTTTTGATACAATGGTAAATGGGATTTTTTTTTTGGATTCTCTTTCTGTGAGTTCATTATTGATATATAAAAATGCCATGGATTTCTGGGTGTTAATTTTGTATCTTTCTACACCGCCAAATTCATTTACTAAATCAAGTAGTTTTTTGATGGGGTCTTTAGGGTTTTCTATGAACAATATCATGTCATTAGCAAATACTCACAGTTTTACTTCTTTTTTTTCCAATTTGGAAACCTTTTATTTCTTCTTCTTGTCTGATTACTATGGCTAGCACTTCCTATGTCAAACAGGAGTGGTGAGAGTGGACATCCCTGAATTATTCCTGTTCTTAGTTTTTGCCCATAAAGTATGATGTTGGCTGTAGGTTTGTCATATAATGACTTTATTATGCCGAGGTATGATACCTTTATTCCCACTTTGCTGAGTGTTTTGATCAAACAAGAGTTTTGGATTTTGTCAAATGCCTTTTCTGCATCAATTGATATGATCATGTGATTTTTGTCTCTCAATTTGTTTATGTGATGTATCATGTTTATTGATTTGCAGATATTATACCAGCCTTGCATCTGCAGAATAAATCCCACTTGGTCATGGTGTATGATCTTTCTAATGTAATGTTGGATCTGATTTGCTAGGATTTTTTTGAGGATATTAGCTTCTATATTCATCAGAGATATTGGCCTGTAATTCTCTTTCTTTGTAGAGGCTTTATCTGGTTTTGGAATTAGGATAATCCTGGCCTCATAAAAAAATCTTGGAAGTGTTCCTTCCTGTTGGATTTTTTTGAATAGTTTCAGGAGGATAGGTGTAAGTTCTTTGAATGTTTAGTAAAACTCCCAGGCTTTTGTTTGATGGGAGTTTTTTTTTTATTACTGCTTCTATTTTATCAGTTGTTATTGGCCTTTATTCTGTGGTGGGTCTCTTGTAGACAGCATATAATTGGGTCATGTTTTTGTATCTATTCAGCTACCCTATGTCTTTTGAATGGAGCATTTAAGTAATTTACATTTAAATAATATTTAGAATGCTCTTCCTACTAGTCTTCAGGTCCCATAGATTTCTGACCTTCCTCAATATAAGTCTCCTCCTTAGCTGGACTTCAGGTGGTAATTCTGGGTGAATGTTCTCCAATTTAGTTGTATTTCTAGTCTGGCCTTGAGAGGAGATGCACGCAAGGTCGGCATATTCAGCTGCCATTTATTCTCCCCAGTAACTGTACTTTGTATATACATAGCATATGCTTAGTATTATATTCTGACTAGAATACTCTTTCTCTAATCATTCCCTTTGTCTAGTTAATTAGCACACATTTATT
>NW_006286224.1:166987-167275 GCF_000327345.1 Myotis davidii
CCTCTCCTTGGCCACCCCAAACCCCCGGCACATGCCCTCACACCCCTAGTGTCTGTGTCCTATGGTTAGGCTTATATGTATGAATGCAAGTCTTTTGGTTGTTCTCTTACTGCCCTTCAACCCTGCCTTCCCTCTGAGGTTTGATGGTCTGATCAATACTTCTCTGTCTCTGGATCTATTTTTGTTCATCAGTTTATCTTGTTCATTATATTCCACAAATGAGCGAGATCATACGATATTTATCTTTCTCTGACTGGCTTATCTCACTTAGCATAATGCTCTCCAGCT
>NW_006286224.1:167387-176217 GCF_000327345.1 Myotis davidii
TGCAGTACACAAGGGTTCCATTTTTACTGTATCCTCCCCAGCACTTGTCATTTGTTGATTTGTTAATGATAGCCATTCTGACAGATGTGAGATGGGACCTCTTTGTCATTTTGATTTGCATGTCTCTGATGATTAGTGACTTTGAGCATGTTTTCATATGTCTCTTGGCCTTTTGTATGTTCTCTTCCTAAAAGTATCTACTTAGGTCCATTGTCCATTTTATGATTGGATTGTTTATCTTCCTTTTGTTAAGTTGTATGAGTTCCCTGTAAATTTTGGAGATTAAACCTGAGGATAGTTTTCCATTGATTTTTAGAGAGTGTGGAAGAGAGAGGGAAAGACAGAGAGAAATGACTAAATGGTTAAAATGACTTCTTATTTTGCTCTTTCTGTCGGTAGGAAGATTTTGGAGCAAGGGGAAGCAGGTTTAGAGGTCAAAGGCCATGCAGGCTGTTGTGCTGGCAGTCCAGAAGGATAGACCAGTGGAGCAAGCAGAAAGGTTAGGAGCTGGGAATATCCCAGATGGAAACTTTGTGGAGAGTTTAACTTTTAGAAGTGCTTTTCTCCGGGGCCATGGGAATAGTCATATGAAGAGTACAGTTTTAAATATATTCCTCCTATGTTGCAATCCTGTATACTTACTCACTATAGCTTCACCTGTCATCAGCTTGGGTGGTGGAGGTGTGAGGACAAAGTTGCACCAGGAATTGTGAATTGCCTACATTGGCCCCACTCCTGATGCCCATGTGCAGGGAGCAGCATGCTATATAGTAGGCAACTGTGTTAAATTGTTTCTGGAGTGGTCTGGCATCTAGGAAAGGTGGCTTATGGCTGAGCTGAGAATAGCCAGAAGGAGCACCTGAGAAGTGGGAAGTTCAAGTGACCAGGTGAGATACTCCCTTACTCTGTATATCCTAGAAGGTGATCCTTGTAATGGAGAAGACTGACTTGGGATTTACACACATCATCTTTTATTTTCCCAGAAAACCTGTGTGAGAAGAATTATTCTTCTCACTTTACATATTAGAAAATAATAATTTCTATTATTGTGTACTTGCTATGTATGAGGCCCTCTTCAATTTTCTTCATATGCATTATTATTATGGAAAGATTGCTGCAAATAAATATTTTCCTAATTTTACAGATAAAAAATGGAACCTTATAGAGTAAATAATATACTCAGGGTAATGGAGATAACCTTTACCTAAAACTGGGACTAGACTATAGGATTGCAGAGCCCAGAGCCATGCTGATCCTCTTCATACATCATAGAGACAAGAGATGATAGAGGCAATTAGGTATGAGCTTCCTCATTTCCCCTCTCTTACCTTTTCTACACTTATATCCTTACCTTCTTCTGATTTTTGTACTTCCTTCTCTCTAGTTTATCTTATCCAAGTATCATTTGAACTCCATGTCTTCCTGCCCCCTTGAGACCTTTCTCTAGAAATTTTCTTCTCTCCTAACCTTCCAACTATGAAAAAGAACTATGTCACTCAATATTTTCTCTCTTTCAAGCTGGTATTCTTCTAAGAGATTTTTTTTCACTGTATCCATGTTCTGTGCATTTGTCAATTCACTTCAATGAAGCTTACACTAAGGTTATCATGGACCTCTTGATTACCAAACCAAATAGCCTATTTTCAGTCTCCAGTCCTCTCTGAATGTTTCTGCAGCTTTTGTACTATACTAGTTGCTATCTTATAGTTCTTGAAATTCTCTCCTTTTTAGCATACATGATACCTATATTTTGTTCTCCTACTTTTGTTAACATTCTTCATCAGTTTCATTTAATGGCTCTTTCTCCTTCCCTGTCCACCTCTTACACATTAGTTTCCTCAGGGTTTCATCCTCTGTGCTAATCTCTCCTCTCCTTAGATGAACTTATTCCATCCTATGGCTCTTACTTCCAAACCTAAATCAGACTTTCTTTCAGAGATTCAGAACTGTATTGGTTATAGGAATAATTCTAAAGCCTAGTTTAAAAAGAACCTTCATCTGTGGAACCTTCTTATTCCCCCAACTGGATGTACTTTCTCATTATTTTGAACCTCTATAGGATTTTTCTCTCATCTCTTAGCTGACACTCATTATATCAAAATTTGTCTGGTAGCTGTTTGTGTGCTTGTCTTATTCCTTTTAGTAGATTGTAAGCTCCTGGGAGGCTAGAACTTTGCCTTTCTTATCATTGCATTATTTTAGAATTGAATATACTGGTAATGCCATGTCCATGATAAAGAATCAATATTTATTGCATGTAACTTATTCTATTTTTCCCAATTAGATGAACTATGATTCTATCTTCTAGGATTTCTCCAAGTTGAATATTTTTGAGCTATGTACCCCTATTTCACAGTGACAGGGATCACCTCCTTACCAAGCTGCTACTGCAGGTTGAGGGTTATGATTGGATCTCTGCAGTGGATGCCATGAAACATTCATTCTTCCTCAGTTTGGGCAGGGAAAAATCTACAAACTCCCTGATACTATTTCCATATTTGCACTAGAGGAGATCCAATTGCAAAAGGAGGATAGCCTGACTCAGGTAGGGCAGCTTTCCATAAGATAGACACTGAGTTCTAAGCCACAGATCTGGGCCCAAACAGGCAGTGGCTAGAGGGATTACATGTACCTAGCAGGGAAGCCTCTGACTGTATCTCCTTTGATGGTTGCCTGCCAACCTGCCTGTCTCCTGCTAACCTGCTCACAGGTCTCCTGCTGTCTGCCCAAATACCTGGTTATTGGCCTTTTGGCCCAACCATTGGCCTGTCTGCTGGATGCTAACAAAACTCTCATTGCTTCTTAAAAGAATATATATAGATATTTACTTGTCCTCTAATACAAAAAACCTCATCATTCTTGATTTTCTTGTTACTATTCTTTACTCACTCTTTTGTGTGAACATGACATAAATATTTAATTTTTTAATACCTACTCTTAATATGTACATCTTGACCTAGATTTGTTATATTATGCTGTAAATTCCTAGAGGATAGGGATGAATCTGTTTAGCTCAATTAGATAAATTGTTATCTCAGCATCATTTGAAATGCACACTTAATAAGCAGAAATATCTCTGATGATAATTTAACACAATCTACTGGTCTTTGATCTGAATATCTCAGTCTTTAAAGTCTATGGTGATTTATAAACAGTGCAGATATAGCCTGTGTTCTTATGATCCCAACAAAATTCCTATGACTTTAAGACAATAACTAATAGATACCTTTCATCATATTGAAAACTTAGAATGTGATGGGGTGATATACTTAGACAAACATAAATAACTGCAATCTAACAAGGCAGAATATGTGAGCCTTCAAAATGGCAGTGACAACATGCTCTCTCAAAGGAAGCAGGAGTTACTTATGTCTGGCAATGGGTTTAGGAAAAGATTTTGTGAAGCACTTTAGATGAGATAAAATCAGATTTGTGATTTAAATGGGATTCTTTTGGCTGAACTATAGAAGTTGAATCAGAATAAGACAAGAATTAAAATAGTGATAGTAATGAGAAAAAAATAAAAGAGCAACCCTGTTATCTGGAAGCTGGCCTCATACTCAGGACCTGATGGGCACAAACAACCTCACAGAACACCAACATCAGGAAAAGTTAATCTGAGAACATGATAAAGTGAAAAAAACAAGGTTACTTCATAATTTCTAAGCACAGACAAAATCAAGATTACTGTACCACCCACAAAATACCAAACATTGTCCTCCTTTTGCTAAAATGTGCAGCTAATACCTTTTTACTAATTATGACTTTATTTGTGCTCTACTTTGTCTACCATAGGTAAGATTTACTGAGCTACCCAATCATAAAATTCCTCAATTTTCTGACAGCATTCAATCAAGAGTGAAGCCCTACTTATTTAGATCAACTAAAACAAAATCCTGTCATAGGTTCTTTTAACACTCTCTTACTGAGATAACCCATGGTTCCCCATGGTATGTGTTCTCTCCTACTACAATGAGTGAAAAACTCAACTTGTTCAACTACTGGTGTGTTCCTGGTAATATTTGTTTAGAGGACAGTGACACTACTAAGAGGACAGTTACAGATGTACATACAAACAATGGTGAAGGCATGCTATAAACAGTGGTACCACAGATAGAGAAGAGTGTACAGATTCTAGAAACAAAGGTAAAATCAATAATACTTGATTTGATATGGAGGTTGAGAATGGTAAGGAGAAAGTTCAAGTCTCTAACGTGAATGGGTAATGATGCTATTCATGGATGTGGAGAAAACAGAAAGAGGGGAACTTTTAGGGAGGAAAATTAAAGTGTTTGTGAGACATCCAAGTGGAGAGGTCCAGTAGGCAGTTGAGTCTATGGGTTTGAAGCTAGGATAGGTCTGACATTATAGTAAATCCAAAAGAGGGGATGAGATCACTTTGGAAGTATGTGTAAAGTGAGAAGAACAATTGGTTGAGAATTAATCTTGAAGATTTTTCAACATTTGAATAGTAGATAGGGAAAAGAGAGGAAAAAGAAGACCTAGGAGAGTTGAGTGTCACTGACACAAGGGAATTGAAAGTTTTAAAAACAGCATTACATACAGTTAAGAGATCAAATCTGTTTGGTTTAGAAATTATGAAATTATGGTGGCCAGAGGGAGAGCAGTTTAACTGGAATGGTGGGTGTGTATGTATACATCAGTGGTTTGGGGAGTTAATGGAAAGTGAGAAAATGGAGGCACTAAGTGTGAGCCACTCTTTTGAGACATTTGGATTAGAAGAAAAGTAGTGGGTCAGGATAGAAGCTAGATATAGATATGGGGTCAACAAGTAAAGAAGGATAAGGTAAAAAAAATACCATTAGAAAGTCTTGTTCACAGATATATTGCCAGTAACAGTGCTTGGCACATACATAAACATTCAATAAGAATGTATTGAATGACCCAGCCAGTGTGCTCAGTAGTTAAGCATCAACCTATGAAACAGGAGATCATGGTTTAATTCCCAGTCAGGACATATGCCCAGGTTGCAGGCTTGATCCACAGTGAGAAGCCTGCAGGAGGTAGCTGATCAATGATTCTCTCTCATCATTGATGTTTCTATCTCTCTCCCTCTCTAAAATCAATAAAATATATTTTTAAAAATGTATTGAATGAATTAATGAATTTTGGGATAACTGGGGTAGAAAACCTTCCAGAAGATATAAAAGAGGTTGGAGTCAAGGGAGAAAATGGTAAGATTGTTGTCAGCCAGAGAAGTTACATATATTCCTCTGTAGTGAATTCAGAGACACCATTTAATCCTAGGGCCTTTCCCTTTCCCTAGAATAACTTGATCTTTTCTGCTATCCCATCATATATAGTGTCATGTCGCTCAAAATTTTGAATAATATTATCACTATAGATTTCTTTTGGTAATAGAAGCATCATTGTTTCTAGAGAAAGTTTGTGAATTGATTAATTTCAAATGTTAATAACTGTCTTTAATGTTTTGCATATGAAACAGTTCCTATCTGTAAAGGTGTTGGGATTTTTAAATTTTCTGAACTTTATTTTTTATTGCTTAAAGTATTACAAAGGGTATTACATATGTCTCCTTTTCTGAACTTTTTGACAATCTAAATTGACCACTGATAGACTAGAGTGCCCCAGAATGTAATGATTTCCCCATTAGTGAAGGGGTGTTCATGCCGAGGCTAGCCAACCCCTTGCTTAGGATAAAGTAGTTGGAATCCGGCATCATGTAAGAGTTCAATTGGATAACTTCAAAAGGTCCATTGGTACTCAGAGCTTCTAAGATTCTGCTACTGCATGTCCAAATAATACCTTTTCCCATTTTAAAAGCAAGTGTTTCCAGTGTTGTTATCTCATATTTTAGGCTGTTTGAGTTAAAACTTTTGATATTGGAAAACAAATTTAAGACTTTGGCAACCGTGTCATATGCAAGGGAGTTTATATTACGACAAGTACTTTAAGTAGTCTTTCCTAAGAATGTGGGAAGGGAGTGGGAGCAGGGAGTCGGGAGAGGGAGTGGGGAGAAAGAGGATATTGAATGAAAATGACCTATTCAACTTCATTTGCTTTCTACTAACAAGTTAGGATCCCATCCTTACCCAGAAACACTAGACTGATTGGGGATTTCTTTTTTTTTACACGAAAGAGTTACTGTCAGGAAGCTATATATTTTTTTCCAGTGAAGCATAAAACTGTGGCTGTTCTCCTGAAGACTCTGAGAGATTTATAGTTTCAGAAGCCTGCTTTGTCAATTCCACTGGATAGTTTTACCAATGTAAACTGACTGGTCTTCCAGAAAAGCTTGTTGTCTGCTAGCTGCTTTAGTGATGAGAACAATATGAGGCTGTTGTGGCTGAAAAAATAAAGTGCATACATGACTGAGGGAAGGTGCTTAGAAGGGCTATACTGTGGAGGTCTCCTTCCTCCAAATCTGGTAGTCTCCATCTAACCCTAGCTCAAAATACAATCTTTTACAAAAGCCATAATATTATCTTATTTTAGGCTTGTGAAAAATATTATTATTAGCATTGGCTAGTTGGTCCTGGGTTGTAAGCCTCTCAACAGCTCAGAACTCCTGAACTTGAACTCCTGAACATTTTTTCCTCTCCCTATCACTCTGTCCCTTTTAGGGCCTCCTCATATGGGTTGCAGATTGGACACTGAACAACTCAGGGGAGCACCATTCATATCATAGCTTATGTGAACGGCATCTATCTTTCTTTCTCCTCCACTTTTATTTCTGAACATACTTGTTTTTTAAGGTGTGTGTGTATGTGTGTGTGTGTGTGTGCGCGTGTGTGTGTGTATGTGTGTGTACAACTCTCTATGCACACACAAGAAGAGAGGATCACATGACAAAAAAATTGAAGGACAAGTGGTGATGCTTACAATATTATTTAGGAATTGCACTGTCAAATAATGAAGAAAGAATGGCATCTGAAAGTTTAAACTCTGACACAAAATCTACCTCAGACCTGGAAACCAACAAAGTGGGAAAACAACTTATGAATTCCCTTGAATATTCTGTTCTTGGAAACTCAGACACAGATACATCCAGTCAGGTCAGCAACTTGTTTCTGGATTTGAGTGACATGTTTTGAAATTTTAACTGTATCAGAAGAGAGGGAAGAAGAAAATGCTGCCTAAAGATTTCCTTTTGACCTAAATTACAAAAAGATTCCCAGTAATAAATGGCTTCCTGATCTGAAAGGCCTTCCTTTTGGGTAGCATTTTAGATTAGGTCAATGGGACAGAATCTAGAAGTTGATCAACCATATACCTAACTACTTGCCAACACTGGAGCAGGGAAATAATTGTATGCCGCCTAAAGGTATACTGTTTTCTGTCAAAAGCAGGGAGGGCAATGGTAAAAGCTAAGTGGAGGGAGCTGAATGCAGAGCAAATGGCATTACAGGAAAGTCATATAAAGTAAAAGAAAATTATGCTGTATTTAGATGAGACAGATTTTCTCCATGTGGGGTATATAAATGTCAGGATACTGAAGACTTCCACTTTGAATGTCATCCTTTTAGAGTCTGTATTAGATTGTTAGGACTGCCATAACCAAGTCCCCAAAACAGTCCATGACAGAGACCATATAGAGTTCTTAGATGTGTAGATGTTTTCAAATATGAAAAAGATTGAAGAAAGACATATTGCCTAGGGCAGTGGTCGACAAACTCATTAGTCCACAGAGCCAAATATCAACAGTACAGCGATTGAAATTTCTTTTGAGAGCCAAATTTTTTAAACTTAAACTATATAGGTAGGTATATTGTTATTAACTTAATTAGGGTACTCCTAAGGCTTAGGAAGAGCCACACTCAAGGGGCCAAAGAGCCGCATGTGGCTCGCGAGCCGTAGTTTGCCAACCACTGGCCTAAGGGGATCTGGGAAAGGGTGAAAGGAGGCAAATGGATGAATGGGGGACAACTGTAATGAAGTCACCAATAAAAAAATTAAAAATAATTTTTAGAAATCATATTTGGAAACACATGTACTCAGCATATGAGGGCAGGCCCATTCCTAACATTTGCGAAGATTTGGACAAGAATACAAATGGAGGCCCACATGTCATTTTACCTAAACATTTAAAAGTTATAAATTTCACTAACAGGCTATTAAATGAAATATGTTCTATTCTTCCATTTTGAAAAATCTACTTTTCTAATAATATTGAAGGCAGGATCCAATTTAGAATTCTCAGACTGCTCAGTACTCTGTGCCTGAAGGTGATGTACTTTCTTCCCAATCCAGCTCAGCTCACCTCAGGAGGGATTTCCAACAGAAGCATATGGTTACTCCAAGCCATGTATTCAAATACCTTCTAAATGGCCATGCCTTTGTCACCCCTTAGATCTAGTGGTGTCTGCCTTGGTATGGTTGGCCCTCGGAGGGCAGACCTCAAGAAGACACCTTAGTAGGCCTTGGAAGCAGACTGATGTCTTTTGGGAAATGAATTCTTGAGTCCCAGATGCCTAAATTGGTATCTAAATGGGGTGAGCATAGGCTCCAGGTGGGCACATCCTTTTAACTCTGTGGGCTTTCCACCCCTAGGGAAGAGGCATAGCCAGGGAGAGACCAGAATGGAACTATTTGTGTAAAATAGGGTATAATGGGCAAGGCACTGTGAAAAACGGGTCAAAGCTCTGCTACTCTTCAACTGTGAGAACAAGGGCTTCCCTCTTTGAACCCTCTAAGATTGTTTAAGGACATTCCAATTAAGTGGAACATGATGCCCAAACTAGGCAGAGACCATGGACATTTGTGTCACCCTCTGATGAGGAAACCAAATGTAATCAAGCAAGAGCAGTTGAGTTGAGAAAGGGTCTGCCAGCCGTCAGTCACACTGGGA
>NW_006286224.1:176251-178391 GCF_000327345.1 Myotis davidii
TAGTAGCAAGAAGCCCAGGCTGTCTCCAGTACTCCATGAAACTAGAGCAATCCCACTTCTGCCTGAGAGATCCATTGGAACTCATTTCAGGTCCGGTTGTGTTGTCATATTAGAAAGGTAGGGCATGAATGCAGCTGGTAAGAGATAACTGGAGAAATAATTTGGCAGTGTGGCTCCAACCAGTTCTGGCTAAGGGAGACAGGCACTAGGTCTTGCAAACAACTCTGCTGCTCCCAAGGTGTGCTTAGGAGTGGATTGGGGCTTAGTAATTCTCCAACCCTTATCACAGCCTGGAGACTAGGCCCAGCAACTAAGCCAGTCAATTTGCTCTCATTCATACTGGAAAAGTAACCTTCAGAAACTAGGGTTCCCAGCTACCTCCTTACTAGTGAGGCTATGCACATCAGTCACTTGGCAGAGAGCTATTTCCTTCACACAAAGTTAATCTATTGGTTTCTGCTCTGTCAGTTAACTTCTTTGGCCTGAATCAGGTCCTCAAGAGAATGACTGACTTTGAGCAAAGCTGAGGTGTTGACACTGTTTAGTCCAGTCTTAGGCTCTTCTCTCTCTCTCTCTCTTTCTCTCTCTCATTTTTCTTTTGCCATTTCCCATCTCTTTCTCCTGTTTCTCTTACCTTTACTCTTCTTCCTTCCTCCCTCCCTTCCTCCCTCCCTTCCTCCTTCTCTTCCCCTCTCCCTCTCTTTGTTCCCCTCCCCCTCTCCTTTCCTATTTCTCTTCCTCCCTCCCTTTCTCCTTCCTTCCTTACCCTCTTTCCCCCTTTACTCTCTCCCTCTTTATTCTCTTTCCACTTTCTCCAGATCTCTCTCGTCCCACTTTTTCTCCTCTCTTATTTTTCTCCTCTTGCTCTTTCTCCTTTCCCTACTGTAGTGTGTCTGTGTGCCCATCCCTCACATGGACCAGGTGTTCCCTACTTTATTCAAATCCCCTATATAAACTATTGCTAAAATTAATAGACCACCTAAATTTTAAAACGCTTGAGTCTGTTTATTACTGTTTCATCAGAATACAACTTTCTTTTCAACCAGAATTTCATACAGTGAAACAAGAAAGAGAATAACATAATTTCCAAAGAAGCATTAGATCAGAACCCTCACCCTTCTACCCATCTCACATTCACACTCATCCCAAAATTCAAGGGACAAACTTACAATATCTTAGACTGAAAATTCTGCTTATATCTTTATTAATGTTTTTCCCCGTTCAGTTCAAGATGAGGCCTCATGGGGGAGCTGCTATCTCACTGTAGATAAGAATATACTGTTGTTTCCAAAAAGGAGTGACCTTTACAGATAGGAATGAAGGTTGACTTTGCTGCAAAGAAAAAGGTTCTCAATTGTTATTTTCCTGCATGCGTCTTTATTTCATTCCCCACAAGAGGCCACAAACACATTCTAAACAAGTTTAGAGCTCCATCTTGCCTTAGTAAAATAAAATCTCAAAATGAAAAAATGAGATGTTCATTGTTTAGAGTTTACTTGTTGAACATTCAAATCAAAGAGAGTTTCAAGTATTTCTTTTTTTCAACAGAGGGGTTTCACATGTAGCATCCTCAGAGGAAGAGTTCATTATAAATTAATTTTGCTATCATAGCTACATCAGATATGTAAATATTTCTAAAAATACAAGATAGGAAAAAGAAACTGAATTTTGTGGGCATAAATTGCAAATTAATTTACAGATCTTAACAATTTCTTTTAAAATAGTTTTAAGATAAAGTAAGTAGGTTGTTGTTGCAAAAGCTGATTTGTCTGGCATTCAATCAATTGGAAATTCCTACAAGTCCACATTTTGGTGAAGCTCTGGGACATGAGGATTGATGTTTCTATTGATGACCCAGAGGCATTGAAGATACTTAGCATCCCCTGACTCATCAGAAAAGAAACAGTTTTGCCTAGGGGAGCTTTAGTACTAAGCAGATTCTTTTTGGCGGGGTCTATATTTTTTAAAAAACCGATTAACATAATATAAATTAATCTATATATATAAAACCCTAATATGCAAATAGACCAAACAGCAAAACTGAACAAGCAGTCACTATGATGTGCGCTGACCACCAGGGGGAGCGCGTGGAACATGGCAGGTGTTGGCCATGGCGGGATAGTGGGGCAGGTGGGGGGGG
>NW_006286224.1:178404-221746 GCF_000327345.1 Myotis davidii
GGGGTGTGTGGACCAGGTGGGGGGGGGGGGTGCCAGACCAAGGCAGGGCACTGGTCGCTGTCATGAGGCAAGCCTCTGGTGGTTACTGAAAATTCTTTGCTCCCACACAGCGCGGTCCTGCCTGGCACTTGCACCTGCTGCTGGCACTGGCCCTGATCACCCCTCAGGGCTTCTTCACCTCCCCCCGCTCCTGAGGGGTGATCGGGGCTGGCAGTCGCTACTCGCAACCGCTGCCAGCACCAGTCCCAATGGCACCCATGGCCAGTGCTGGCCCTGCTCACACCTGCAGCCAGCGCTGGAGCCACTACTTGCACCTGCTACCGGCACCTGGCGAGCGTTGCAGGTGCCAGTCACCTCTGAGGGCTTCTCCACCTCCCCTGTTCCTGAGGGGTGATAGGAACAGCAGCCGCCTCTTGCACCCACTGATGGTGGCAACCCCGTGCTCGCACCCACTGCTGGCACTGGCCCCAATTGCTGGGCGCCCTCAGCACATGGGAGTGGCAGCGGCAGGAGTGGGGCTGCTGGCAGACAGGGCACAGGGGCTGTGGCGGGAGGGGCTGGTCAGGCATGCGGAGGATGAGTCAAGACCCGTCCCTGTGCCCACTGCAGCCTCACAGTCCTTTCAAGGTGTACAAATTCAGGAACTGGGCTCCTAGTATTGAATATAAACTTTAATTGAAAAAAATTAAAAATGTAAAAAATATGGTTAACCAGGACATTAGTAAAGATTACAAATTATTTATTTTAAATATCTTTTCATTGATTTCAGAGAGGAAGGGAGAGGGAGAGAGAAATAGAAACATCAATGATGAGAGAGAATCATTGTTCAGCTGTTTTCTACACGTCCCCTATTGGGGATTGAGCCCACAACCTGGGTATGTGCCCTGATCAGGAATTGAACTGTGACCTCCTGGTTCATAGGTCAGTGCTCAACCACTGAGCCACATGAGCGGGGCAAGATTGCAAACTATTTAGTTCATGTTTCTTATTTTGCATTTGAGGAAACAGAAACCCAGGAAAGGAGAGGGACTTCCCCATAGTTGTCCAGTCATGGTCCTTTTCCACCTGTGTTCTGTGGAATCCTAGTGATCCTGGATATACTTTCAGGGCCACCAGTGAGAGAGAGGTATTGATTGGCCATTTCCTGGGCCCGTATATCTGCTTTTATTTGTGTGATGGATATACTATTTTGAGAATATTTATTCAGTGTGCTTTTTTTTTCTTTCCTAATCTCTAGTTCCTGGTCATTCCAAAGCTTCTTAATCAAAAGCCATGTGTGACCAACAGAGATGGTGAGACTTTTAAAATAATATGTAAAGGCTATTCCTTCCATCATTAAAGCTTAGTCATTAGCCTTAGTGCCCCAGAAAAAAGGAGTTGGCTATGACATAAGGGAAATCTCTACCATAAAAGAAAATAAAGATCATCCCTATTACCTAAGCGGATTCTGGGAAGAGAAAAGGGGCTGATATAGAGAAAGTTATTATGAAACACACAACCCCTGACCACGCTCTCTATAGGCTCAAGTCTTGGAGTTGGGAGGGTATTACATAAGAAAAGGTAGAAGCAAATAAACCTTTTCCCCACTCCCTGTTTTGAGCCTGTGGGTAGTGGGAAAGTGATATGATAGCTTAGAAGTGATGGAGGAATATGGCTACATTAATGCATTTGGCTCTCTATGGTTTGCACCTGGTATGCAGCAAATCCAGAAATTTTCAGTTGTCCCACACATGAGAAGATCAGGCCAAAGAGGTAGTTGTAGGTAAGGATATTAAGGTTGTGACAAATGGGCTCCCAGGGTGAGTATATAAATCCAAAAGTCCAGAAAGGACCAGTTACATCTTAGTGGTCACCAGTTCAAGGACCAGACCAGTGCAGACATTCTCCTGCAGAAATAAAAAAAAAAGAATCAGAAGAACCCAGGGAGATCTGAGTTCCCACTTCTCTCTATTGTGAGGTTAAGTAAGCCATCCCTTCTCAACAGGAAGAGATGCAGAGTGACTAGGAAGCAATATGAAAGAACAAACAGATAACTGAAAGAATTTGTCATTCAAAAGACACTGCTTAAGCCAGCCCTGTTTTGGGGGTTGAAAAAGGCCCCAGGATTTTCAGGCTCCTACTGTTACTTCTTCCTTTCCTCTTTCTGGAATATGTTCAAAGTTAGGTCACTCAGAAATACTCAAACACAGGCGGCAGTGTGATGATGTGGAAAGCACACTGGAAATCCAGGAGAGCGGAGTTTAAGTGATAGCTCTGCAGGTAAGAACCTGTGAGCCTAGGAAAGTCACATCACTCCTGAGTTGCAGGTCCTATACTTATGAAATTGGAATGACTACTCCTGTGAAATCCTTTCTAGCATTTGCATTCAAACTTATAGAAACCCTAATGTTCCCTTTTGTGGATCCCATAATTCCCTTCTAAATTTCTCCTCTGGCAGTTATGAATAAAATTTAAGAGAGAGTGAGTCTCACAGGGTGTTATTTCTTAGTAGGGTTACCATAGCTCCAGATGTAGTTCTCAACCAGTTCAAGACTTGGATGGGATCAATGAATGTAGAGGGGATCAAGTTGGGGGACAGACTACAATAACCAAATCCACAAGAGGCTGATGGAGTTCTTAGTCTCTTCAGTCATTTTGACTCTTGGGGCCTAGAGGAAGCTTAAAGGAAAACAAATACCTTCCGTTTTCATAACCTCTTCAGAAACTGTGGATATCACAGTGCCTCTTGTGCCATTGGAGTTCAGGTGTTAATGTTTCAGCCTAACTCCAAAATTACACTTGCATTTAATAATTGAATGGTGATTGTTCAGACCACTTTGGCATCTTGTTATGTCTGCCCGTAAGGATCTAAGGAATAGGGCTTTCTCATTCACCTTGGTGATTGACATAGGTCTTTCTCCATCAGCATCAATAAATCAGTCAAATTCCCAGAATTTCAGAACTCCTGCATATCAAATAGATGGAATGGAAAGTATTTTAGGATGAAAGAACCACAGATAGTCAACAAATGGCAGCTGATTAAAGAAATGCAGAAGTCTAGGAGAACAACAGGGAAGAAATCGTAACCAGGGTGGCTTTGAGGCAAGATACTCAAGAATTGAGTGTGGAGCCCAAAACAGAAACATAATTCTTATTAAAGAGATTCTAACAGTATAGATGGCAATGCAACAATGTATTTTATTGCATTTTAATTGGATTTATTGAAGTTACATTTGTTAATAAAATTAAATAGTTTTAAGGTGTAAAATTATATAATACATCATCTGTGTATTGCACTGTGTGCTCACCACTTCAAATCAAGTCCCTTCCATCACCATGTATCCCCCTGCAACAATGTAATTTAAGTTGAGAAACAGCCCAAATCTCTGCCATTTAGGAAACTATACACAAGGTAGCAAAGCTTCTATCAGAAAGCGACTTCATATTCAGGGACACAGAAGAGAGGGAATCTGAGGCCTCCATGGTTCAATGTCATTAGCTGTCACATCCCGATGATACTAGTACTGAGGTGAGAATTATTTTGTCAATGAGTAGAACCCCAAGGCTTTTGCAAGACTGCAGATCTAGGAGTCAGTTCAACTCTTGACTTCTTTGGCTTGATTCCAAGCGGGCCTTACCCATCTGTTGCCACATGGTTGCTTCAAATAGTCTAGTCACCATGCAATTGAGTAAATTACATCTTCACATTTATATTCTAGTTCTCAGGAGATAATCTGAGCTTTTGATGGATGCTTTAGAAATCCCTAAAGCTGTAAGCAAGCTGTTTCTTCTTGAATCTTATCTCCTCTGCCACATGCTGATTTGTACTAGCTTCAACTTCAAAGGGTGGAGCTTGTCCTCCTGTGACTCCCTGTGTATAACACTACAAATACCACTGCCTCTACCACTAGCAACAGTAACCCCCAGGTTCCCTCTATTTACTGCATTCCAGAAGAGCAGCTCTTGTCAGAGTGGTGGTATATATTTGAAGTAGAAAATGATCCAGGGTATCCACTTCGTTCTGCTGGAAATGTAAGTACAAGATCTGATTATAAAGAACACTTGCTAGATAAAAGGTCCTTTAGGTACCCTCTCATTTTAACCTCATACCAGACCTGAGGTTCTCATTTTATAAATTGGAAACCAAGCTACTTTCCACTGTTGAATGGTGAAGAGTCTTCTTCTATCTGGGAGAATTGTTTTCTTTGAGCTATTGGTGGAGTTTCCAGCAAGATGCAAATGGGGTGGTAAAGGAGGAAGGCAATGTCTGTCTAGTTAGATCTGTCTGGCCAGTTAGATATGATTACTTTATTCTGGTGAACAAGGGGGTGAAAGAAAGGATATCCAGTTCCAACTCAGCTTTAAGGCTATGCATTTATTAGTGGCAGAATGAGAACTGTAACCCTGGTCAGCTTAGATCTGAAACCCAAGGTCTTAATACCAACCTACACTGCTTTCCTTTTTAAAAAAATATATGTTTACTGATTTCAGAGAGGAAGGGAGACGGAGAGAGATAGAAACATCAATGATGACAGAGAATCATTGAACCACTACCTCCTGCATGCCCCACACTGTGGATCATGTCTGCAACCCGGGTATGTGCCCTGACTGGGAATTGAACCATGATCTCCTGGTTCATAGGACAATAATCAACCATTGAGCCATGCCAACCGGGCTCACTGCTTTTCTATAGATACATACATTTGTTCTTGTGAAGATAGGTCTTCACTTGACTGCAGAGGAATCCACTAATAGCATTGGCTTTTATTCTTTTTCACTGCATTTGGATCCTGCTGGGAGCTGCATCTATAAGTTAGTGAAGACATTTATTCCAGATATAGGAGAACCATTAATCAGTAGAAAAGGATGGGATTGAGTTAAACAGATCAGCATGCCTACCTGGTTCATACATGATTGAGTGGGTGAACAAGAGTTCGTTAAGGCTGAGGATAAGACTGAGATGAGTGGAAATGTGAGGAGAATGGCTTAGACATAATCTTGACATGGTTTGGGATTGAAAACTGGGTACTGAGGATATGAATACCACCTGAGCAGATGGGAAGGTAAGATCAAAGGAGCCGCGCTTTTAGGAGCTGCCTTAATGAATTGCACATGACCAACTGGCTGTCCAGCATTAGTCAGAGTTCTTTCAACCTGGGCCTGGGTTGATAGCTGGTCTTATCTGATCTTAGAAGGGGTGTATAGCTCTGTGGAACTTTTTCTTATGAAATTGGACCAATAGCTTTGTACTCTAAAACTTATATACCCTCACCTCTCAAATCCCATGATGTAGCTGTGGAAAGTGGGTTGATGAAAGCAATATTAGCTAGGGAATGCTACAGTGAAAAACTCCTATGCAACCTTCAGATTTGATTTCAAAAGTCACTCGCTCCTCTGAGGAAATTATGTCCCTATTACATATTCTCATAATATGCTATCCCTTTCCATCATAGCCATGCTCACCGTTGCAATTATATATGTATATATTTGATTGCCTTCCTCTGCCCCCTACTACCTAGCTTGCAAACTCCATTAAGGGCAAGAACTACATTGTCTTGTTCATTAGAGCATCCCCAATAGCCAATGCAAGGCTTGTCATGTAGTAGACACTGAATAAAAATGTCTGTGGAATGTACAAATATTGTTCCTTTCATTTTTTGAGGTGAAACAATAGTATAGTATAGGCCCAGGCTTTAGAGTCAGACAAAGGTGATGACATTTTGGATCCACTACATAGTAACTATAAAATCTTAAGCAACGTTTTTCACCTTTTTTAAAAAATCTTTATTGTTGAAATTATTACATAGGTCCACCTTCCCATACCCATTTGCCTCTTCCAGCCCCCTCCAATCCCCCCAGGCCCTTACCACCACACTATCTGAGTCACAAGTTCATTGGCTAACCTTTTCCCACCCACCCTCCTTAACCCTAACTTTTTTCACCTTTAAAGCTCAATTTCTTTATTTGAGTAATAGAGCCAATTAATTGAGTTGTTACAAAAACACCATGAGATTATCCATGTTAAATGCTGGGCACAAAGTAGGTATTCAATAAGCATTAAGCATTTTCCTTTATCTTCTTTCCTTTTGTTAGCAGGTATATATTTCCCAAGTTCACCTGACTGCCTAGATACGGTATTAATTTCCTACTGCAGCTGTAACAAACTACCACACATTGAGTGGCTTAAAATAATGCAAGTTTATTCTGTTACAATTCTGGATGTAAGAAGTTCAGATTGGGTTTCACTGGGTTCAAGTTAAGTGCTAGTTGCTTCTGGAGGATCGAGGGGAGAATTTGTTTTCTCATCTTTTCTAGCTTCTAGACTAGAGGCTACCTATATTCTTTGGTTCATGGCCCCTCCTCACATCACTGAAATTCACATCTCCTTCACCAACTCTGACCTTCTTGCCTTTTTCTTTCACTTAATAAGGACTCTTAATTATTTCACTGAGGTCGCCCAGATATCCAGGATAATCTTCCATCTCATGATCCTTAACTTAATCACATCTGCAAAGTCCCTTTTGCCATGTATACTAGCATAGTCACAGGTTTTGGGAATTAGTACATGGATATTTTGGGGAGGGGCATTATTATCCTGCCTACAACAGATGCTTTGGAGAAGGTATAGATTTGATGAGATTTGCATTCCAGATCCGCAGTAGGAGCTGGGGAGAGACAGCTCTTCAACTGCAGCCAAAGACACATTATCCCCTGTAGAGGTAACTGGACCAGGAACAATAAGTCTCAGGGCCAGAGAGCTGGGGAAAGGACAGGGATGGCATATTTCCACTCATGTTTTGTTTCAAAATAGTTTTGAAAACATTGAGGAATTTCAAAAAACATTTCCTGAACCTCTAGAAATATCCAGATATTTGGCTTTAAAAGAAAGATGTCATGATCTTGTGCCTTCAGAGTCTACAAAATCATCTTCCAGGGAAATTAAGGGCAGAGCAAGATGAGTTGGCAGATAAGACCCAGCACATGGATTATACAGAATGGTGATCTCAAGTTTTCTGGGGGTAAACAATAAAGACACAGTCTTCCCCACCTTGGTTGGGTTTATACTCTCTACTGAAGGAGAGGGAGTTTGCCTTAATGTGTATACTCACTGATAAGGTACAGGAAGACACTCCAGATGCCTGCCTTAACTTGATTCAGTGATTCCTGTGTATATGCAAAGAACTCTTTCACCAATGTGATGGAATGAGGTAGAGATTTCTTCCTTTCCAACCAGTAGTTCTTTGATTTTTTGTGTGCAACCAAAATGTGAACTCTCACTTTGTTTCTGGCTTCTTCATCTCTTGCTTTACCCTGAACAAACTTGGATGTAGGACTCAATTCCACATTTTGTCCCCTTGAAGAGTCCTCTTCCACAAATATGGTTATATGAGATAAGGACTTTACTGAAGTTTTATAGCAGACATGGAATCCCACAGTGAACTATGGAACAAATTTCACTTATCATCTGTGTTCTCTCTGAATATCCCCATTCCCTGCCTTGCTACCTCTGGAGATCAGCTCTCTAGCTATTATCATCTCACATCATTCCTATAGCTTTTCTAAAGACAGAGGAGCAAAGACCAGGGCAGCTGGTGATTTGCATTAAGAGCCATGCCTGTGATGTGGCCATAGGGGAACCCTGAGAAAACTTATCTCCAGCATTAATCTAATTCTGCCACGCAGCCTCATGAATCTTTTGTCCTCTGAATCTCCATTTGTGAAACATGGGATTTAGATATGGATGGAAACTTTAATTTCCTCTTGAGTCCCTCTGCCCCGTCATGCTTTTTTTTTTTGAGAAACTGTGCTTGTAAGTGGGATGGTGGGAGTCAGATGTTTTAAGGACATTGAAGTACACTGAGAATCTCCTGGACACCATTAGCAGCCTTGTGTAGTCCAAGGAGTTTCCAGTGCTCAACTGCAGAAAGAATCTTCCTCACTGATCATTCATAACAATAACCAGACTAATTGCACTACCCTACTTTCCCTGTGTCTGAATATGGGGAATAGACATCCCTCATTCTTGGTTACAGAAAGAAATAATGGGTGAGCGAGTGGCTAATTACATCAGTTATTAATTCAGGCATAGTCAGAAGAAAAACACTCCCAATGTCACTCCCAGAGAAGCATGAAATTCAGTTGGGTATCTGGGAAGGATAGCTCAGAATGCTGACAGTAGACTGAGCAGACAACTAAAATGTGGCATACTGGGGTTTTTGACCACCCTGACATCCTCTCCCTAGCCAACTCGAAGATCTCAGTGGCATGTTCAAAGCAGAGGAGCTATGCAAGCCTTGCCACCAAGCTATATAGGGCAACTAATGGTGCCTTGTCCAGGAAAGGTGACTAAGGAAAAGATTCTAAGTCAAGAACCAGAGTACAAATATGTTTCTGACTTTTCTCTGTATGTCCACATGTGTTTTCTTTAAAAATTAAAAACTAACAGCTTTCTTGATACTTACATATAGCCAACAAACTATAGAAATATTAATTATGGTTCTAAGATTAGAAATACAAGGGTGGCAATGATGGTTCAAATCTTCCCTTCTTTCGGGTTCATCTAGAATTTCCCCCATCAAGCAGACCCCAGTGCAACTTATGGTACATCCTGTGTCTACCAATTTCTTAGAGAAAAATGTTTTATTTAAAGAGGAAGGTGCATATACTCCTTTAAAGGAGAAAGCACTATGGTAACTGAAAATATGATTTGCAATAACCCTGTATCTATTGCTATTCTTATAAAAGCACCAGGCAAGAAAAATATATTAAAACTATGGGGACTGCTGTAAGAGATTTGAACCCTAATGTGTATCCACCTCAACATTTTGTGAGAGTGTCTTTAGAGTTTGTGTTGTATTCTTTTACATTTCTTAAAAATGTGAAGTTGAAGGACAAATTTAGCAACTTAGTGAAGGTCAGATTGAGCTGGTGACCATTCATGAACAATTTTCTCTGTATTCTCATAATAAGCCTTTGTTTTTAGACATATCAGGCACAATGGAAACTTTCCACAGAAAGAAAATCTCTGTCCAAATTCCAGGAATTGTGGATAATAGTAACAGTTTGGTAACAATAACAGCTATTTTGAAAGTCAGTAAAATGCTATTTTAAAAAATCCCATCCTATGTCTTATCAAAAAACAAACAAACACCTATAAATGCTGTGTATAGGGGTTATTGAATTAGTGTTGGAATTATATTGCTGCAGCAAAATAAGTACCCTCTGTTCTTCATAGGTGCTCATTCTTTTACTAGTTAGAGCCCAAGTTGAGCTTTAGGACACAAGGGTGCAGTGACTATGAATGTGGGCTATTGGGGAGGGGTTTATCTTTCTATTGATGGTGCTGCCCAACTGGAACTCACAGACTTAAGGATTCTGGGGGACTGAGCACATGCAGAAGACATTCCAGCAAAGTATGTTTTCATTCCTAAGCCATGTTTCCTCCCTGAAACCTCACTTGCTTTTCTTCTCCGATTATATGAGATGGGCAACCTAGATGGAAAACCCATCCTTGTCTTCTTTCTCTGTATCTTTAGAGCCTATAGCCAGTTTTGGGAATTTTACCATTTCCTATTTGGGCTCTACTTCATTTTCTCTGTTAGCTCTCCAAGGTCAAAAGTACTTTAAGAAGGTGCTCCACAAACAAAGCTCAGAAACAGAAGAGGGGAAGGACCCTTCATGTCTTTCTTTTAGCTTTTCATAATTATTTGCTTTACTCTTACTTACAAAGAGTGGTGGGGGGAGGATAGGGGGTGATGGAGGGATAAGGACACATATGCAATATCTTAATCAATAAAGAATTTTTTTAAAAAAGATTACATTTAATCGCTCAGTGCTATGATGCCCTCTGCTGGGAGGGGTGTGAGAGTGTGACAGAATTCTTCATTCTACTAAGTGGGGTTACTTCCTGCCTACTTCAAAGCTTTATCATTCCCTAGTTGAAGATCCCTGAGGGCTACCACTGTACCCTCCCAAATGAAGCTGGAATGAGGTTTACCTAGGGCTTTTCTAACCATTTCTGGTAATTCTTGCTTTACCATCCTCTGCATGGAGTTTCTGAACTTCAACAGAGAGGAGATTACCAAGTCTCAGGATTTTAATGTGAAACTTGATTCTCACGCTATATCTGAGGAATGACTAGTTTCTCCTTATGCATTTCTCAAAAGGAGTGTACTTTGAAAAATATCATCTACTAATTAGTTTTCCTATAATTCTGTTCACCATTAGAAAATAGGGAGTTCTACAGAAAAGCATTTAAGAAAGGTAAATACCCCAGAGATAAAAATGGAAATGTCCACTTGAGGAACTGCCCTAATTCAGAAAAAAAATTGTCTGTATTGGCACAATGTACTTCTTTGAAGAGATTAAAGCAAAATTAATACTATTGGCTCTGTAAATCAGTTCCACTTTATGATGTTCAAGGTCTGCCCAAGACAAATAGCAATGTTTGTCTATGAAAATGCATCACTATACACAAAATTTTCTAAACACTAGCAAAGTGTGAAGTTAAAACTTAGATGGAAGACTAAGCTGGTGGCAGGTCAACAGGATGTCATTGCCAGCAGTGCTGTTGGTGGGTCATATCCTTTAGAGGTTTTAAGATACAACAGCAGGCTTTGGGGTACATTTTGCCAAATAACCTATGAAACTCAGCTTATTTTAATGTGTGTATGCTTGATAAAGGTCTTATGGATTTCCTACCATAATTTCTAGGCCAGGCAATTCTGTTCTTCCTCCCTAAAGGTTATGCTTGGAATATTAATTGGAAAAATTGGATCAGAGAAACCTCTAGGTAGCAGTGCTGCTTTTCTGCCAGAGAGTCCTGCATTCTCTTCCAAAGTTTGATCATAATGGTTTTGGCTTTAGGCCCCATATATAAGTTCTTCCAACCTTTTTTTTTATTATCCTGAGAGAGTTTTGCTAATATTCTCTTGGGTTTTCTGTAGTTTGAATCAATTTAACAGACAATATTTTTCTTGTCATGCCACTTAAATTAGTTCTATTTAAAGACATTGGGTCCACTCTGGTATTTGTTATGCAAACCTAAAAAATGTTGCTGAAATACTTAAAGTAAAAATCAATTTTGTGTTATACAGGATTGCCCCAAGGGAAGGACATTTCTTTAGGGTGCAAATGATTATTAGAATCCAACTAATACTTGATAATGATATTTAACTTCCATTGAGAATTAAGATATTACGAGGTAGGGCAGTTCTTCCTAATTTGATAAAGAGATATCAAAGAATATCAGAGAATCCAGCACTAAGAGTATTCTTTGTGAACTTGACCACTTGAGGACCACTAGTGAGTTCCAAATGTGGATGAAGTGGTTGTTTGTTCTTCAAATAAATAGATTATACGGAGAACATTATGCTAAGTGAAATAAGCTAGTCCAAGAAAGGTAAGTATTATCTCACTCATTTGTGGAATATAATGAACAACATAAATTGATGAACAAAAATAGATCCAGAGAAATAGAAGCATAGAACAGACCATCAAACCTCAGAGGGAGGGCAGGGAAGGGGAGGAGGGGGGTAAGAAATCAACCAAAGGACTTGTATGCGTGCATGTAAGCATAACCAATGGACACAGATAGTAGGGTGGTGGTGGTAAGGGCCTTGCTGGGGGACCGGAGTGGTCAATGGGGAAAAAGGAGGCATATGTAATACTTTCAAAAATAAAAAATGAAAAATGAAAAAATCTCCAATTCAGTAAAAAAAAAGATTATATCCAGCTGGAAATCTTTTTTTATTAGTATATCTTGAATGAATCATCTATTTGGTAGGCAATACTAGAATTTCAAACTGAATTTGTTTAGTTTCTGGTAGTCTTGTGGAAGTAAGTCTGCTATTGTTTATAAGTAATAATTATGAAAATTCATCAGGTAAAATTATACATAAAAGCATATAAAGATTAATTATTGCCTTTTATATTTGTCATTCACAATCATCTTTTTGTGTTTTCTACATGTTTGTGGTATTTCTAGGATAAGTAATAATACATTCATATGCAAAAGAAAGCACACTGGAAACATAAGCAGGTGAGAACAAAAGGAATTCATAACACAGAAAAGGTTATACAGACATTACATTTCACCTGAAGGTAAAACATCTCCCTTTGGCCAATTACCCTCCTTAGGCTCAATGTCAACATTTGGGAAATTAGTGCTGGGTTTCTTATTTCCATGATGTATGAGCTAAATCATCAGGCCAAATATTTTGGGTTCATCAACAACGCTGAATTTGTGTTTCAATGTGAATATTCTATAGGGCCCTGGATTATGAACTTCATAAATGATGTGCTGATTAATAAGCATTGATTTTTGGCTTTTGAAAGCAGACAGCGCATCTATTAGTAATGTTCCACATTTCAAAGCCCTTGAGACACAGAGTGATTGCAGGTACAGGGAATAGCACAGAAAAAGGCATGTGGTTGATATAGTATGTTCAGATAACTACAATATCTCTACAGTTTGCTTAGAAAATAAGATGTATGTAGAGAAGTAATGGACTATAGATATATGGTGGATTTTTAATGCCAAACTTCTGGAAATTAAATTTATTCTGTTTAGATTAGGGTAGGGAACCTAGAGCCCTTGGCCCAAATCTAGCTGGTTACCTGTTTGTGGAAATAAAATTGTATTAGGACACTGCCAGGCTCATTGATTCAAAAATTGTTTATGGCTATTTTCATGCTACAGCAGCATAGCTGAGTACAATAAAACCTCAATGTAATGGAATAATTTAGGCGAGGGGGTGTCCATTAAAGCCAAAAGTCCATTATATAATAAAGTAGCTTTTCTGAGTGTGTATGTTAAAGACAAATTAGTTTTCCTGTATTTACTTACATAGACACATTTGTGTAATTAAAATTAAGTATGTATGAAAAGTTTAATTTCACTGATAAATTTTCTATATGTAATTTTTTATATTTATACTATATGTATATGTAATTTTAAATTTATACTAAATAGGTCTAGTAAGTGCATGTATTCACCAGTCACTGCACATAAACAAATGCAGTCAGCTAGGGTGTGGCTTAGTGGATGTCTCGGAACATCAGCAGGCACCCTTAAAACTGCTGCAGAAAATTACCCCACGTGATAACAGAACCAATGCGGTGTGATCTTGTACTAATCATTTGCAGAACATTGTTTGGCAGAAGTTACTCTTGTATTTAAATATCTAGACTATAGTTGTAGATATGTAATATTTATTTATGTTGGGGAAGTTATTACAGTGTTTTTTTTTCACAACATATGGCCTATTTGCTAAAATTTGTTAAAAATACTGAATTAATAACAAAAATTTAATTTAGTTGTAAGCAAATCTTAGTTAAAAGCATTTAAAAATTAGCAGGGTGTTAATTTTCACATTTGACATATGGACAGGAAATTTCATATGTTAAATCCAAAGCCCGTTAAATCGAGGTCCACAAAATTGAAGGCTTACTCTAGTTGCAACAGAAGTCTATGGCCCATAAAGCCAATACAGGGATAAGAAGATCAAAATGGTAACCCATGACAGTTATTGTAAAAATTGAAGGCAGGAGATCTGAGATTGAAAGATTAATTAGTAGGCTTTGGAGTGTAATCTAGATCTTAAAAACTAAGGTGGTGGCAATAACAATACAATGAAGGAGAAACATTGAACAGGTAGAATCATCCCTACTTGACAACAGTTGCAATGTAAGAGATGAAAGAAGTAGTTAGATGATTGGGGTTTTTATTTATGAATCACTAGAGGATGTTAGTATTATGAACTAAGACAGATAACATCAGATTTTAGAGGTAAAGCTAAGATGAATATAATTTTGGACATGTTGAATTTGAGATGTCAGTATGACATCTAGGTAGAAATGTCAAATAGATATGAGTTTCATGCTCATAAAGAGATCTGGCCTAGAGATTAGGAACTTCAAGTTATCTACATGGAAGGGATTTGTGAATCCAAGGAGAAATTGATTGTGCTGAGTAGAGAATGTTAGAGAATAGCCCTATTTTCTGTTAGAGAGAAAGAGGAAACAATGAAAAATACAGAAAAGTGGCCTGGAGGGTGGTGGTGGGGTTAAAGGAAAAATGAAAGTATAGAGTGTTCCTGAACCTAAAAGAAGACATTTAAAAAAGAGGGCTTTGTCAACAGTGTCAGAGCTGAAGTGTCTGGTAACTTTCTGGTAACTTGAGGAATAGGAAAACACCTGAGTTTGCATTCATGATTATATCGGTAGACTTTGAAGAGCAACTGTGGAGAAAATGTAGGGGCAGAATCCAAGCTTCTAGAAATCCTATATAATAAAGAGGTAATATGCAAATTTCCCCTCACTTTGTCATGCCATCACAAGATGGCTGCACCCACAGCGGAGGTGGGGTTCCCGAAACAAGCCATAACGAGCGATCAGCAGAGATCTGAGGCTGCATGATGCCGGGCCGGGCCAGGGGACCTGAGGCTGCTCCCCCCATCCGGCAGGGCTTGACAGGGGACCTGAGGCTGCACCTTCCGCCCTGCAGGGCTTGACAGGGGTGGGGCTGGTTGGATCTGGATCTCACCCAATGGGGGTGAGGCTAGCTGGGTCTGGGTCTCACATGATTTTGAGGCATGTGCAGGTGGGCGGGGACTTGACTCAGTCCTGCAGCATGCCCCAGACTTTGACAGGAGGAAAATTTTCATATACATTTTACTAATTTTCTTTCATCTCTGACATTTCTATTGTAGAGAAAGGGCAAATAGCAATATTAAAATATTTCCTCTAATTCCCTTTTAATGTGCAATAGTTTAGTGCACCGGGCCACTAGTTAGGAAACAAGTGGAGGTAGAAAGGCTGGACCTTTTGGGAAATATGTCTAAAAAGGAAGGGGAAGAATTAGAAAACTTTGAGAGGGTTAACTATCTCACCTTCTGACAGCCTTCCCTTGATTCTCTTACTCTCTCAAGTCCTTGTGTGCTGGAGGGAGGACAGGAGCAGGGCCTAATAGATGCTTATTGGAGGTATTGTAGGTAAAAATCCTGGACTGGGTGGATGGTTCAAGTGGACAATGCCTTCCCCATTTCCTTCCACTCAGAGATTCTGGATTCTTTGGTCAAGCTGAGGTAGTGAGTTTGCCTTGAATGCCAATAAGGCACATATAGAACATGGTCACAGACCTCTAAATCTATATATGCACCCATATTGAGACAGAAACTTCAAATTGATAACGTACCTTATGATGCTTTCCTTATACAGATCATGTGGAAAAGGCAATGGAAAACAAGCTTGTGCAAAAGAGAACAAGTCTCTATAAGCCCCCATCTCTTTCCCAAGTAACTCCTGCTTTTTTGGTTTTTTGCATCTAGAGCTTTGTTCAGTTCACAATTTTGGGAAGTGTTGCTTGGCGGCTCCATATATGTATTGTATCTACTGGAAATAACTGATTTTCTAGACTGCTTTTCTCAAAGGCCAACTGGATCAGGCTGCACTGCACTAGTTACTCGAGATCAAGACACTATCAGTTGGGTCACAGAAAAGCAGAGTGTAAGCTGTCATGATGCAGCATAAATTAAAATTTTAGACATTATGAGGAAATGAGCATATGGGAGGCATAAAATAGCTAAATTTATATCCCATACTTGGATGTGTTCCTGGCTTTACATTGGGAATGTCTAAAGAATGTCTGACTATGTCTCCAAAGAGACTGATGGGAAGGGAGCTAGAGGGAATTAGAATTTCAGCTCAACATATGGAAGAGCTCTGAGGCTCCTAGGCCACTGTATTCAAGGAGTTGTTTAAACCTACAGTTGGAAATCTAGTGGTGACTTCCCTTTTGGCATGCATGTGGAGAGTATGCACAGAAAGGTCACCACACTAGAAGTGAGGGCTTATGAACCATGCAAAATGAGCTACCCTTTTGTAGGTCTGTTTCCCTGTTTATAAATTGAAGGTAGATTAAATGACTCTGAAGGGCCTTCCAGCACTAATATTCCAAGTTTCAATTTTCTTGGTAAGTCGCAATGGTACAATGTCTTGTTTGGCTGGTGGAGGAATCTGATATTTCAATAAATTTTCTCTTTAAGAGTAGTCTTCATGAGGCAGATCTTGTTATACAACTCTCTTCCTATTAAATTAAAAAAAACCCACACATAGGAATCTGAGATGTTGTGGTTGAATTAAAACTTCTTTTTACATTTCTGTGAAAAACAAACATTGACTAAAACTGTATCAGATGTTTAAGAGCATAGACTCTAGAGTAGAGCTGGGTTAGAATCCTGACTCTGATTTCTAAGAGCTGTGTAATCTTTGGCAACCTACTTACCCTTCATGAGCCTCAGTTTACTTGTCTGAAAATTGGGATGATAATAGTACCTGTATTTCAGAGTGTTGTTGGAAGAATCAAGCAAGGTCACATTTTTAGGAGGACTGTGGATTGTGGGAAAAGTCCACAAAACTAGCTTTGTTCAAAATAAGGTTGGGTGAAGTTACTGATTCATTTCCTAAAGGACCCAAAATTTTATATGAAGTGTAGTGGCCACACAGAGAAGGAGAGGGACAAGTATGGCTTTCCAGGATCCCCAGAGTCCCAGCCCAGCTGCTGAGGGAGGCACTGTATCATTCAAGATGAAGTCCAGTCAGGTTTTTGAATCTTCATTTTTGTGCTACTCCACAATCCTTTGATTTTTGTATATTGTATCTTGCAACCTTGATGAATTTACTTGTTTGTTCTAGGAAGATTCCTTGGGGTTTTCTTTTTTTAAAAATATATTTCTTTATTGATTTCTGAGAGGAAGAGAGAAGGAGAGAGAGATATAAACATCAATGATGAGAGAGAATCATTGATCAGCTGCATCCTGCACACTGCTCCCCCGCCCCCAACTGGGGATTGAGCCGCAACCCAGGCTTCTGCCCTTGGCCAGAATCGAACCTGGGACCATTCAGTTCGCAGGCTAATGCTCTATCCACTGAGCCAAGCTAGCTAGGGCTCCTTGGGATTTTCTATATAGACTATCATGCCACTTGCAAATAGGGACAATTTTAAGTTTTATCTTGCCCTTTAAGATCTTTATGCCTTTTCTTTCCTTTTTGCAGTGCATATCCACTATTATGTTGAATCACAGTCCTATTATATTTGGGGATTATGCCAACATTCCCAAAGAACTGACTCAAATAGTCTACACACTAATTGTGCTCATTTCAAGAAAGGTTTAGAGATATCTGACCTTTTCTGGTCCTCATGCCAGAACCAGGTAACATCTTTTCCGGCTTAAAACATAGAATCAGCTGTCAGGGGTTTCTGAGCAGTTGCTCCACCTCTAGCTCTGTGGCATTTAAGGAAGCCCATTTCACAACAGGAAAATGTGTGTCTTTCGCTTAGTGGAGTGGCCAGCAACACTAAGCACTGAATAAATGTTATTTGATATTATTATTAGTATCATTTTTTGTGATGCCAGGTGCCGGGGTCCAACCCCAGCAGGTCCAGGGGTCCCCAAAGGTGTGGACGGAGTTGGCGAAGAAGGAATGACACGGAGACAGCGTTCAGTTGATCAGCAGCCTAGGCAGGATCTCTAGCCAAGTTCTAGTCAGGATCTCCAGCGAAGTTCTGGTTAGGATCTCCAGCCAGGTTCTGGGGCCATGTTCTCTTGCTAGGTTCTCCAGCCAGGTTCGGTCTCCAGATTCTGTAGCCGGGTTCTCTTGCCGTTAGGGCATTTCTTATCTCCATTCCAGGGAGTAAAGATTATGTAGCTTAAGCATGATTGTTCGTAGTTAAAGTGATTAATTACCCGCCTGGCAGTTAAGAGGTTTTATTCCCTCCCTAACTTCAGGGGAAAATCCCTACCTGGGGAAACAACCTTTCTCGGAGAGGTGACCTTGGACCGGCTCCCGGCAGCCAGGGCTTCTCATACTTTAATGTGCATACAAATTACCAGGGGATCTTGATAAAATACAGATTCTGATTGGTAGGTCTGGGGGATTTTGCATTTTTAATGAGCTCCATGATGATGCCAAGGCTTCTGGCCTGAGAACCAGACTTGGAGAATTGGTGGTGGTAGGATATCTATTATTCAGTCTGATTATGACCCTCCTTCTTGGGGGAATCTACCTCTCACTAGTTGAATATAATGATTCAGACCTCTGACAGGGCCCACACTTCTACTTCTCATTGGTCCATCTCATGTGATGGACCAATGAGAAGTAGAAGATGGAGATCTTCTACTGATCCATTTCTTATCAAGAGATGGATATCCATTTCTTATCAGCCTACTTATATCTAAGACCTGCTCAGAGAGTCAGCATCTAATTTTTGTTCGCTCAGCCACTTTATCTAGCACAGGGAGACAGTTAACTAATATGAAGTCAATCTTTGGTGGCCATATCTCAATGACCAGTACATTTTAAGCCAAGAGGCAGTTTGATTTCCCATCTATGCCTTTGTTTTCCTCTTGGACTTGTGAATTGAAATACCCTGTAAAGCAAACATGTAAAGGGAGTAAGTACTCAGGAAATAATAGTATATGTTGAATGAATGAGTGTCAGGGAGTACTGTTGGGAGGCAGGGCTCAGCCCTGAGTTGCCATATCTCAGGGGAGACTCACAGAGAGGGCTTCAAAAAAGTAAATAGGAGGGGAGAGAGAAGCAGAGCAGCAGTGAAGTCATCTTTCCTCTAATGATTTTGAGAATAATTGCAGGCACATGCATGTGCTCTCTTCATCCTTTTGTGTTGGCTGGACATTAAGCTCCAAATAGTAGGAGTTAAAAAGAGTGGACTATAGGAATCCTGGGTCAAATGGCAGTTCCGTTTTTAATTTTTTTAAGGAAACTCCACACTGTTTTCGATAGTGGCTGTACCAATCTGCATTTCCACCAGCATTGTATTAGGGTTCCTTTTTCTCTTCAATCTCACAAGCACTTGTTGTTTGTTGATTTATTAATGGCAGGTGTGAGGTGATACCTCATTGTTGTTTTAACTTGCATCTCTCTGATGATTAACAATGTTGAGTATCCTATCTAATAAAAAGGTAATATGCAAATTAACTGTCACTCCATCACAAAGATGGTGGCACCCATAGTCACAAGATGACGGCACCTAGTCACCTCATCCCCGCCGGAGTCCCCGGTCCTGTCAGCCCCACAGGGAGGAGGGCGGTGGATAAGTGGTGCTGGACAGAGAGTGGACAGCAGGGTGTGGCAGCTTCCTTCACATGGCATCGGCAGTGGTGAAGCACCCAGGCCCAGCAGACAGAGAGTGGACAGCAGGGCGTGGCAGCTTCCTTCGCATGGTGGAGGCAGCCCCCAGGCCCCGCAGACAGAGAGAGGACAGAAGGGCATGGCGGCTTCGCTTCCACCACTGCAGAGAGCAGAGAACCACAGGGAGTGGGCCTAAGTCATCAGTAGTACATCCCCTGATGGCTCCTTGATTAGAGAGGGTGCAGGTTGGGCTGAAGAACCCCCCCATGCATGAATTTTGTGCACTGGGCCTCTAGTATTTTTTATATGTCTCTTGGCCATTTGTATGTCATCTTTGGAGAAGTGTCTATTAAGGTCTTCTACCCATTTTTAAATTGGGTTGCTTGTCTTCCTTTTGTTGAGCTGTATGAGTACTTTATATATTTTGCAAATTAACCCCTTATCAGATGTATCATTGGCAAGTATGTTCTTCCATATAGTGGGTTCATTTTTCATTTTGATGCTGGTTTATTTTGTTGTGCAGAAACTTTTTATTTTGATGTAGTCTCATTTGTTTATTTTTTCCCTTTGTTTCTCTTGCCCAAGGTGTTGTATCAGTGAAAATTTTGCTACATGAGATGTTTGATATTTTGCTGCCTACATTTTCTTGAAGGATTTTTACATTTAAATATTTTATCCATTTTGAGTTTATTTTTGTGTATAGTGTAAGTTGGTGGTCTAGTTTCATTATTTTGCATGTACCTGTCCAACTATTCCAACACCATTTATTGAAGAGACTGTCTTTATTCCATCATATGTTCTTGCCTCCTTTATCAAAGATTAATTGAGCGTAATGGTTTGGGTCAATTTCTGGATTCTCTGTTCTGTTCTACTGATCTGTATACCATTTGATCCAGTGATCCAACTTCTAGAAATATATCCTAAGAAGCCTACAACACCAATCTGAAAGAATATATACATCCATATGATCATGGCAGCAATATTTATAACTAGAGGCCCGGTGCATGAATTCGTGCATGGGCAGGGTCCCTAGGCCTGGCTGGCAATCAAGGCCTATTGGGAGGGGCCAGCCAGCTGGGGGGATAGACCTGAGAGGTTGGCCAGCTGGCTCCCAGATTGGGGCCTATCGGGGGCGGGGGGTCGGCCAGCAGGGGGGAGCTGAGCTTCATCAGTCTGTTCCATGTTCATCTGCCCCCTGGTGGTCAGTGCACATCATAACAACTGGTCGACCGGTCGTTCCAGTCATTCGGTTGTAATGGTTGCTTAGACTTTTATATATATAGACTAGAGGCCTAGTGCATGAAATTTGTGTAAAGAGGGGGTGGGGTTCCCTTAGCCCAGCCTGTACCCACTCCAATTGGAGACCCCTTAGGGGATGTCTGACCATCAGTTCAGGCCTGATCCCACAGGGCAGTCAGACACCCCTCTCACAATCTGGGACTTCTGGCTCCTAACCACTCACCTGCCTGCCTGCCTAATTGCCCCACCCCTCTGCCTGCCTGCATGATTGCCACTAACTGCCTCTGCCTGCCTGCCTGATTGCCCCTAACTGCCCTCCCTTGCTGGCCTGATCTCTCCCCCAACTGCCCTCCCCTGCCATCCTGATCTTGCCCCCAACTGCCCTCCTCTGCCAGGCAATTTGGTTCTGATTGGTCAATTTCTATGCCAGTCAGCATCAAAAACTCCACGTCCTAGGCAGCCATTGGCTCCTCACAGTGTTCTTAGGACCTTGGCTCTTTATTATATAGACTAGGGGCCCAGTGCGCAAAATTTGTGCATGGGAAGCGTCGCCCAGCCCGACCTGCACCTTCTCCAATCTGGGAGCCCTCGGGGGATGTCCTACTGATGGCTTAGGCCTGCTCCCCGTGGTTCTCTGCTCTCTGTGGACCTGCCTGGTGGACGCCACCACAGGCCCTGGTGTCTGCTCTCTGTGGGGTCTCTGCAGGGTACTGTTTTCCCCTCACTGCTATGGCCAGTGGTAAGCAGGGCCCTGCTATCTGCTCGCTCACTGCAAGGGCATTCTCGCCCCACCCCTGGCCGATTGTGTGCGTGCCGGCTCAGAGTGCCTGGGTCCTGGGGATGATCCCACCCCACCCCTGGCCACTCGGCACCTGCGAGTGTAGGCCCAGAGTGGCCGGGGGCATTCTAGGACCCCGGCTGCTCCGGGCCTATGCGTGGGCCTACAGGCTCAGAGCAGCCTGGCTCCTGAAGATGCCTGTCCCTGGGACACAGGCTGCTTGGTGCCGGCATGTGTGCAAGTGGCTGCCCAGCCACTGGCTGCTCAGTGCCTGTGTATGCAAATTAAACTGCCATCTTTGTCAGAAGTGCATATGCACTTCTGATTGGCTGGTGGGTGTCGTGGAGGGATGGTTAATTTGCATCTTTCTCTTTTATTAGTGTAGACAGCTAAGATCTGGAAACAGCCCAAGTGCCCATCAGTAGATGAATGAATAAAAAAGCTGTGGTACATTTACACATTGGAATACTATGCAGCTGTAAAAAAGAATGATCTCTAACCTTTTGAGACAGCATGGAGGGACCTGGAGAGTAGTATGCTAAGTGAAATAAAACACTCAAAGAAAGACAAATATCTCATGATCTCACTTATATGTGGAATCTATTGAACAAAATAAACTGATGAACAAAACAGATCTAGAGACATGGGAGCCTGCAACAAACTGAGGATTCTCAGAGGGAAGGTTGGAGGAGGGAAATGTTCCACCAAAGAACTTATATGCATATATTCATAACCCACAAATACAAATAATAATGGGGTGAAGGCTTGGGGAGGAAATAGGAGTGAGGATGAAGGGAGTTAATGGGGAAAAATGGGGACATCTGTAATATTTTCAATAATAAAGATTTTTTTTTTAAGAGTAAACTGTGATTCCAAAGTTCTGGGCTTGAGTCCCAACCGTTGTAACTAGCTCAAGGACCTTCAGTATGCCATTGCCCTTCGTCTAAGTCTCATTCCCCCATTTCTCAAACGAGGCAAGGTGATTCTTGCACTCCATCTGTAGGCTCTTTCAGTAATAAAATACTATCTGCTAACCAGACAAAGAGACTAAATTCAGTCAACTCAGTGATATTTAAACTGCTAACCTAGAGGTATTTTTTTTTAAATTACATTTCCTTAGGTGGCTTTACTTTTAGGTGAGTTATGACACTTAGGTTTACCCTGGGTCTATTAGCTTCACTAATCTATGTACCTACCAGGCAAGGGATTGATTGATTTTATTTCTAAACTTTTGTGAAGAATGTTTTAAAGACAAATGTATAATCATTTACCAACTACTTTCCTGTTGAAACTTGTTAAATTCAGAAACTATTTCTGCAGCCATTACACTTATTCCATTAATTCAAATATTGATTTTACTTTTACTAGAGACATGAAATAGATGACACGTGTTTTTATTTGAGAATTTTAGAATTTTTTATACATTCTCAATTAGAGCTCTCTCTATTAATTAAAAATTACTTACACTTAGTTAAGTAGAGTGGATTTATGGAGCTATAAATACTTTTGTCTTTCTCCCTGCCCCCCTCTCTCCTTTGCTTTTTTCTCTTCTCTCTCTCCTCTCTCTCTCCTTCCATTCCCTCCCTCCATCTATACTCCTTCCTCCTTTCATTCCTTCTCCCCTCCCTCCTAGGGAGTATAGAGAACAGATATATTGAGTATCTACTATGTGTCAGGTCCTATGCTAGATGCTTTTAAGTGCATTTAATCATCACAAAATATTTTTAATAGGACTTATTACTACTGTTTCACAGTTGTTAAAACTGAGGATCACTGAGGCTAACAGATTCACTCAAGGATATATGATTAGTGAGCCTTCCCCACCTATACGTACTCTCTTTGGTATACCAAGCCCAAATTAGCCCTCTCTCAATACTATTTTATTAGATTTCCCAAGCCAGTTCATTGAATAGAAACAGCTTTGGATATTTGCATTATAATTTATAAGATCATGTTTTTTTCTCTTCCTGATGATCTGTGAACAGAGGTCCTATAAAAAGGGGCACTTTGGGGTCAGGGACCATTATTTTTTTTTTAAGGTTAGCTGCCTTGCCCCAAGTCACAGAGCCAGGGAATGGCCAAGAGGAGCCCAGCAGCCGTTCCTATTTTCTTTCTTTCTTTTTTAAAAAATATATTTTATTGATATATGTTAAGAAAGAACTCTTAACATTTGCAACAGCATAGATGGGCCTGAAGAGTATTATGCTAAGCAAAATAAGCCAGTCAGAGAAAGATAAATATCACATGATCTCACTCATATGTGGAATCTAATGAAGAAAATAAACTGATGTACAAAATAGATCCAGAGACATAGAAGCACGGAACAGACTGACGAATTTTAGAAGGAAGGCAGAGTTGGGAGTTGGTGGGTGGGGAGAGATTACCTGGGGAACTTAACATAGCCCATGGATACAGACAATAGAGTAGTGAAGGCCTGGGAGGAGCAGGTATGGGGTAGAAGGGGTCAATGTGGGGTGAGGGGGGGAAGAAAGTATATGTAATACTTTCAACAATAAAGATTTTATAAAAAGAGTCCTAGCTAGTTTGGATCAGTGGATAGAGCGTCAGCCTGCAGACTGAAGAGTCCCAGGTTTGATTCAGGTCAAGGCTATTTACTGCGGTTGCATACTTGATCCCCAGCCCTGGTTGGGGCGTGCGCAGGAGGCAACCAATCAATGTGCCTCTCTCTCACATTGATGTTTCTCTCTGTCTCTCCCCCTCCTTCAACTCTCTCTAAAAATCAATGGAAAAATATACTTGGGTGAGGATTAAGAAAAAAAAAACAAACTCCTTTTCATTCTACCCCTCCTTAATCTAACTCTCCAAGAGTAACCCCTTGACAAATTTGATGTATGCACTCAAAAACATTTATTGGTACACAAAGTATAAATAAATAAAATGCCTTCTAATAGAAAACCCCAAACTGCCATCAAGTTGCCTTTTTGACCAGGAGTATTCATTCAGTCTAGCAAAGAGGATAAGAGAGAGGGCTCCTGGTGCCAGGCTAATGGGGTTTGAATCCTAACTCTTCTGCTGATTAGCTGGGTAATATGGGACCAGCTTCAGCTTCCTGAACTATAAAAAATGAAATCTAGCACATCATCACAAAGTTATAGTCAGACTTAAATGAGACAATGCATGTAAATAATTTAGCTAAGTTCATGGCCCATAAAAGTTCAATAAGATATTTTAAATAATAGCTTTATTGAAATATAATTCACGTGCTACAAAATTCAGCCTTTTTAAGTATATAATTCAGTGGTTTTTTAGTATATTCATAGAGTTGTGTAAACATCACCATGATATAATTTTGTTTATTCGTTCATTAGTTGATGGACATTTGGGTTGTCTGTAATTTTTGGCTATCATCAATAATGCTGCAATGAGTAGTCATTTTATTTGAATTCTTGATGTAAATTATTTCAGATATACACACACAACTATATACATATATGTATATATACTCTATTATTCCATGTACTCCATAATTTATATACTCCATTCAATAAACTTTAATATTTTGTACCAGGACTAGAATTGCTAGGTCATATGACAATTCTATGTTTAGTTTTTTGAAGAACTGGAAAACTACATTCCAAAGTGGTCACATCATTTTACATTCTCATCAGCAATGTATGAAAATTGTAGTTCTTCCACATTCTTGCTATCACTTGTTATTTTCATTTTTTGAAATTAGAGTCATCCTGATGGGTTTGAAGCAGTGTTCCATTGAAGTTTTTATTTGTATATCCCTAATTACTAATGATGTTGTATCTTTTCAAATGTTTACAATAAGATTTTAACCATTATCATTTATTCAACAGATATTTGCTAATTCCTAAGTTGGGTAAGTCATCCTTATCCTTTTATATTACCTAAAATTCCCCAACTTTTTGAGAACAAAAACCATGGCATGCATTGCTGTACCTTCATACTTTGCTCAGTGATGCCCACATCAAAATACCTAATATAGCCCAGCTGGTGTGGCTCAGTGGTTGAGCATAGATCTGTGAACCAGGAGATCACAGTTTGATTTCAGGTCAGGACATATTCCCAGGTTGTGGGCTCAATCCCCAGTCAGGTGTATGTAGGAAGCAGCTGATCTGCTCTACACTACAACTTTTAACTCTGACAAGACTCTGCCAAAAAGTGTGGGCACTATATTTAAGAACATGGTGACAGTCCCCTAGCCTCCCCTACCCCCCAGTGTCTTATGTCCATTGGTTATGCTTATATGCATGCATACAAATCCTTCGGTTGATCTCTTACTCCCCTCCCTCCTGCCCCCAACCTTCCTCGGTCTTCCCGCTGCAGTTTGACAATCTGTTTGAGGCAGCTCTGCCTCTGTATCTATTATTGTTCAAAAGTTTATAATGGTCTCTATTATCCATGAATGAGTGAGATCATGTGGGAGGCTAGGGGACTGTTAAGGGTGGGGGGAAAAAAGGACACATATGTAATACCCTTTGTAATACTTTAAGCAATAAAAAAAAAGAACACGGTGAGAGGAAAACCAAACCCTGCTCCTGTCAAGAGGTCAGTGTGCACCCTTTCGGGAAATACTGTGAAGCCTGGGCTACTTCTTATGACTGGTGTCAGTGTGTACTTGTTGTATTGAAACCCTTGTGCTGCTTTTTAGTGTTAGTGGATTTAAGAACATGTTTTTGTTTAAAGTGCTTTCAGTTCTGCCCTGGCCAGTGTTGCTTAGTGGTGGGAGCACTGACCCACGCATGGAAGGGTCATGGGTTTGATTCTTGGTCAAGGGCACATACCTGGAGGCAACCAAGTATCCCTGACCCTAGTTGGGGCATGTACTGGAGTCAACCAATTGATACTTCTCTCTTTCACTCTCTCCCTCCCTTCCTTCTACTCTCGCTCTTCCGCTCTCTAGAATCAATGGGAAAAATATACTCGGGAGAGTATTAACAAATAATAAAGTGCTTTCAGTTCTACCAGGAATAAGAATATTCAGTCTTGTATTATGTAGCAAAATAATTCTGGCAAATTTTATCTACATGTATTGTAAAAAGCAGGGGTCCTCAAACTTTTTAAACAGGGGGCCAGTTCACTGTCCCTCAGACTGTTGGAGGGCCGGACTATAGTTTAAAAAAAAAGCTATGAACAAATTCCTATGCACACTGCACATATCTTATTTTGAAGTAAAAAACAAACAAATGGGAACAAATACAATATTTGTATTTGCATGTGGCCCGCGGGCCATAGTTTGAGGACCCCTGGTAAAAAGTATATGTATACTAGTATTAAATATACATTCTTAGTATTTTCCCTCTCAGAAGTAGGCCTGTTCCTTTTCCTTCTCCTTCTTCTTCCCCCCCGGCCTGTTTCCTTTGTCTTTCTCTCTCCTAGGTTCCAAGGGCCCTTCTTTTGCTTCTGTAACTTATTTCAGAAGCCCAGTTGGCTTACTTCTACTACCTCTGTATCTTCCCAATTAAACTTTCTCTTATAATTTGAGAAAAATACAGTCTTTACTGCTCCTTTAGAATATGAGTGAAACAACATTAATTTATTTCACAACCTTGACTATTTTGAGTACTTTATTCCAAAGGTATAAATCATGTTGAGAATTGGAAGCAGACTTTATTTATTAGATACATATCTGCTTTAATACATTTTTCCTCCTGTGTTTCACCATTTATTATATGCGCTAACACATTAAGTGTGTTAAAAAGGCAGAGTGGACTCATAGGAAGAGATTGAGCCTTAATGCCAAATAGACCTGGTTTACATCGACCTCTGTCACTTGCTAAATATGTAATCTTGGGTAATGTGATAGGTAGATTAATGCTCCCATACCAGGTGTCCACATCCTGATCTCCAGAACATGTGAATTTTACCTTCCATGGCAAAATTGAGTTTTCAGATGTATTACGATTATGGACCTTGAGATGAGGAGGGTGTCCTATGTTATGCAGGTAGGCCCGATCTAATCAAGCCCTTAAAAGCGGAAAACATTTTCCAGCTGAAATCAGAGATGCAGGGAAGTGGGAAGCAAAAGAAACTTGGCATGAGGTGAGAGGGGCTGAATTCACCTTTGCTGGTTTGAAGATGGAGGGGCAACGCTATAAGGAATGCAGAGAGTCTTAAGGAGCTGGGAAAAGCTCCTGGATGACAACCAGAAAGGACTGTCATTCCCATAACAGCAAGGGACTGAATCCTGTCAACAACCTGAAGGAACAATTCTTTCCACAGGCTCCAGTAAGGAGCACAGCCTTGCCAACACCTTGATTTCAGCCTGTGAGACCCTGATATTCTTCACCTCCCTATCTATTCTCTATTTTTCCATAGCATTTATCACTTTTAAACATACTATATACTTTGTTGTTTATTATTTATTACCTGCTTCTCTTCCCACTAGAAAGTAAGCTCCTTGAGGGGAGAGGTTATTATCTGTTTTCTTCACCATTCATTGTACTGCAAGTGTCTAAAACAGTGTACTTTTCATAGTTGGTACTCAGCCAGTACTTACTGAATGAATGACATGATGGCCTATATTCTTAAGAATAATGCTCTATGGCATATTTGTGCAGGAAGAATTAGACCTTATGCAAGAGTAATTATATTAATAGCTATTTGTTATCATTATTGTACATATTATATGTTCCCAGAACCTTCTTTCTTAAGATGTATGAAAAATTCCTCTTCATATATACAATATTTTAGCTACAACACTGGTAATATTCAGCTTTCTAGTCAAATACTTTGTAGGAAAAATTTGTGCTTGAATTTAGTTCTGTAGTCACAGCTTCTCTCTCAGTACATGGTAGATATTCAATAATTGTTGGTTAAGTGGTAGGCTGAATAATGAATAGAAAAATCTCCTAATTTATGTTTTCATGTACATTCTCCTCCAGCCATACTGGATTATTTGCCTTTTTTCATGTATTATTGTTGTCCTTACACCCTTAACTGCTAGCGTTTTACCTGGCACCTAATAAATACATACAGTACATGGGTGGGTGGTTAAATGAATAATGAATCACTGAGGTATTAGCAATGTTCAATGAATTTGGACAAATCTTTGCTTTGTCAACTTTACTTGATCGTCTATTGTAGACACAAGATAAACCCATCTACACTGTTGAAGGATTCATGCTCTGTCCTTCACTGGATATTGGTATATATGTTTTCATAATCTATGAAGAAAGAGAAGGTAACTTTTCTGAGTTTCACTTGGTTATAGTCTTAGCAGTATCATTCTTTTAAAAATAAAATAAATCAACAATTTAGGTTTTTTCATTCATTGGTTGTCATTGGTACACACTATATTCCCTCCTCAGAGGGTTGCCAACATATGAAAAATGAGAACATAACACTTCCATGAAAAATCCTTCCAACATTAACATAAAATATATAAGCATTGACAGAACAATTAGATTAATTCACCTCTTAGAGCTCGGTTGTTGGGAGCTGACTCATCTAAAATGGTGTTATATTATTCAGTTATACAATGAATCTATAAGAAGCTGACATAAGATATTAGATTCATATTTATTTTTGTATTTTAGCATTGTTAAAGGAAAAATGAAAACATTCTTCAAAAAACATTGTATTAATTTAGGTTTATCATTCATGTAACAGCAACAAAAATCTTATAAAAATATATAATGGCTCAAAAACTAATTAGACAAATGTTTCAGGATGGTATCAGGCTGTGTATTCGCAGGGAAAAGGCTGGTAGCATTCTCAGTTCAAATGAAATAAGGTGTAGTCATTAAGGACATCTTTTTCACCTATTAGGATTAGGTTTGGCTGTGAGTAAAAAATATGTGAAAATTGGCATCTTAAAAAAGATGTAGGTGCATTTCAGCATGGAAAGAGGCAGTTTAGGGCTAGGATAAAAGTCCTATGGTGTCAGGGACCCAAGATTCTCTTACTTTGTTGCTCAGTCATGCTTGGCTTAGATTTCCAAAGTTCCCTCAGAGGTCAAGATGGCTCCAGTGGTTGCATCTACATTCCCTGCAACAGAAAAGGGGAAGCGGGAACAAGGAGGGTGTCACCTCCATTTTTCTTGGAAGTACCATATTGGACTTTCACTTGTCTTGAACTGGTTCACATGGCCAGTTCACGTTGTAAAGAATTCTTGGAAATGTAGTTTTCTTAGCTAAAGGAAATGTATCCAGTTTAAAAATTTGGTTTCTTTTGCCCTGACCAGGAAGCTTAGTGGGTTATAGCATTGTTCCAATATGACAAGGTTGCAGGCTCTATCCCTGGCCAAGGCACATTTAAGAATCAACCAATGAATACATAAATAAGTGGAACAACAAATTAATGTTTCTGTCTTTCTCTGTCTCTCTCTCCCTCTCTCTCTAAAACCAATCAATAAACTAATCAATTAAAATCTTAGAAATTGGTCATCCCTCCCTAACCCCCCTGCTGGCCTGGTCACTGCACACAGCCTGCTTGTTCAGTCATTTGGTTGTCCCTCACTAACCCCCCCTGCTGACCTGGTTGTAGGCAGCCATCTTATGAGGGCATGAGGGTTAATTTACATTTACCTCTTTATTATATAGGATAATATTATAGAAAGCCTAGTTCCAATGTGGTTTAATTAACTGTGGTGGGATGAGGAACTGAAAACTTCTTCCTTTCTCCTTCTTTCAGAGGGTTGGTTTAGAACTTTAAAAAAGGATCTAAAATGAGATTATGCCACTCCATGCTGAGTTATTGAGTATTGACAGTAACAGTGAGTACTGTTACAGATACAAAATATATTAAAAACATTAACAAGTGGAAGAAATTACTTCACCAATTCTCTGTACCTTGATTTCCTCATCTCTAAATGGGAATAAGCTTTGTAAATTATGATGTTCATTTAATATTATTAATTATGAAATGGAAACTTAGTGTAATGAGTTTAAGGAAATTCCTCAAATAATTAATTCCCTCCTGGGATCTCATTTATTCAGCAAGTTTCTCACTGATTACTTGATTTATGCCAATGATATTATACATACCTGCTATGTGCAGGATATTTGGATATAAAAAAACCATATAGAAAACTGAAATCTCTCAGACAAATATTAGCTGCATGAGTCAAATTTTCTTGAAGGACAGAGCATTGTATAACTGAATACTATAACACCACTTTAGATGAGTCAGCTCCCAAGTATTTGGTAAATTGCTGGTGCTAATCAACTTAGAGAAAGACTAAAGAAGATTTTCTCCAGTTTATTGTCATTAAAATAAACTTTCAATTGGAAATAAATGTGCATGTAAATTGGCATCACTTAAAACCGAGGGTATAGCATTTCATTACTGTTGTTGTTTTGCATCATACAATGAAATTGCTCAGTTCAGAAAGGGGGTAAAGAGTTGAACTGTATGAATGACAAAATGAGGTCTCTTCCTATGTGAGTGGTGCTTGGTAGCCATTTGCGAATAAACCAAGAATGGAGACAAAAGATACTTATGGCAGTTTGATCTTGCCCTGTCTGAATTAATGATTAAGACTGTCCCCAAATGAGGTAACAGGGGGCTTCCAAAGAAGGGAATGTAGAAAGCATTATAAAATAAGATATGCTTAATCTTTTCATAAAATGCATCAGAAAAACTGGATTGGCCATTAAAAGTTGGCATGTTACCAACTGCATCTATATATCCAGAGATCATATTGCCATCAGTCAAAAAGGACATTCTGTCCTAAGCCAACACCATGTAGTAATGTTAGTGTTAGAGACTAGGAGTGTGTCAGTAGATGGTGGCACATATTCTGCCTAATGCTAGTCACAAAAGTTTCTGTGCACCATATCTTAGGTGTTATTGGAACCATAACAGGAGTTACTTAGAGGTCATTGTGTTGAATCTCCTTATTTTAGAAGAGGATGCTGGGAAACCGACTTGCCCAAAGAGGCACAACAAATCTCCCTTTTCTTAATCTTATGATCTTACTGTAAGAAATAGTTCACCACGACTCTTTCATGTATTCTTTAAATATACCACATAAAGTATTTTAGCTCTATGTTCAGTATATACAAGGAAAATTAATATGCAAGAAAATGAATGCAACTACTGTGGCCATATAATAGCACTTTTCTTAGGCTGTTCTGGTGGTCATACCCCAAAGAATAGTAGCTTTTATCAAGGAGATCAGTTAACAGGGCTCATTATGTGACAATATCCTTCTACCAAAGGAATTCTGTCCTATTTATATTATACCACATGAGAGGTTTTGAATTATAACTCTAGCAAAAGAGAAATGCCAGGTCTCTTTTTAGTCATTTCTAATATGGTTCATATCAAAGGTTGCATAATATTGCCTACATGTTCAGAATACTACCAGTGGGAAAGAATATTCAGCACTGTCTGAAGGAAATTTTGTTTCTTGAACACATTCCTTCTACACCAATAGCGGTGGTCTGATGGACTCCAGGACTGAAGGTCAGGACCCACAATGGTTTCTTCTTGGCAAAGAAGCTGCTACCACTTTCCCTGCTACTACTTTCCCATCCCCTATTGGTTTTCTTTTTGGGCCTCCCATGGTTTCCCCATCCCTTTCCGCCCCCACCCCTATGCCTCCCCACTGCAAGCCCTAGCCTTGAAAGGTGTTTGTTGTATTACACAATTCCACAGCTATATAGCAAATTTGACTTAGTTCCCAGGTAGCTGCTTTGATTCAGGAAATACTTGTCAGAACAGACTCAACTTATAGCCATATGGAATGAATGAATTATGGAGCAAATCTTCTGTTCACTTGCCAAGTTCGTAGTCCATAGGCACAGAATACTTTCAAGCATGTGCTGATTGTTTGGAGATGTATATGAGTTATATGTTATAATTCACAGAGTCTCCTTTTCTTCCTTGTAATACTTCATTTGTCAAACTTTGGTAGGAAATGAGCTATTTCACATCTGTGAGATATTCAAGTAGCTGGATACTACCATTTAAATATCAAAGTTCGGTTTATTTTAGCCTATTTATGGATATATTGCTTAAATGAATTGTATAGCCCTCTGCTTTCTACATTGAATGAATAGAATGAGCCACACTAGTCCTTTCTTTAAAGCATAAGGGTAACTATGACCAGCAGAGACACAGAACTCTCCTCAGGACCTATTTAGAGGTGTGGGACAATTCATTCCTATATTCAATGGCCCTAGCCAATCACACTATGATACCTGCTTTGGTACAGTTTTTCTCTATCTTGCCTTCATTACTCAGAAATATCAGTTGCAATAATGCATTTCTTCCCTTGTTCCTCTGCTCTTTGACTGCACAATCCCCCTTTGCACCCCACAACTCTGGCCCCAACCCACAACATTTTTCTACAACTAATATTCTGTGCATTGAGAATACACCCAAGCATGTTAGAATTGTGTACGTGAGAGGAGGGAATGATCACATCTCATAAGGTTGCAGAGAGAACTAATAGGAGGGAAGCATGCAAAAAGAAGCATCTGAATGTTGACACATCTCATTTGAATGTTTTGTTTCCTTTCCAGTTCTAAGCTGTGCTCTAGAGCAGTGCTGTTCACACTATTTAGTATTGCAGGGCCTTAGGAGTTTGCAGAGATGCCAGAGGCAGAGGGATGGTGGCAGTGTTAAGGTCATCGGTTATGGCAGAGGGAGGCCAGTGATCACATTCTACCCACATTCTACCCGGAGCAGCATCCCTTTACATTATCTCATACATTGAAGGTCAGATTTCTCTACCAGACATACAACACCACACATAAAAAAACAAAATAAAAGCAACAAAATTATTTTAATTCAAATAATTTTTGTTCTTTATAAAAATAGACAAATATGGATGAGTAATATAGTAGTACAATTAAGAGAGTGCTTAGTTACCCTCTTCCAGAACATGCACTATAAAGGTGTTTGGGAAGGCAATGAACATTTTCTTGGCATTAAGAAACCATCTAGTCCAAAGAATTTAACTCACTATTGGGGATAAATAATACATTTTAAAATCACAAGCATCATTTTATATAAATTGTACATTCTTTGTCCTATCTGAATTGAATAGTAGAGTATGTTTTAGAACAGGGATGTACAACCAGAAATATAATGAAAATCACATAGGGAATTTTAAATTGTCTAGTAGTCAAACTGAAAACAAAAAGAAATGGGCAAAATAATGTAAATAATTTTTAATATCTTATTTAACCCAGTATATCCAAAATATTTTCATTTTAACATATTATAAATATAAAAGTATACTGCTTAAGTTGTTAAATATAAATTACTTAAAATGATGTAAAATTAAAAATTAAATTTCTTGTCCATACTAGCTACATTTCAAGTGTTCTGCCACATGTGTTTTGTGACTACTATATTAAACAGAATTATTTTAGAACAATTTTGATGCATTTAAATTGTTTAACAACCATTGACTAACCCTTTCATGAGAAGAGCTTAAAGCAAAATCTCATTAATTTGGGCTCTACTACTTTGGAATTTATGATAATTTTATCAGAGTTCAACTGAAGTTTACAATCTGATCTCTCTGCAGCAGAGGTATTATTTGGCATATTCACCACATAAATCAGATCACAGGAGGAATGTTTAATCCACTTAAGAGTATTAAGCATTTTGTGGGACTTTAGCACAACATTTATGAATGAAAAAATATTCTGCTATGCACAGCAGAGTGTCCTATATCTAACAGGGTGACCTTTCCTTTGGGACATTTTGTTAGCTTTTAGTAATTATTAAACTATTTTTAAAAGGTTTATAGAAGTCAAATTTTCTATGAAATTATCTCAAAATATTATTTTTTGACATTTCAGGTAATTATTATCTAAATTAAATAAAACTTCACCAATATAGTCTATGTTGAACTTAAATATAAAAATCACATGGAACTTTGCTTCAAGGTGATAATATCTTTTTCACAGGGTAGTGAAGTTAAAATGAGATAAAGAACTTTTATAAATTTAAAAAAATATTTCATGCATGTTATTCATTTATTTAGTAACTATTGCTTTACTGGCTTTTATAAACCAGGCTTGATATTTGATGGTAGGGATATAGCTGTGAAATAGATTGATAGACATGATTCCACCCCTCATGGACCTTATAAACTGGTATAAATAGATATGCAAATAAATAAGCAATTAAAGTAGAGAGTGGTAAGGAATATTATAGGTGACATACATTTCTAAGAACACATATAGGAGAGCCACATAACCCAGACTAGTTAGAGGGGCCGATCGGGAAGCCTTCCTATAAGAAGTGACATCTAGGCTGAAACCTGCAAGTTGATTTGGAGTTAGCTTGGTGAAGGAGTGGACTGAGTGGGAAGCAATCTCCATAAAGAGGAAATAGCATGTTCAAAATTCAAGAGGTAAAAGGAAGACCATGAAGAAGTACTGGAACAGAAAGTAGTTCTGCAATTGCAGTAGACAGTCCAAATGAAATAGGGAATGATGGTGAAGGTAGAGAGGCCAATAGAACCAGATTACAAAGTACCCAAGGAAGTTGGACTTTATTCCAAGGACAATGAGTGACCATTGAAAGGTTTTATGCAGGAGAGTCTTATGATGTGTTTTGCAATAATCACTTGGCTATTTCATGGAGAAGGACTACGAGAGGATGGTAATAGAAGCCACATGATATCAGTGAGACCATGGCTAGAGACACTGGGGGCCAGAACCAAGGTACTGAGAGGATGGAGCCAGAATGTGATAGATTTAGGAGGCAAAAACAATAAGCCTTAGTGATTGATTGGATGCAGGGGTAGAGGGATAAGGTAGAGTGATGTGGGCAACTGGGTAAATGGTAGTACCTGCCATTTACTGAAAAACAGAAAACTTCAGATGGAGCAGGCTGTGGGTATATGTGGATGTGGGGGGAGGAATGAGAGCATGTGGTCAGTTGTGGCCATGCTGCAGCTGATGTCCCACAGGCAGCCTCTACCTAAAGGTTTCCTGTAGTCAGATGGATTTGTGCATAATCAGAGTCTGCTGAGATAAATTGGCCTTTGACATTTAAATGGAAAGGATTCAAACCCCATCCCATGTGCAGTGGGAGCTCTACACACTTCCAAAAGTCTCTACAGATTCTTGAGGGTGTGATTAATGTTTTTCCTCTTTGCCTATAGACCTCAATTTTGGCCTCTGCTGAATTAGTTCAGTTGATGGATCATCTCCCTGTCCTGGTACTGTCCCACATTTCCCCAGCTGTTAAACTAAGCTACTTTCCCTTCATTTTCACAAAACCAAAACCCAAAACCCAATCACATAATGCCATTGCGTATGCAGCAGGTTTGACTCATAATTTGTGGAGATGAAAGTTTATTGAGTGGCTGCAATGTAGTACAATTTAAAAATAAATAACTGTCATCTTGTTCTTAAGAAGCCCCTGGCCAACCTGCCAACCTGGACTTCAGCCTCCTCCTGAATTACTTTGTCCTTTCTACTTTCCCTCTCTCAGTGCTTCCTAGCAAGAGAAACAAACAAAAACTTCCATTGCATTATGTAAAAAGGGGTTTAGTCTGGTTTTTTTTTCCAAATCATGTTTGCATATCCAAAGATTCATAATGTGCTCTGCTCACTGTGGTATACATCTTCAGGGTTCTTTTCTACCCTCCCTGTCCCCTCCTCCACTTATCATAGGTATAAAACTTATTTCACCACTGATATGAAAGATACCTCCTGCAAGGGTAATAGCCATAGTTAGTTTTTATTTTAAATATTTCCCCCTTCATTATATGAGACTGGAAAGAAAGGGGTGATGGTACAGGTTTGGCAGCTAACAACAGAACTCTTTTATTTGAAGCAGTACATAGTCTGGGTTATGTGGCTCTTCCATATATTTTCTTAGCAACTGGGGCCTCATCTATCATATCCCTTACTGCTCTGTCTTTTAACTGCTTATTTATTTGCCTATCTCACCATTCAGGCTTATGATTCCATAAGGAGATGATCACTGAAAGAGAATGTGTTAAGTAAGAAGAGAAGGTGGCCTAGGAGGGGAATCTGGTACCTACCAACATTTCAGCCTTAAATTTTAAGGGAACCACAAAAGAAAAGGAGTTTGAGAAGGATAAAGAAGAAGGAGGAAATGCAGTGTGTGCTGTCATACAAACCAAATTAGGAGGATACTATTTCTTGTTAGAAAGGAGATAAAATCTGGCTTGTGTGTCTTTGTCACCTAGTATCTCTAAGAGTGCCTAAAGTATAATAGATGCTCAATTAATATTTGTTGATCTGAAACAGTCACCTTGATAATCTGACTTCTATTATCTTAGAGTGCACACAACAACTGTTCTAATTCTTTTCCATATATTTCAAATCTCCGGTGTACACTCTCCTTCTCAACTGTCATCACATGAGTTGGCTTGAGGTCCTCTGTCAAGTGTTCCCTCAACTTTGGTTTTTTTCCAAGCTTACAGTTTACAACATTTGTCTCTAAAAGTGCCCACTCTACCCCAATACTTCTTTGTCTCTTTCTTCTTTCCCTTGTGTCTTGGAAAACAAGATGCCCCTTCTCTTTTGGCAATGTCCACTATACTATCAGCTCTTCTCTTTAAGGGAACTCCCATCTGTGATTATCAGAAGCTCTAATTAGACAACTAGCCTAGATTATGAAAAATTATGATCCTCATTATCATTAGATAACATTTGATAAACAGTAACTTTCAAAACATTGCTTCTAGGGCAACGGTGCTGCTGAGTGAAGAGAAAAATGAAAAAGGCTCATGGTAATGGAAAAATGGGAACTTCTGGTACATCTAATCTCTTTACTTCCTTTCAACTTGAAACTTCTGGAGAGAGGACTATACTCACAGTTCCAATTCATCATAACTCACTTGTACTTAACCCCATGTAATCTGACTTGCTCTGTTGCCAAAACTGGTCTCCAAAGGATTTGGCTTGCCCGGCCAATGGGTTTCTCCTCAGACTTTATCCCTTTCATCTGGCTTGCAGTGTTTGATCCTGATAGCCACTGCTTTCCTTTCTTTGATTCATGGATATCCCATTCCATAGCTTCTCATCTCTCCTCTCCTCTTTCTTATGGAACCTCATTATTCTCTAATGTCCTTTCTATCTGTGGACTGCCTTTTGAACACCAGGCCTGCACTTTGAACTGTCTGCTGAATATATAAATCTGAACAGTAATTTTTTCTTTTTTAAAAAATATATTTTATTGATTTTTTACAGAGAGGAAAGGAGAGAGAAAGAGAGTTAGAAAGATCGATGAGAGAGAAACATCGATCAGCTGCCTCCCGCACATCTCCCACTGGGGATGTGCCCACAACCCAGGTACATGCCCCTGACCGGAATCGAACCCAGGACCCTTCAGTCCGCAGGCTGATGCTCTATCCACTGAGCCAAACCGGTTTCGGCTGAACAGTAATTTTAAAGTACATATCTAAAAATAAATGTGTACTCAATTGGGTCCTGGTCTCAAAAAATCATCTCCAAAAGACATTATTTGTAAAACTGGGTACATTTGAGTATGGACTAAGTATGATATTAGGGGGTTATTGTTAATTTTTCATGTGATAATACTATTGTGGACTTGTAAGGAAACTACCTTATTTTTAGGAGATGCCCAATGATCTATTGAGGGTAAAGTATCATGATAGCTGCAGCTTACTTTTAAATAGTTAAGAAGACATGCACACACATACACATTAACATGCATAGAGACATAAAGCAAATATAATAAAATGATAACAATAGTTGAATCTAGAACTAATGTTCTATACAGAGGTGTTCATTGTACCCTTATGGGATTTCTTGTATGCTTCAACATTTAATAATAAGTAACTGGGCAAAAAATGTTCATAATCTTCCCTTCAGTCTCAAACCACCTCCTCCTCCTGATTTCCCTGTATCTGAGAATGGCACCAGAGTCTGCAGTGCAGTGGACACCTATACATTGTTTGCCCAGCACTCCTTTTCTAAGAACTACCCTTCTCTCAGCCCTCTATGTGGGTGCACAATGACATTCTGTGTTGAGTGGCCCAAAACAACTAACCAAATCCTTACCAATGAATCTGTTCTCTTGGATTTTTGCACTTGGGACTTCAGCCACCTAATTGCTGAAGCTGTAAGATGTAAAATTTAGGAGTATTGGTTGCTAGACTTTTGCTATGTAAAGAAAGAGTTTGCAGTTAGATAAGAGTGAAGCAAATGAGTAAAGAAGGCCAGAGACAGGGAATGGAGGGAGTGTTCTGCTAATATCTGAAAGATGACTTCTTTGTGGACTATAATATTTTAATTGAGAAAATACAATCTCCATGGGTGCTAAGGTACCTGGTAAATTCAGAGAAAATTCTGCAAAATGGAGGATAATCTCAATTCTTATTTTTCATATTTAATTTTGTAAATATTTTTGTAAATATTTTAATTCAAAAGTTTTACAGGTACTGACTTTTTATGTCCACACAGAGATGATTTCTACAAGAAATATTTTTATAAGGTACAACTTGTCAAATAATTTGTCTGAACTTCTGATTTTTGAATTCTTTGTCAGTTTTAAATGGTGTGACCTCATAGGCCTCAATTTCATTCTTTTATGTTACAGGAAAACCTCTTCTCATCAATAGGAATAATCCAATACACAATTATAGTACTTAAATTCAAATATTGCACAACAAATATACTGTCATTGTTTAACTTGTTACAGCCCTTTTCTCGCTTTTGTAGAAATGTATTTTAGTGTCTTTTGCAAGCTTCATTTTTAATAAATAAAATTCACTAAAAGTTTCAAAATGTAAAGTTTTAATAAATTAATTAAAAAAGACTTAGATAAGATTTTTAAATTATTTTGAACAAAAGGCAATGAAAATTTAGGTAACTAATTTACAAGAAATTTCAATTTTATAGGACACTTAGGTTGATTTAAAATGTAGTTCTTCAGAGGCTCAAAAATATCTAAAATGTGATAGATTATGATTCTCAAGTTGAGAAAGCATACATCAATATACTGCAGTAAGTTTTGGTATTCAAATTAACTTCTTGACAAAAGTGTTGTAGTTGATTTATATAATTGTGTACATAAAAATATTTGGAAATTTTTACAAATAAAGTTTCTATTTCAATAGGGAGACACCAAAGTTGTTTGAGTGTACATATGAATTATTTATGGACCACAAATAAATCAAAGTACATTTCTGCTCTATAGGTTTCTTCTTAAATTAGTAAAAACAATGCTTTTATAGTTAGCCTCACCTATGTTTTGTATTTGTATTGCCACACAAAAAAATATTTTATCTTCAATTTTGAAGCTATTAATTGAACTTACAATCAAATTCACAACAAAGTCAGATGTTTCATCAAAATTAACTGCTTTACTTTCATTCCATGAATTGAGTGAAGGAAATAAAATAATTATTTGAATATTCTATTTGAAGTATCTGATGACCCAGATGCTACTAGCACCTTTTAATTCTTCAGGAAGTTCTGCTAATGAAACCAAAACATTAACAGCTGTAGTTTTACTTTTCCACAACGTATTAGGAATGGAAAATAAGTTAAATTAATTTAGAGCAATCATCTGATCTAAATGAATATCAGATTTCACAGAGTGATATATAAGACTACCTTCTGCAGCTGCACATTTTCTTTGGACAGACACTTCTTAAAATAACTACTAACTTTGAAGAAGATATTGATGCGTTTTCAGCCTACTTGTGTCTTTTAATTGCCATGTTGGCACAGTGACTTCCATGCTGGCAAGAATTTTGTGTTTCCCATTCATCATCAATTTTCTTGAGAAATGGAAATTTGATACTAAATTTTTCATTAAATGTGCACATTGATATTTTTAGTTTCTTGCAGCCCCAAAATGGTTCTTGCAAAATGAAAAAAAGTTATTGTACATTTACTCCATACAGTAAATAACAGATCTACTGTGCAAGAGTGCTCAGACTACTTTCCATATACTCCATGGCAAGGCTGCTATCTCTGTTCCCTATTTATATACACCTAACATATCTTTCTTGAGCAACTTGCTGGTCAAGGCCTGGGCCACAGTACAACTGGCTGGTACATCAAGTGTCTGACAAGGTCAACAGATACATATGATTCCCCTCTTCTAAGTAAGCCAGAGGCGGGTAGCTATTGCTAGCATCTTATGTCACAGAGCATTTTCATTGCAGCAGTGATTGTGCTCCAGTATGACCTTGAAGGGAAAGTGTTCATCATAGATCAACAGCAATAGTCATCTTTTTATTTGGTTATTTTTAAAATTTAACAGTGTATTAAAGTGAACACTCTATGTACTGCACATGCTTCTTGCAGACTTCTAGAGGAAACCATGGCAAAAGCTGGATCCACAAACACAGGGTACTAAACACACCCCAGCTTATTTTAATGAAACCATGAATAATAATGCTTCATTTAAAAAATCACCAGGATAAATGCTAAAATAAATGGGATTCTGGGAAAATAGGCATATAACAGGAGTATCTGGGTAATCATAAACATATGATTACCCTATATTTGGCTTAATCTAGGAAAACTCACACATCACAGATAATCAGCTACTTCTTTAAACCTGTATCCTACTCTGCCATGCTTCTATTTCAACGTTCTTCCTCCACAAGACTCTAAGATTCTTGAGAGCATGGACTATATTTGTTTCATGAGGTCTCCATAGCCTCTAAAAACCAGTTCTTTTTTAGTAAACATGACTCATTAACTAGTCTTCTCTGCAAAAGGCAGCTTGACAAAGCAGGAAAAGCCTGGTATTAACTCTATTGCTTTCTAGCTGTGTTATCTTTAAAATTTACTATTTCTTTATCTGTAAATAGAGATCAAGATGCCTTTTTAAATTAAGTCAGATGGATTGCTGTTGTAAACCTAGTATCATCCTCATCCCCCTCCAAAATTTCTCTGGCTTACAGGGTTTAAACCCAGAACATTTCATAGACTCCCTTTCCATCATGAGTCTGGGTTATAACCTTACAATGGGAGAGACATGTGTGAATTTTGAAAGCAAAAGAGAAGCTAAATCATCGGCATCAGCTTTCCTTGTTTTCTAATGTCCTTCAAAGACTGCTAGACTGAAGTGCTGTATCAGCCAAGATCATCACAGTAGTTTCTTGAGATCTTTGCACTTTTGGATTTCAGGAAAGTGACCTTCTTGACTCTCACCACTCCATCTCCTATAAAGGTTACAAACTTCTAATTCACTGTATTCAGCCTTTCTATTTAAAATACAAAGTAGCTCTGTTTTCCTGATAAGCTCTGATATCTGGAGTGATTGTAAGGATGAAATTATATTCTATTATGTAAAGCAATCACCATAGAAGCCAACAGATACCAGCTAGATAATCAACAGTAGCTGTCCTTATTGTTATTATCATCAGTAGGATGCTTTGATTTATTCTGCTGTTCATCCTAACTTAAGACAAAATACTGTGCTCTATTTTGTACCTTTGAATCATTTCTCTGCTCAGAAGCCTTTGAAGTATGGCCATTCCTAGGAATACTATTTTTGCTGTCCATGGCTCCAACCTACTCCACCCCTGACTGTTGTAGGTCCATGGTTCTCTTTCTCAGACGAAGCATAGTAGGTCCAGCTATAGAAGCTTCATAAGTATGATGTCTGAACTTTAATTCTAGGAGGAAAACAGTGGGATAAGGAGAGAAAAGCCTGGGGTCTTCAGCTTAGTGAGTAACTGATGTAGAGAGACAGCCATCTAGGGAAGGGATGACTCTACCTTCTGCTGGTGCTAAAATTCAGCCAATTTTTAATACTGTTGAAAAATTGATACTGCTGTATCATCAAAGCAGAGTAGTTGGCACTGCCCCTCCATATTCCTATATACACAATGTTTAAATTTTGAAAACCTCTGCCAATGACCCACCCATATGGAGGTTGATGGGATAAAGAGAGAGAAGCATAGTATTTGTTCTAAACTCTGCCACCCCTTCTTCTCCCTTCTTCAAACTATAACTTTCCTATCTTTTGAGAACCTTAAGTGAACTGTGAAGATTAAGAGAGTTGGCCTCTTTTGGCCTACTTTCTGTTTGTGAAATGATGCAAGATAAATTTCTCTTGTAAGAACCCAGGTAAATGCCTGTATCTATCTACTAGTATACACAGTATAGTGGAAATAAGAAATCTGATTTCAACCTAGATATGATAACTCAGACAATTCATTTCCCTTTTCTGGAAATTGGATTTCTTCATGTGTAGAATCAGGAAGTATGCAGGTCTGTAACCCCTTATCCAAAACTCCTGAGTTCGGATATGAATAAGAATTCAAAATTTTTCATTAGAAAGGTAATATTTCATATATTATGTGACACATTCAGCAAAGTTAGGGACAACATCCTGTAATAAAATACATTAATACTTCTTCAGTGAAATGTATGAACATTCACATTTTAAATAGATACTGTACATAACCTAATGTCAGATCAGGTCAGATTTTTGCCTTCAGGTGAAGGAACATTTAAGCGGAGATCTGAATGGAAAGAAGCAGCGTACCAGGTGTGGATCAGGAGAAAGAGCAGTCTAGGCAGAGGGTAAAGCTAGGGCAAAGGTCATGAGGTGGGAATGATCTTGGCACAAGTGGATCAAAAGGAAAGTCAATGTGGTTGAAGGCAATTAGGCAAAGGAGAAAGTATTATAAGAAATTGGGGAGGGAGTTAAGGCTCAAGTCACAGAGCACTCTGCTGGCCTAGGTAAGGAGTTGGGATTTCATTGTAAGTGCAGTAGGAAGACTTTTGAATGCTTCAAGCAAGGGAGTAACATAATCTGAATTACCTTTGAGGAAGTTCCCATGGGCTGGCATGTGACGAATGGAGATAAGCAAGAGTGACAGAGAAAGAAAGGCAAGGGAGGTGGGAGGAAAACCAGGCGCTCTGGCTGAGGAAGGCACAAAAAGAGTTTCAGAAAGAAAGATGTGGTCAATTGTGTTGACAGCTGATGAAGGATCAAGTAAAATGAGAATCAGAAACTGGTATTGGACTTGGCAGTGTGGAAGAAATCATTGCCTGGAAATAGTCTCAATGGAGAAGCCCAATTTGAGTGGATTGAAGAAAAAAGGTTCTGTTGTTAAGGGAAGAAGAGAAATGGGGCTGTGGTTGAAGAGAGATGTGGGAAGAGGGGATGGGTGGGTATCATAATCTGAATGTAGGGTAAAGGTTAGGAGTGGGACAGACTGAACAAATATTATAAAACTAGAGGCCTGGTGCACAAAAATTTGTGCACTCGGGGGGAAGAGGGGGTCCCTCAGCCTGGCCTGTGCCCTCTCGCAGTCTGGGACCC
>NW_006286224.1:222791-231942 GCF_000327345.1 Myotis davidii
AATCTCTGTATCAACTCCAGCTCTGAGATCCTGGCTCGCTGAAAGCAGTTCTGGTGTGTTTTTTTTTTTAGCTTCTATATTTGTTACAATGTTCAAACTGCAGGCTCAGAGTCCTGCAAGGCAGGGGGGGAACGTTGGAGTCCTCTGTAACTGAAGCAAGCAAGCCTCATGTTCAGTTTAAGCTGCCTGGCTGCAGGCCGCCATCTTGGCTGGCAGTTAATTTGCATATCGCCCTGATTAGCCAATGGGAAGGGTAACGGTCGTACACCAATTACCATGTTTCTCTTTTATTAGATAGGTTGTGACCAACCATATGGACTCCAGCCTCAAACTCCAGGCTTTCTCTTGCAAATGTACTGAGAATAATAATAATAAAAAAGCATTTGTGAAATGTCAGTACCTGAATACAAATACTTCTATGTTCAACATTCCTTGGAGGTCACCTCCTCCCTTTGCTAGATTTTATATGAGGTAATTTAACCATTACTTAAGAATTCCAGAGCTTATCTTAAACTTGGCTGGCTGGTTTTCTGCTTTGCTCATGGTTTTAAAAGCTCATTCTTATGAAGTTGGAATAATCTGGCACTTCTAAAAGTGAAAGGCAGCTAACTAGAAGCCTCCACAATTCTTCCTCTGAAAAACAGGAAGTATCCAAGGCACTTTGTTCTGCTTGGGTACAGTTTAAATGGTTCTATTTTTTTTTTAATTGAATTTGTTGACCCTGTTTTTCCTCTGGCTATCACCACTCTGTATTTGTGATATATGTCTATGTCTATGTCTGTGTCTGTGTCTGTGTCTGTGTCTGTGTCTGTGTCTGTGTCTATGTCTATATCTATATCTATCTATATCTAATTTTTTTGCATAATCCCTTCACTTTTCATCCAGTCATCCCAACTGTTTTGTCTCACAGGGCATCCTGTAAACATTTTCCAAGTGTGTGCCTCATATAAGAATCTGGAGAGCATGCCAGTAAATAAGACTGGTGGTATCTCCTTTCAAGGACTTTTTAAGTTTACTTGGAGAGACTAATTATTATAATACTAGAGGCCCAGTGCACAGATTTGTGCACCGGTGGGGTCCCTCGGCCTGGCCTGAGAGGATTAGGCTGAACCCAGCTCTCCAACATCCCCTGAGGGGTCCCAGATTGCGAGAAGGCACAGGCCAGGCCAAGGGACCCCACTGGTGTACGATCAGGGCTGGGGAGGGACTGTAGGAGGGCTCCAGGGCATGTCCGACGAGTCTTGACCAGTACCTATCAGGCCAATTGGGGCCAGCCGCTGGGGAGGGACTGCAGGAGTTTGGCCAGCCAGGGAGGGCCCGTGGGAGGGCTCCAAGGCATGTCTGGCTCATCTCACCCAGTCCTGACTGGCTGGACCCCAGCAGCAAGATAATCTACCGGTTGGAATGTCTGCCCCTGGTGGTCATTGTGCATCATAGCAACTGGTCAAATGGTTGAACAAATGGTTGGATGCTTAGCATATTAGGCTTTTATTATATAGGATATCAGAAATTCTTCTGAGTACTTTACCCTCATGATCTCACTGGATCCTTATCTGTGAGGTAGACTCTTTTAGTATCCCACTTCACAGACAAAGAAACTGATGTTCAGAGAGGTAAAATAATTTGCCCAAAGATACACAGTTGGGAAGTGGCAGGACCAGTATTTGAGATTATAAAGCAGCATTGTCCAAAAGAACTTTTTGCCTTGATGGAAATATTCTATATCTGCACTGTTGCATGTACTACTCATAAGCCAATTGTGACTATAAAATAGTAGAAATGTTGCTAGTGCAACTGAAGAACTACATTTGAAATTTTAATTGAGTCAATTTAAATGTAAATAGCTCCATGTGGCTAGTAGCTACCATAATGAATGGACAACACAGTTCCAAGAATCTGTGTGCTTATACCATGCTGGATCAGTGTAAGAATGGTATAACAAGGATGGCTATTCCTTTGTTACCTAGATTTGGGTGCACTAGTATTTTCTGGTCCATCCCTAGTGTGTCAAATGTAAGCTCCAGTTCCCAGCACACATAGCATATAAGGGAAGCAATGGACACTACCACCTAAGTACAGAAATGGGGAGGTGAGATGTGACTTAAGTAGGGACTATGGTGATTAGCTAGTTTTGTCTCCTACAGCAACTATGAAGTTGAGGATGATTAAAGTGATTAAAGTGGTGGATTGCCTAAGTGGGCTGTAACCCAGGCTGAGGTATTGGGGTAGGTCTTTCTTGTTTGTTATTGCTCAGTACTCAGCATGTTTCCCTGTCCACTAGGTCCTAATTTCCTGGGCTTCAGCTAGAGGGCCAAGTACACTCAAGTGTTCTCCATTATTGACCTGATAAACACCCTATATTCCTCCCTCAGAACCTTATATCTTCTTAAAAGAACTCTATAGGACTCATATTTTCAAAGTGTTTTGTGTGTGTGGCGGGGGGAGGGAAGGACATATTGTCTATCTCTGCTTATCCCTCCTTTGTTTATTTAAAGGTGGCTTGTCTTCACATTTCATGTTCACTCTTTACTACTTGAGCACAGGAAGGCTCCTGAGATTCCTACCATGAGATAGATGTGTTCTTCCAGAAGTAGGTCAGCCTGATTCCTATAATTGATCTCTAAAGTTCTATGCATACTGAATGAGATTCTCAGAATTCCTCTCCATCTTTACTTACTCCAAAGTAGAAATTGATTAGCAGCTACAGATTCCTCCTACACATCAAGAAATAAAAGGCAAATCCTGTGGTATCATTCCTGGTGGTATTGTAGTCATGTACCCAGGATGTCATATTGATTTCTTTTTCCTCAGTCTGGAAGTGTGTCAACTAAATTTAATTTGTAGGTTTTTAAAAAAGTGCTTGGAGAATACATGGATGTGCTAAATAGTGTGGTCTTGGATTTCTCTACTCTAGCTAGCTGAAGCTAGTGAATGACTCTTAATATTTCCTTTTATCTTAGTGGCTGAGTAACCCATCTAGACTATTAAATTTGATATTTGTGTGTATAATGGAAGACTCAGTAGAACCACTAAATGCCAGAACATATGCCTGTGTACAACATCCTATCACTATCTTAACATCTGAACACAGACCTCTTTGCTATTCTGAAAAAGTTCACCCAGTGAATAACCCAATAGTTCAGAGTCCTAGACCCTCACTACCCAAGGGGTGATCCCTGAGTCAGCAGCAATGGCATCATCTGAGAGCTTGTTGGAAAGGTAGAGTCCCTGGTCCCACCTCAGACTGATTGAATCAGAATCTGCATTTCAACAAGATCCTCAGGTGATAAAGAGGCACATGTAAATTTGAGAAGCATGGCTCTAGAGCAGGAGTGGGCAAACTTTTTGACTCGAGGGCCACAATGGGTTCTTAAACTGGACCGGAGGGCCGGAACAAAAGCATGGATGGAGTGTTTGTGTGAACTAATATAAGTTCAAAGTAAACATCATTACATAAAAGGGTACGGTCTTTTTTGTTTTTAGTTTTATTCATTTCAAACGGGCCGGATCCGGCCCGCAGGCCGTAGTTTGCCCACGGCTGCTCTAGAGCCAAGATTAGCAACCTTTTCCTGTAAAGGGCCAGACAGTGAACGTTTAAGGTTTTGCAGGCCATATAGTCTTCTGTCACAGTTACTCATCTCTGCCTTTGTAGTACAAAAGCAGTCACAGACAACATGCGAATAAATGGGTGTGGCTGTATGCCAATAAAACTTGATTACAAAAAAATAGGCAGAGTTGGATCATATATTGTCTTTGGGCTGTAGTTTTCCAAGGTCTAACCTGAATAGTTTCTACTTTATTTTTTTCCTACCCTATTAGTTGTAAGTTCCTTGAGGAGTAGGACTTGTTTTCTCCAGCATGGTCAGTCATTGGCAAATGGCAAAGCTCTATACATTCTTGCTTGTAGTTCCCTTTGTCATGCATATAAGATTCCTTAGTCATTAAAATTCAAATGAAAGGGAAAATATGTGTGCTGGAGGCAAGATTGTTGCTCTAAAACAGGAGGCTTCACATATTTGGCCTCTGTCCAGTGCCATCTGTCAATTTTGCAAGCACAGGAACATGCTTAGTTAGCTCACTGAGCATGGATTCAGTTCTCAGAGCTGGATTCAAAATGGCCAAGTTCATAATACTAATTTATAAAGCCAGAATGAGCATTCAGTAATATACACTGAAAAATAATTTTCACAGGGGTAAGAATATGCACTGGCATGGCTAATACATTCTTTTACTTTAGGTCAGCATGTCTTAATCTGGGTTCTTGGGATTCAGATAATCCCAGGGCACCTGAAAATTGTATGCAAAATATGTGCCTGTAGTATTTTTCTTGAGGTAAGGTATATAGTTATAGTTGATTCCTAAAGAGGTCACATATGATGCAAAAGTTAAGAATCATTGTAGGTACACTGACATGAAAATCCAAATTGTGATTTAAACTCTAATTTCTTATTTTAAAATGATAACTGTTAATAGTGTGATGAAGTAATATTTTTGAAAAGTTAACCTCTGCTTATTTCCCTGGCATTTTCAACATCCCCTCTCCTCTCCATTTTTTTCTGCTGCGGTTGTACCATTCTTCATCTTAGGGGAAAGATGACAAACTAGATTGGAGAAGTCAATTCTTGATTCTTGAGTTTCAGAAGACTAGCCCTGTGAATGGTGGTGTGTGGGAACTAAGAACCAGAGCAGTAACAGTAAACACTGAATTTGGCTGTGATAAGAGCAGTTTCTGTGCTCTAGCTAAGGACTCTTCAGACTGAGAAACAGGAAGTCAGTGAGTAATTGAAGATAGCTCAGATTTTGGTTGTGTCCTTGAGTAAGTGAATTTATGCCACCCTCTTTAGTTAAGCCCTAGAAGTGGAGGAGCACAATTATAATTTTAAATAGTTTTTGTGAATCCGAAAGCTGAGGAGACCTGTGTTTCCTTATTCCCTTTCCCACATGGAGACCAGGGAAGCAATTGGAGCCCCAAATAGATATATGTGATAGTGAAGTTAGTGGGAGGGCTTGAAAAAGTCATATAGACTAGTCTCAGTTCAAAGTAATGTGTGAACAGCATAATATTTCTTGAGTACCTGAGAACTACACAGATATAGCATAGAGAAATGGTAAACTTGAAGAAGTCCTTTGGTCAGGACAAGGAGATTGTGACAGTGATCTGTGTACATAGATGACCAAAGACCAGATGGAAATGAAGACAGCTCAGTGGGTATAAGTGAGGTGACATGAGGCCAAGTACAAGACTCTGAACTGATCATGCTAGTGTCTTCTTACCAATTTAACAATTCAGGAGAAAAAGAGGCAACCGGGATTAAATTTCCCCCACCTGGGATTCAAAATAGCAATTAATTACAGCTATACAAAAGAAAGGAATCTTTAAATTAGATGTCTGAGTTTATGAATAAGAATTCATACCTGCCACCTGTCACAGAATGTATCTAGAATATCCTGTTTTCAGGACCATGCATTCTCTTCTAATAAGCCAGTGTGATTCACAAGCCTGGTTTGTATATGAAGTTCACCTGAGGAGATTATATAATACTCATTCAAGGCCATTATGCAGATCAATTAAATTAGAATCTCCTGGTTTATAAGTTGATGCTCAATCACTAAGCAACACTGGCTGGGCTGGAGTCTCTTTTATAAGGATACTGATTCCATTCATGAGGGACCACCCTCATGGATGTAATCATATCCGAAAGGCCCAACCTCCAAATACCATCACATCGTGGATTAGATTTCAATATATGAATTTGGGAAGAGCCAAACATTTCATCTATAGTTGTAGTAATCTGCTTTCTGTTTGTCTTCTCTATTAGACTGTAAATTCCTAGACGGCTAGAGCTGTGTCTTTTCATCTTTGTGTCCTCACAGTGTCTAGAACTAATGAGGAGATCAACATTTTGGTAAATGGGTGAATAAATTATGTTCCTTCTCTGTAGAATGCCTTTCTTTTCCCTAGGTCCTCCTCCTCTCTCTGTCTAGAGCAGTGGTTGGCAAACTGCGGCTCGCGGTGGAAGAGCCACACTCAAGGGGCCAAAGAGCCGCATGTGGCTCGTGAGCCGCAGTTTGCCGACCACTGGTCTAAAGAAAGCCTCCTTATCTAGACCCTGCCCAGTTACTAACTCTGCTGTACAACTTTTCCTGACATGATAAGCAGAACCAAATCAGTTGTCACCACTCCTTTTCTGCACTGTTATAGATCCCCAACCAGGGCGTGCAACCTTTGTGGTCACATAGGGCCCCACATTTAGGGGAATCCATTACTTGGTTTAATAATGTGTTGTCACCATCTTAAAATTCATCATGATTTTTGAGCAAGGGACCCTGCATTTTCTTTTTCCCCAAGGTGCTGTAATTATGTATGTAGCCCATCCTGGTCCCAGGGCAGTGCATGGCACCTAGCATGGGGTTCAGTAAATGATTTTGAATTTGAATGTTCAATTGTCCATAGTTATTACTGTCCAAAAAAGGAACCATAATCATGTTTCTGTGAGATTCCTTTACATTATTTCAACATATCTATTAAAGTCTTACTATACTCAGATCTTTCTTGATTCACACTTGGCATTCCATTCACTGAAGAAACCACAAAGGAAATGTTCTCAACTTTGATGAATAAATCCTAACCCAATTTTGTATTTATTAAAATGATATGATATTAAACAGAAAGTACTTTATACTTATCTTCAAGAGGAGTGGCTTTGATTGCTGAGGTAATCATGTGAAAAAAGAAGAGTAGGTGATCTAATAGCATAATTAGGAAATGCATTTCACCACTCTCCATTCTTCACACACTAAGTAGAAGTTCCAGAAGCAGCAGAAGAGCCTTCACTTCGAAAATACCTCTAAAAGAGGACTGTCAACAAAGTGCTCTTTAGTTGAAATAGGAAGACATGTTGTGAAAAAAATGAATGCCCTCTCAACCTGGTTTGCTACAGAGGCATGATTTCATAGTTCTATTTGATAATTGTATTCATTTGTAGTCATTTGTTTAGAACGTTTCTAGGAGTGTATGGAACTCATCAAGGCCAGTTGCAAGAGCCAAGCATCCTCAATTTTCAGTTGTGGATGCAACTGAGAGTGTATAGCACACCATGTGATTAGAAACAGCTTGAGTTGTATATAGCACTGTGTTTTTGTTGACTTGTTTAAAGTAGTATTGGTTTAGTGGTTTTATAGCTTTATTTGTTTTCAAAGCCTTAATAAGGATATGATGGGCATGGCAGAAAGGACAGCTGAGGTATTGCAATCAGCTATGGGCCTGTATTTAATCAGTAACACGGATATCAGGATCATGTTGAGAGCACCATCATCGTAATAATCATATATATTAGTTTAGTGCTTAACAGTTTCTAAAGTATTTTTGAGGCCTCTTCTTGTCTCTGTTATTGCTGAGGGAGCATGTTTTTCTAGAGAAGGTATGTTTGTCATTTTTTTCCTCACATTCATGTACTGGTGATGTTTCTTTGAAAAATTGAAAGGAAAAGTAGAAGAGGCAGAAATAATTTGAAAATCCAGAGCATACTGTAAGAAATATAATTGGATTAGGAGGGAAATGTCTGACATAACAGGAAATGTGAATTATAAACAAAGGGAGTGATTTGGGCTTTATGACTAAGGAGAGCAGAGAATTACCACAAGTGTGATCTGCAAAGCTGCCCAATAGCACTGAGAGTTGGATTTCATGGGTTCTAGCTCTCTTGAGCTATCCGGAGGAATGGGTTAACCCAATTAACTGCTCTTTAGGTGAACTTCAAGGGAAAATTGATAGAGGAGTGGGCAATGAAGATCTTGCTAATTGCTGGCTGCAAACAAATGTATTGTGAGGATGAAAGTAGTCACCTGACAAAACAATTTATCTCATTACAAAACGAATGGCAGTTCTTTGAAAATAGGAGCCCCTCAAATGTTTGTTTATAGGTCACTAATTATTTAATTGGGGTATAAATTAAAAGCCCCTTTTGAGGAAATCTCGATCAGAAATTAAGACAAAGCAAATCTAGAATCATATTGGTAAATAGACTTGTCAGGTTTTACATTTTTCATTTTGTTGGAGATAAAGCTAAAATACAAGAGTGTGGTTTAATACAAGACCCCAGGCAATCCTTGAGATCAAGAAAGTGAAAAGATCAGAGCCTTTCAATAAGATAGTTGAACTGCAATTAATATTAAGTACAACATATTATTTTATCTCTCTTAGGTTCCAAGTTCTGAAAGGGCAGGGAATGTGTCTTGTTCATCCCACAGTACAGGGTCTAGCAAAAAATAGGGATGCAGGAACTTTTTCCTGGATGAATATAAAAGTTTGAGGAATCCTAGAGTGATGTGGTGGGGGCATATTTATGTAATTAGTCAGAAGGAGAGTAGTTAAGTCTTGGCCAGAGCTTGACAATTTGAGACACTTGAAAAAAAATTTCTTCTGTTCCCGATGTGATACCTTTTGCCCTGAGAAATATCATTGCCTGTGTTGTGAATCATGCGTTTTGTTCTTTGGGAAGGGACACTGCTGAGACATTATATTTTCTTTTGCTACACAAATCATAGCACATGATTTGACAGACATAATTAGGCATAGAGACTTCTGGACAGGTCCCTCTTTTCACTTCAGTGCCTTGAAAAAGGGGGAAATTTACTTCCTGCCTTCTCTGCCCACCACTTTCCACTGTTAAACTATTAAGCCTATATTTGTGAGGAAGGCCTGCTGCTTCTTTTTCACACCATATGGTGCTGATGCAAGAGCAGAACCTAATATTCAATGCACTAATATTCAAGAGATCCTACTCAATAATTTCTTGAATGCTTGCTAATTGCACAGCTGGAAATATGTGGCGTGAAGCTATCTACACTAATAAAAGACAAACATGCAAATTGGTTGTACCTTCACTATGCCTTAAGCCATAACCACAAGCCAATCAGAGTGACTATATGCAAATTAACCCAACCAAGATGGTGGCCAGCAGCCATGGAGCTGGAACAAGCAGGAGGCTTGGTTGCTCCAGTGATGGAGGAAGCCAAGCTTCCTGCCTGCCGCGGCTGGCTCTGAGCTTCACTCAAGGCAACAAAGTTTCAATTATAGAAGATAAATAAACCCCAGATACTTGCTTTCAGCCAGCACTGGCCATGGAGCTGGAGCGAGCAGGAGGCTTGG
>NW_006286224.1:232665-234347 GCF_000327345.1 Myotis davidii
ACAGGGGTGGTGTCAGGAGCCTCTCCTGCCTCCTCAGTAGCACTAAGGATGTTTGACTACAGCTTAGGTCTGTTCCCTGCTGGTAAGTGGACATCCCCCGAGGGCTGCCAGGCTGCCTGAGGGATGTCTGACTGCCAGCTTGGGCTTGATCCCCCAGGGAGCGGGCCTAAACCAGCAGGTGGACATCCTCCACAGGGTCCCAGACTGCAAGAGGGCATAGGCCAGGCTGAGGGACCCCCGTTAGTACACAAATTTTTGTGCACCAGGCCTCTAGTTAATACACTTGAGAAGGTATTTTCCTCTGTAGCATCAATTGAGTAGATATTGACTTGTAGTTCTACTTCCAAAAAGTATCTCAGATCCATCCAATATCTCAATCTTCTTTTAATATTCAAGTCTAAGCCATCATAATCTCATAAATGGTTATTGAACTCCCTTTTTCATATTTTCTTCCCTTCAGTTCATCATGCATACAATAGCCAAGGAAGGGATCCTTTAACAATTTCAGTCAGATTATGTTACTTCTATTTTCAAAGCTCTCCAAAGGCGCCTGATTTCACACAGTGTTCTTAAAAGCCAAAGTACCTCAGTAGCCTTACCTAGTTACTCTGCAGCCATTTTATCTACTACTCCTCTCCCCTGTGCCCATTCTGCTCCATCTAAACTGGCTGCCTCTCCAAAAGCAGAAAAATATGAACATAAAAGTTGAAGTAGAAGAAAAAGAAGAGCAGAAGAAGAAGAGGAAGAAGAGGGTGTACTAGTGGTGGAAGAACAGGAGACATCTGTGAAGAAGAAGAAGAAAAAGGGTAAGAAGAAACACGTTAAGGAAGAACCGTTTTCTGAGGAAGAACCATGCACCAGCACAGGGGTTCCTAGTCTAGAGAAAAGGAAGAAAAAGAAGAAGAAAGGTAACAAGGACTAATGGAAAGGAATCACAGTTGGATCACCTGGATACATCGTGCTTAAGATTCAGTCAAGAGTATGCCATAGATGCTCCCTAAGATAATCAAGGAGGAACAGAGGTTTAGTGAAACAAAGTGGTTACTCATCTATAGCTTTTCAAACCTTCTTGTGTGTTGACATCAACTCTGTTAACTTTATTATGTCATTATTTTTAGTCTTTGTAATACAAATAAAAATATTTTCTTGGTAAAAAACAAAACAAAACTGGCTGCCTCTCAGTTCCTTCAATATGACAAATTCTTTCTTGCCCCAGGGGTTTTTGTTGGAAAAGTCCATTTATTGATGGCTCTTACCTATCTTTTAGGCACTGCTTACTTGTCCAATACTCTAGCTACTCAATTTATCCTTCAAAACATCCTATTGGCTTCCTTCAGGACATTTACTACAGTTTCTCATTCTGTATTATCATTCATGTGATATCTAACTCCTCCACTGGAATATATGCTCTATGGTGGCAAAAATAATAAATATTCTTGTTCAATATTATATCCTTTTTATTATTATTTAAAGTATTGCATATGTCTCCTTTTTCCCCAATTGACCTCTCCCCAGTCATTCCCACTCCTCTCCCTCCGCCCTCATCCCCCTATTGTCTGCGTCCACTGGTTATACTCATATGCATGCATACAAGTCCTTTGGATGATCTCTTACCTCCTCACCCCCTGCCTTCCCTCATAGATTGGACAGTCTGTTCGCTGCTTTTATGTCTCTGGTTCTAT
>NW_006286224.1:234583-236092 GCF_000327345.1 Myotis davidii
GCCATCCTCCCCCCTGCCCACACTCTCAGTCTTCTGTATATCCTCTTTCAAAAAGTGTCTATTTAGGTCCTTTGCCCATTTTTTGATTGGGTTGTTTATCTACCTTTTGTTAAGTTGTATGAGTTCCCTGTACATTTTGGAGATTACATCCTTATCTGAGATAGCATTGGCAAATATGTGCTCTCATGCAGTGGGCTTTCTTGTTGTTTAGTTTATGGTTTCTTTTGCCGTGCAGAAGCTTTTTATTTTGATGTAGTCCCATTTGTTTATTTTCTCTTTAGTTTCCATTGCTCTAGGAGCTATATTGGTAAAGATATTGCTACGACATGTCTGATATTCTGTTGCCTATGGAGTCTTCTAAGATTTTTATGGTTTCCCGTCTTACATTTCATTCCTTTAACCATTTTGAGTTTACTTTTGTGTATGTTGTAGGTTGGTGATCTAATTTCATTTTTTTTGCATATATTTGACCAATTTTCCCAGCACCATTTATTAAAGAGACTGTATTGACTCCATTGTATGCTCTTGCCTCCTTTGTCAAATATTGAGCATAATGGCTTGGGTCTATTTCTGGTTTCTCTGTTCTGTTCCTTTTGTCTGTATGTCTGTTCTTGTGCCAGTAACAGGCAGTTTTGAGAACTGTGGCTTTGTAATATAGCTTGATATCTTGGCCACCGTGAATAATTTTGCAATTAACAGAGGGGTGCCTATATCTTTGTGAATAAATGTTTTCACATTTTTTGGGTTAATACCCAGAAAGTGGGTTTGCTGGGTCATGTGGTAACTCAATTCTTAACTTTTTAAGGAACCTCCATACTGTTTGTCATAATGGCTGCAGTAGTTTACAATATCCCTAGCAGTAAATGAGGGTTCCTTTTTTCTCCACAACCTCTCCAACACTTGTTATTATTGTCTTATTGATAATAGCCATTCTTATTGGTGTGAGGTGGTATCTCATTGTAGTTTTGATTTACATTTCCTTAGTAGCTAGAGAAATTGAGCATCTTTACATAGATCTGGCAATTTTCATGTCTTTTTAGAAGAATTGTCTATTCATGCCCTCTGCCCATTTTGTAATTAGATCATGGGGAAGTTTTTTTTTTGGTGTTGAGTTGTATGAGTCCTTTATCTGCAGGGAGTAGCAAAAGTAGGTTTACAGTAGTTTTTTGGAAAATAATATAATACTTAATAAATAATAATGTGATAATAAATTTTCACACTCACAACTATAAACTTACTTTTGCCACACTCTGTATTTTTAATATTAACCCCTTGTCAGAGCTGTTGTTTACAAGTATCGCTTTCCATTTAGTTGATTGCCTTTTTGTCTTGTTGATGGTTTCTTTTTCTGTGCATAAGCTTTTTACTTTAATACAGTATAGTCTTTATTTATTTATTTATTTATTTATTTATTTATCTATCTAACTATCTATTTATATTTTTATTGATTTCGAAGAGGGAGGGAGGAAAGGAGGGAGAGAGAGAGAGAGAGAGAGAGAGAAAGCGAGA
>NW_006286224.1:236121-237686 GCF_000327345.1 Myotis davidii
TGATGGTTTCTTTTTCTGTGCATAAGCTTTTTACTTTAATACAGTATAGTCTTTATTTATTTATTTATTTATTTATTTATTTATTTATTGATTTTTCTTTTAATTCCCTTTCCTTCATGGTCAAATTCATAAAATCCTCTCTAAGACCAAGGTAGATACATTTAGTACCTGCGTTTCCTTTTATAGAATTTTTTGTTTCAGATCAAATAATTATAACATAGGAGACATAAACATAGGATGGAGTAAAGGAAGCTCCTTCCAATAAATGGTGCTGGGAAAATTCTACAGACACATGCAGAAGAATGAAACAAGACTGTTGTTTGCCCCCATATACAAAAATTAACTCAAAATAGATCCTTATTGTATTTTTTTAAATCATAGCAAAATATCTGCTGCATAGTATGAGCTCAGTAAATATAACCAATGACCATTTCCGCAATGTGAGGTACAAATAATGTACCCCTAAAACCTACATGCCGCTTATAATCAACATGTACATTCCATGAAACAGTTATTTTCTTTCCCCATGGACTGTTATTAAATAAGTACTACATTTCAATCAGTGGTGTCTTTAAATAAAGGAGATAAGGCATTAAAAGTCACTGTAACATAATGGAATGACTCACAGGTCAGCAGGACTTGAATGTATCCTGATAGTAAAACATCAAATGAAAGAATGTGTATTTACAAAGGCTGTTTTGCTTTTAGCAATAGAAACTTTGCAAATGATGTCCTACTGATAATACTACTCATTATAAATTAGTACACTGGCCTCAGATTTTATAAGTTAGTGTTAGTGGATTTGCTTAATGTGACTTTACCCTTGAGAGATGAATCCATTCCATTTAAGGTGAGCTAATCCTGTATGATAAAAGGCCAGCTACCATAAGCATAATGACGGGAATGACCAGAGACCAAAACCACCACAGCTCCTCGCTGGGCTGGCCCCATCCCCAAGCAAGTGGTTAGGGGCATCAGGTAGGCAGAGTGGTTAGGGGTGATCAGGTAGGCAGGCCAGCAGTTAGGGGCAATCAGGCAGGCAGGCAGAGTGGTTAGGGGCAACCAGGTAGTTGGTTGCCTTTTTGTTTTGTCGATGGTTTCTTTGCTGTGTAGAAGCTTTTTACTTTAATACAGTATAGTCTTATGTATTTATTTAATAAATAATTTATTTAAATAAGTGTTTGGGGTGATCAGGTAGGCAGACAGCCCCTGTCAGGCTGACCCTACCCCCCAGCGAAGAAAGAGGGAGGCCCAGGCCAGCCAAGCCATCACATACCATGCCTGTCACCTGCAGAGGGAGGCCACCTGTGGCAGGGGAGGGGGGCATCCCTGTACAGATGGCAAGCAGTGGCAGCGGTAGGGGTGGGGCCAGCTGCCTGCAGCCAGGGGAAGGAAAGCCCCAATAGACTGTGAGCTCAGGCTAGTCCTAGGGACCCTACCCGAGGGGTCCCGGATTGTGTGAGGGTGCAGACTGGCTGAGGGACCACCCCACCTGCAAGTGCATGAATTTTTATGCACTGGGCCTCTAGTCTAATAAAGAGGTAATATGCAAATTGACCATCACA
>NW_006286224.1:237705-239501 GCF_000327345.1 Myotis davidii
GAAAATAAAAAAAATCAGTGTTCGGGCAGCTTCTCCATCGTGTTCCTTTTGTGGATTGTTCATTACTGCTCTGACCAAGATGAACCACCCGAGTGAGAGGCTGCAAAGCAGCTGACACTATTAAGTTTCCAACAGTCAGAGCAGAGTCTCTTGTAGACAGGAAGATGACTGATGGGGAGATCCAGCTACTCTTCTCAGGGACCTCCATTCATATGTGCTCACACTGTGCCTGGCATGTTTCTAGGTCCATGTGACTACTCTGTAAACTCTTCCCATTCATTCATTCATTTGACACATATTTACCGAGTATCCTATATAATAAAAGGCTAATATGCAAATTGACTGAATGGCAGAACAGCTGGTTGCTATGATGCACACAGACCACCGGGGGCAGATGCTCATCACAGGAGCTGCCCCCTGGTGGTCAGTGCGCTCCCACAGGGAGAGCGCCGCTCAGCCAGAAGCCCTCCAGGCTCACGGTTGGCGAGCACATCGGCAGTGGTGGGAGCCTCTCCCACCTCCGCAGCAGCGCTAAGGCTATTGTACATCCCCTGAGGGTTCCCAAACTGTAAGAGGGTGCAGGCCAGGCTGAGGGACACCCCCCTCATCCCCCGAGTGCACAAATTTCATGCACCAGACTTCTAGTAAAAGATAGAATCAGATTTCAGAGTCTACAAAATTGAAGTCTAGACATTTACCTACCTTGTTAATTCATTAAGATCATGTTATTCTGATAAGACTCTTCATATAGGATTCATCCTGGTACTGTGGGATTTCAATGCATGGAATATTGTCAATACTTGAACTTTAACTGTTCAAATTTATAGAAAATATGCAGTAGGGTCAGAGAAATGCTAAATAACCTTTGAAGAGTTGTGAGAGGAAAGCTCCCTCAAAATTGAGCATGATTACTGAAAATTTTTCCACATTGCACTAAAATGTATGTGTTATATTCATTGCTATAAACCAGGCTATTCTAAGATAAAGAAAATATACCATCTCTCAATTTTTCACTATCCCATTTGAACTGAATATTGTGGCATTAAGGTTGTTCAATTTTATTGAATTGATATCTCTTTTATATGTGGTTTTCTTTTCTTTTAATTGTTGACTGTATTACAGATGTTCTCCATTCTATCCCCCTTTTGCCTCCTTCCACCCAGCCCCTGCTCACCACCCCCACTCAGGCCTTCGTTAAGCTAATGTCTGTGTTCATGTGTTATGTATATATGCATATACATTCTTTGGTTGATCTGTGTCTGCCCCCCCCCCATACACACATACCCATTCCTTTCTTATGAGATCTGTTAGTCCTATTAGTATTTTCCATTTATCCATGCCTTTGGTCCTATTTTGTTCATCAGTTTGTTTTGTTTTTAAGATTCCACATATAAGCGAGATCATGTGATATATGTCTTTTTCTGACTGGCTTATTTCACTTAGTATAATTCCATGCTGTTTCAAAGGGTAAGAGTTCTTTTTTACAGCTGTATAGTATTCCATTGTGTATATGTACCATAGCTTTTTTATCCACTCATCTACTCATAGGCAGTTGGGCTATTTCCAGATTTTGGCTATTGTAAATAATGCTGCTATGAATATTGGGGTGCATGTGTTCTTTCTGATTGGTGTTTTGGGATTCTTAGGATATATAACCAGAAGTGAGATTGCTAGGTCAAAAGGCAGTTCCATTTTTATTTTATTTATTTTTAAATATATTTTTATTGATTTTTTTACAGAGAGGGAGAGTTAGAAACATTGATGAGAGAGAAACATCGACCAGCTGCCTCCTGCAC
>NW_006286224.1:239601-242699 GCF_000327345.1 Myotis davidii
CCTCTTCCTGCGTCTCTCTGGGCCTGATTCTCAGCCCCCTCGGTAGTGAGTGCTGGGTCGCCATGGCAACCCAGCACTGACTGCAGGACTGACTTCTGATTAGTCAAGCCTTCCGTTGCTATGGACCCTGGGGTTTTATGTTTTGTGTTTTTTTAAAAAAAAAAATGATTTTTTTACAGAGAGGAAGGGAGAAGGATAGAGTTAGAAACATCGATGAGAGAGTAACATTGACCAGCTGCCTCCTGCACACTCCCTACTGGATATGTGCCCACAACCAAGGTACATGCCTTTGACCAGAATCGAATCCGGGACCCTTGAGTCTGCAGGCCAATGCTCTATCCACTAAGCAAACTGGTCAGGGCTCCTTATATATATTTGATATTAACCCTTTATATAATGAATCATTGGCAGAGATGTTCTCTCATATGATGGGTTTCCTTTTCATTTTGTTGATGGTTTCTTTTGCTGTGAAGAAAAAGAAACTTTATGATCTGCATTTTGTTGCCACAACAAATTATATGTTAAAACTTTGATATTTTGCATCCTTATACCTAAGCAAATATACTCCAGAATTTCTGGAGGTTAATACAACATATGTTTATTTCGTGTTCCAATAATAGTGCAAGGTGAGTGCATCTCTTCTATTGGTAGCTTTCCTCCATGCAATCATAGAAGTACCTAGGCTCCTTTAATCTGTGGCTCTCTCATCAGTCTGTTGTACTCCCGTTTGTTTATTTTCCCCTGTATTTCCCTTTCCCTGAGAGACATGTCAGCAAAAATATTGCTCTGAGAGATGTCTGATATTTTATTGCCTGTTTTCTTCTAGGATTTTTATGGTTTCATGACTTACAATGTGGTTTTCTTTGTTACTTTTCTTGCTCATTAGATTTGCTTGACAACTCATGAGATCTCTCCTTTTCTCCTCCCATTTTCTCTTGTTTTATGTTTTCTTTCTCTTCCCTGCTGCTTTTATTCTTAGCTGAGCTTACAGGTAAGCAGTCTAAACAGCTATTTGTGAAGTAGTGTTAGAAATATATGAGCAGGTCTTTCTGCTTACAAAGAAAACTGCCTAACCCTCAAAAAAAGAACAGTGTTATGGGGCCTTTTGGGTGCTGTGAACACTTTGGTATGTGAAATATTTCATCTTTATTCTGAAAAAAAGTTTTTTCCCCTTCTGAGAAAAAATATAGGTCTCTGCTATTTGTCAGGAAAAATGTTCAAAGTAAAGTATGGTCATTTTTTGGGGAACTGGAGAAAAGATGGCTAGCTGTCTGTTTTAGTTATCTGTTTCTACATGGCAAACCACCTCACAACTTAGCAACTTAACACAACAACTATTTTATGGTTACTCATGATTCCATGGATTTATTAGGCTCAGCATGGTGATTCTTCTGTTGGATTTGCTTGGGCTCTCTCACATGGCTCCAGGCAGTTGATGGTTGGGGCTAAAACATGAGATGTCTTCATTTAAATAGCCTGGCACCTTGGTGGAAATGTTTGAATGCTGGGCTTGGATGAAATAATGTATTAGCTGTGTCATCCCCTCTCCATGGCCTTTTCATGTATCCTCATCTTCAGAGTTGCTGCACTGCTTACATGGTGGTTCAGCACATACAAGAGCACAAAAGCAGAAGCTGCAATGCCTTCTTAAGGTTTTGTTCCAGTACAGGTACAGGGTTACTTGGGCTGTCTTCTGTTGATTAAAGCAAGACACAGGGCAACTCTGATTCAGTGTGGGAGGGGGCTACCTAAAGGCATGAATAGCATGAGGCATGGCTCATTTGGGGCCATCTCTGGAGATTAACTAACATGTTGGACAACATAATTCATGGCCCATCAGGTACTGCTGGACAGTGGCTGACCAGCTAGAAATAATATTTTCCAGAATCCATTGCTTCTAGTTGAAGCCAGTTACTAATTCTTGCAATGGAACGAGAGTGAAAATGTTGTGCATCACTTTAGGATCAAAGCTTTTATGAAATGGATGTGCCTTTTTTACTCTCCTTTTCATTGGCTAAATGCAAATAGTAAAGCTCTAGATGATGAGAGAGCCACAGATTAAAGGAGCCTAGGTACTTCTATGATTGCATGGAGGAAATCTACCAATAGAAGAGATGCACTCACCTTGCACTATTATTGGAACAAGAAATAAACATATGTTGTATTAACCTCCAGAAATTCTGGAGTATATTTGCTACCACAGCCTAACTTAGTTTTACCCTAGTAATATAGATATATGGTATTTGATGGAGGCTACTTGGTAGTGATTGCCATGCTAGGTATAAGGATGCAAAATATCAAAGTTTTAACGTATAATTTATTGTGGCAACAAAATGCAGATCATAAAGTTTCAAATATTTAACTCATAGAGGGAATGCAACAGATGTCTCCATTGATTAAAGAAATCTCCTGTTAATTCATGGTCATAACCAATTAATTCTTCCCTTTTATTTGTAGTCAATATTTGTACTAAGTTATTGTTAATGCACTATTAATTTGAAAATCACTGATGTGTTGCACAAAGGATATCAGACATTGCAGTGTACTAAAAGAGCTCTGTGTTAATGTAAAATTGTTATTACAAACACCAAATTTATGGGAAGTTGATCATTATCAAATTTTGAGTATAGCATTTTTATCACAAAATTATATTGCATGGATGAAACGTTGGGGAGAAAGTATAATGGACAAATAAAGATGGTAATAGAAAAGTACAGTGGCATTCAAAATATCTAGTGTCAGAACAGCCACAATCACAGACGCAAATTCATCATTTACCTGCCATGTTCCTGCTATCAAAATCTCACAGGGTTGGGAGGAGCCAAAAAGTCATTAACTACTGCCAGGAGCCGGTCCATCCTTGCTGTTTCAAGGGACCTGGCATATATGGAATACTGTTCTTAATGTTTGTTCACCTTCTTGGCGCTATGTGTTTTAACCAAGGTCACCTCTCCAAGAAAGGTTGTTTCCCCAGTAGGCATTTTCCCCTGAAGTTAGGGAGGGAATAAAACCTCTTAACTAAGTGCCAGGCAGGTAATTAATCACTACTATGAACAATCATGCTTTAGCTACATAATCTTTACTCCCTGGAATGGAGA
>NW_006286224.1:242848-246369 GCF_000327345.1 Myotis davidii
GAACGCTGTCTCCGTGTCATTCCTTCTTCGCCGACTCCGTCCACACCTTTGGGGACCCCTGGACCTGCTGGGGTTGGACCCCGGCAGGGGAGGCTGAAAGTTCTAACAAAGTAGCCGTTGAAAATTTCATGACAGAATTTCAAGAACACAGAGGCACCAACGAGTGTTCAGTTGTCTCTGGGCAAGTCGATGGACTTCTAGGTGGATGGTGATGATGTAGAGGAGTTAGTGGATGATCACACCACTGAGCTGACTACTGAGGAACTCCAAGACCTTCAGAGGGACCAGCAACAGACAGCAGCTGAGGAGCTCTCTTCAGAGGAGGAGGAGGCAAGGGAGGCTATTGCTACTTCGCTAATCAAGGAAATGTTTGGGAAATGGGGAGGAATGCAAAATTTTATTGGGAAATATCACTTTGCCAAAGAAATGGAAAACTGAGATAAACTTGTTCAATGATAATACAGTTTCACTTCAGGCAAAAACACACATCATTGGATAGGTTTTTAGTGAGACAGCGGCCCAGTGAGCCTGAAAAACAAGTTCTAGTGTAGCAAAGAGACGAAAGAGAAAGAACCCCAGAAGAACTGCTACCTGATGTTTTTTGTGGGACTCCCCTTCCCAAACAATGATATCCCTCCCCTCCATATTCTGCCATCAATAGCTCTCAACATTAAAAGCAAGTTCTAGTGTGTACATAAATTTTCATATTTCTAAAAATCATCACCTGAGGATATTTTTCCATTGATTTTTAGAGAGAGTGGTAGAGAGAGGAAAGACAGAGAAACGTTGATGTGAGAGAAACACATCGCCTCCTGCAGAAGCCCTGACCAGGGCTTGGGCAGGGGAGGAGCCTGCAATGGAGGTACATGCCCTTGACCAGAATTAAACCCTGGGCCCTTCGGTCTGCAGGCTAACACTCTATCCACTGAGCCAAACTGGCTAGGGCTTTTAATTTTTTTCCATTTTTTTTACTGTACATTTTATTTCCTTTCTGTTAAATGTTCATTTATATTATTTTTAATGGGGAAAAATCCTTCAATTTTTTTTAAAAAAATTCTTCTTGAACAGCCTTCTGGCACAAATTAAGTTTGAGAACCAAGGTTCCACTGTAAACTGGACTGGGATACATGAAACTCCAGATCCTGCTGAGTGGAGAATAATCAGGCTCAGATATCATATGTGGTACTAAGTTTTCTTCAGGTGTGTGATGCTGCCTTGATTTTGAGAAACTAAGAAGCATTCAGGATACTTTGTTCTAAGAATATAGACTAGGAGTAACCTTCCTGGACCAACAAATAGCTGTCTAAGTAAGCTTCTCCAAGGATTGGGTTTTCTTGTCACACACTCGTCACTGAAACTCTTCAAAGATCTACAGTTCACAACTCTTATTAACTGGGCTCTGCTACTTTCTCAGTCTTAGCTTCTCTTTTTTCCTATTACCAGAAGAGACTGGCGAAACAGCCACCACCAACCTCTATAGCTCTAACCATATATTCAACTTTCTTCTGGTACTATGGATGACTCAGATAAGCTCCTAACTAAAGCCAAATCCTCCATTTGTGCAATTTCACCCCCTTTCATGTCTATTCAAAGAAAACACTCTAGCTATTTTTTCTTTCTTATTTTCATCATTAGCTTTTTCACTCTCAACTGGATTCTTTTTGTGAGCATAAAAATATGTTGTGATTTCTCCATTCTTATAAACAAAACAAAGACCTTGCACCCACATTAATTTCCACTCACTGTGAGATTTTTCTGCAAAACTTATTGGGATTAAGTTGCCTGAGCTCACTGTCTTTATTCTTTACATTCCCTCCTAAATCAGTTTTATTTTTAAAAAATCTATAGGGTATCCCCAAAAATGTATGCACACACGTTGAATAATTATAAAGGCAGTGTTTATTAAAATACATTTCATTTTCAAAATTGAGCTATCAGCTGTTAAAATGTGTGTACATTTTTGGGAAACCTTGTATACGTATTCCTTCTTTCTTTATCTAGTTCCATGGCTTAGAATATCATCTGCATGCTGATAATTCCCAAATCTTTATATCTAGGCCAGAACTACTTCCCTACTTGCCAGACTCATATCCAATGACTTTCTTGACATCTTCACATGAATAGCTAATATGAATCTTAAGCTTAATACCTCTGATATAGATTAAACGTGTCACCCAAATTCATATGTTGAAACTTAAGCCCCAATGTGATGTTATTAGGAGGTGAGGACTTTGAGAGGTGATTACGTCATGAGGATTGGGATTAGTGCCCTTATAAAAGAGATCCTGGAGACCTCTATCCCCTCTTTCATCATATCAGGACAGAGTAATATGGCCATCTGTAAAGCAGGAAACAGGACCTCCCCAGACACCAAACTTCTAGTTCCTTCCAAACTAGCACCTGACTCAAGTAAATATCCAATTTTCACTATTCATTTCTGCATTGTTTGAAATTTTAAGAGTACATATGAGTTTTATAATAAAAAATGAAAAAACTTTAAGAAAATACTACTGCCTCTAAGGTGGTGCTTCTATTCCTCTCCAGCGGTACTCAACTTGTGGGTCGCGACCCCTGAAAATATATCCTGCATATCAGATATTTACATTAAAATTCATAATAGTAGTAAAATTACAGTTATGAAGTAGCAACAAAAATAATTTTATGGTTGGGGGTCACCACAACATGAGTAACTGTATTAAAGGGTTGCAGCATTAGGAAGGTTGAGAACCACTGCACTAGACCAAAAGGAAATATAATTATCTATCTATCTATCTATCTATCTATCTATCTATCTATCTATCTATCATCTATCTATCTACACATACTAGAGGCCTGGTGCATGAAATTCATGCACTGGGGTAGGGAAGTCCCTCAGCCTGACCCGTGCCCTCTTGCAGCCTGGGAGCCCTTGCCTAAGCCATCAGTCAGACATCCTTAACACTGCTGTGGTGGTGGGAGAGGCTCCTGCCACCACCACTGAACTCGTCAGCCATGAGCCCAGCTTCTGGCTGAGCGGCGCTCACCCTGTGGGAGTGCACTGACCACCAGGGGGCAGCTCCTGCATTTGAGCGTCTGCCCCCCTGGTGGTCAGTGTGCATCATAGCAACTCGTCGTTCTGCCATTCGGTCAATTTGCATATTAGCCTTTTATTATAAGGATATATCCTATCTAATAATAGACAAACATGATAATTGACCGTACCTTTGCTACACCTCCCATTGGCTAATCAGCAAGATATGCAAATTAACCAACAAAGATGGAGATTAATTTGCATACATAGGTACTGCGACCCGGGGCAACAGGCATCCATGTGCGAGCTGACCCAGGGAGGCTGGGTGGGGCAGCAGCGATCGGCTAGCCCGCCCCGGCGTCCCGTGTGCGACCCGCCCGGGGTGTCCCGTGTGTGACATGACCCAGGGCAGCACCCCAACCCCCGGATCGGCCCTGCCATGTGTCTGACAGGTGGTGGCGCCGCAACCTCCCCATCGACCCTGCCTTGAGTGTGACAGGGGGCAGTACCC
>NW_006286224.1:248018-259603 GCF_000327345.1 Myotis davidii
GCGACCAGGCTGGCAGAGTGGGGCTGTTGGGGGCAACCAAGCCAGCACGGGGGGGCGGGAAGTAAGGGGTAACCAGGCTGGCAGGAGGGGCAGTTAGGGGTGACCAGTTCGGCAGGCAGAGGCAGCTAGGGGTGATCAGGCTGGCAGGGGGGCCAGTTAGGGGAAATCAGAAAGGCAGGCAGGTGAGCAGTTAGGAGCCAGTGGTCCTAGATTGTGAAAGGGATGTCCGACTGCAGGTCTAAACCCACAAGGGGTCCCAGATTGGAGATGGTGGAGGCTGGGCTGAGGGGACCGGGACTCTAGTCTCTCTATATAAAAGCCTAAGTGACCATTACAGTGGGATGACTGAACGACCAGAATGACCGGTCACTATGATGTGCACTGACCACCCCATCGCCTGTTGGGGGCCTGCCAGCCAACCTTCTGGTCCCTCCCCCTGGCTGGCAGGCACCAATCACCCAATGGGGAGCTAGAGGTGGGTGGCGGCAGACGTGGGTAGTTCCAGGCCAAGGTGGGTGCAGGCTGGGGGTAGGGCTGGCAGCTGGCAGCTGGAGGAAGAAAGACCCCAGTCAGCCAACTTCGTGGTCACTGAAGGCTTTTGCAAAACCTCTTTTTGGGGAGGCTTTTCTTTTCCCCCTAGAGGCACGCAATTCAAAGGCACTAGCCTTGGAGCTGCCCACCACAGAGCTGTCTAATCTCTCCCCGCACCCAGTCGGATTAAGTCTGACGTGAGGTGGGGTGGAACACCATGAGCCGCTGCCCGCAGAGGGGAAGCTGGCGGGGGTGGGGCATGGACGCATGGGCCTCAGAGCTGGACCACCCCTCCGCCAGCACGCTCTCTGCCTGGAGGCATCCAGTTGCAGACCTCCGACTCCATTAATTGAATCAATGTTGGGGCAGAAAGTGACCCAGGAGGGTGAGGAAATGAAACTTGGGGCGATTACCAGGGGTGCAGTCCCTGTGACCTCCCCAACCCAGGATAATGCTGTGCTCCCTATCATCTCACACACCAAGAGATAAATGTGGATTTGCAAAGAGGCAGGCCTCTGAAGAGCTTCAGCTGGAGGGTTGAGAGGAGTTACTCACTTCTAAAACCCCACCCTTGGCTTTAAGGCTGCATTCTCCTTCCCTAATCCATGCTGCTTGAAGTACAGGATGGTTTGTGTTTAGAGATTCGATAAACATGGGGAAAGCAAAGTTTTCTGCTTTAGAATAAAAGAATCTGGAGTCTTGAGGGGGGTCTCTCTCTCTCTCTCTCTCTCTCTCTCTCTCTCTCCCCCACCCCCACACACCCACACACACACACACACACACACACTAACTCCTTCCTCCCCTCTTCCCTGGCCTAGCAAATCTTCACACAGAAAGTTAAACATAGCTCCTCAGAACCCACCCTCGCTGGAATGGCCTCTGTTTTGTTTTTTATGTCTTACAAGATTTAACCTCTAAACCAGCATTCAGACATCCCCCGAGGGGTCCTGGATTGGGAGAGGATGCAGGCTAGGCTGAGAGACACCCCCCATGCATGAATTTTGTGCACTGGACCTCTAGTAGGAAATAGAATGTAGTATGTATGACAGGATGATGTCAATGATATATAAATTGATTTTTCCTTATACTTCCCTTCCTTTCCCTTTCCCTCATTCAAGTAGCTAGAATTGTACTGTCCAATATTATTATCAGAAGCCACGTATGGCTATAGGGCACTTGCAATGTGGCTAGTCCAAATTGAAGTGTGCCACAAATATGAAATATAGACTGGATTTTAAAGCTTTAGTATAAAAGAGTAAAGTAGTTCATTAAATTTTATATTGTTTATATGTTGAAATATTTTGAATATAATAAAGTAAAATGGATTAAAATCAATTTCACCTGTTTCTTTTTCCCTTTTTAAAAAATGTGGCTACTAGGAAAATATAATATTCACATGTGACTCACATTATGCTTCTGTTGGACAGGGCTGAGCAAGACCATTCTGGGTTGATGGCCTCTCCCATCTAGTCTTCTCCAACCTCTCTGACCTCATCTGCTATTCTCCTTTTTGTTGTCCCTATCATAAAAGCTTTTACTTTGTTTTTCCTTGGACCTGGAATACACTTCTACCAGATATTCAGATGGGCAACACTCCTTCCCTGCCTTCATGTTCTTATTGAAATGTCACACTGATAGTGAAATATTCTAGCTAATTTAAAATTACAAAATGGCTACCTCCCTTCCCCCTCCCTCTCCTGCTTGATTTTTCTCCATAGTACCCATCTGCACCTGAAACACTATCATTTTACATAGTTTCTTACATCTTTTTTGGTGTTTTTTTTCCCCTTCTATATGAGTAAGGATTTTTTTTTTCTGCTTTGGTCACTACTGGAATGGTGCTTGGAATATAGTGAAAACTTAGTAAATATTTGTTGAATGAATCAGTTGTCTCCGGTAAGGGATTTGACATGGTGGACAATGGAAACAAAGGAGGCTTACTGGTGTAGTATCCAAAAGTCTTGGAGGAATAGGAGACTCCTGGCACAAACAAAATGTTTTTTTTTGGGGGGGGGGGTGTTTGTTGGGAGGGTATTTGTAAAACTAGCAGGCCCTCCTACTATAGCAGAGGGGAAATAGAGGTCCCTACATAACTTAGACCCATCAATAGGAGTGGAAGGAGGTGGAAGCATGAATTGACTGAGATTAAATGTCTGTCTACAGGGAAGAAGGAAGTTTCAAAGTAGAAATCCAATTGAGCTGCAGAAAAGTAAAATTTTATTTCCCTTAAACCAGTTTGTGGCTGAGATTTGCAATTTACAGAAATATTAAATGTTTTTATTTATTTTAATATTTAAAAAATTGATTTCTAGAGAGAGAGAGAGGAAGGGAGAGGGAGAGAAAAACATTGATATGAGAATTAAGCATAGACCAGCTGCCTCCCTGTACACAGGCCCTCTACTGGGATTTGTGCCCACAACCTGGGCATGTGCTGACTGGGAATTGAACTGGCAACCTTTCTGTGCATAGGAAACACCCAACTGAGCCACACTGGCCAGGGCAAAAATGTTAAACATTTAATATTAGAGTTTCCTGTGCCCTCAGGAACAGAGAATACGAAGTCGTGTTGTGATCCAAATAGATTTCATCATTGCTTCCATCCATCTCCATCCCAATGTCTTACATGTGCTCTATCAACAAAATTCCTATTCAAGAAGATAGTCAAGTAAAGAGTACCATTAAGACAACCAGATCATATATCATTGACTCTGTATAGTACATCTATGTCTATATCCATATACTAGTATAGCTAGAAAATAACTTCATATAATCATTGTAACTTCAAAGTCAGAATCTTAGAATGTGAGAAATAGACCAATCAAGAAGTGATACATTCTGAGAAATTGTTAAGATGATAAGTGGGTCATTTACCAGATTATGTCTACTCCAATCCCATTTCTATTCACCCTACCTCACCCCATCTCAGATCATTCTGTTATGTATTCACTCATCATCCTCCATTCATACTCTAGGATGGAGATGGGCCAGAAGGCAAAGTGAAGTGAAGAGGGAGGATATATGCTTCACACATTTAGTGATTTAAGTTGCAAGTTTAATGATTTTTTTCTAGCCATCAAAATTGCTGTATTAAAACAGAAGACAAAAAAATGTCTTACTCAAAACAGCTGCATCTAAATACCACATGCCTTCACCACAGTTTACTCAAATTGCCAGCACATATTCTGGAGTCTGATGAGGCACGTTTCTTTAGTTTGGTCTATATAACTTCATAACAAATAGCACTGTATTTTTCCTGAATTTGAGGATGAAAAATATAAATATTTTAATCAGCATTATGTAGGCTTGAGATTTTTTGTTTGTTTCTCTAGTTTTAGAATTAGTACAGATATTGTTCTAGCACTTGATAACTTTTGAATAGCACTATTGGCCTATTCACATATGTATCCAGAAAGATATGCTAAAGATCCTGGGAAAGAACATTTAACTTAGTATTCAAAAAGGAGAATTTATTTTCTTGTCATTGCAACCAGAAACACAGAGGGATGGCTTTGATGGCCTTCTAGTTGGTCTAAGATTACAGTGATTTTCAATATTCAGTTCATATTATACATGTTCTAAAGTCAAATATAGACTGTTGAAAAGTTCATTCATGGAAAAGGATATTTTTTTTATCAAAAATGCATTTCACTTGTAAGAAATTAGGGTGCATAATGAACACATTAGCGCTGCTTTGCTCTCATTCTTGGCTTTTTTGTTTGTTTTTCTAATTACTCTGGGATATATAATTTTCTGTTTTACAATTAAGTTAGTTACATAGGAAATGAAACCACTTTTATAACTAAGAGATATATTGCAGAAATTTTGGGACATATTTGCCATCTGAAAATGGGATAATCTTATTACAGTGAAAGAAGGCATCCACTACAATGATGCATTAAACCTTTCAAAAATGTATTTTAGTTAATTTATTCTTTGTCTTGGATCTGATCAGAAGTGTCTAAAGCAGAGAAATGTTTTCGTCATGTGAAATATTTAAATTGTTGAGTTCTATGTTTAACTTATCCAGATACCTTTATATATTGCATCATTGCTTAGTGTAAAATGGTTCAGGTGATCTTAAGTAGCAATCTAAATGGTCTTTCCTGTTGAGGATGTCAGGACATGCTTCCTCTTGGTATGAACTCTCTGAATGTTTGTGCCACTATCTGCTTTGATGTTGAAAATCCATCATTGGTGACTTTTAAATGTGATATCCCATTAAAGTGTGTTACCCATCTGATATCTCTGTTCCCCCAACAATAATATTTAAAGAAGAGAATACATAACATTTAGAGCCAGGCAACCAATCTTACATATCCTATACAAATTTATCCATTTTTAAAAGTCAGAGGCTCATGGGAATATCCTAATTGCTATACAAAACTGTGGCTAGGACCACTTGTTTAAGCTTCAAGGCCAGAAGGTACAATGCTAATAAACATGGGTGTGCACAGTAAAGTGCATTGAGACTTTGCATGCAAGGTATGTACATCATTTGTCAGGACGACCCTCTCCTTCCCCCCTCCCACTTTGCCTGGAAAATTTATACTTATTCTTCACACCTCAATTCATGTCACTTCTGAGAAGCCTCCCATGATCTTTTGTAGCACCTTAACCACATCACTTATCACACTCCATAATAATGGCCTGTTTAACTTTATGTCTTCTCATCAGACTGTAAGCTCTATGAGGAGCTTTATATCTTTATCTTTTTTTATCTTTGTATTTCCAGGACCTAGCTTGATATAGACACTTAATAACTATTTATATAATAAATGAATAAATGCATTCAAAAGGCCTGCTATTGTGTTTCACTTCTAGTAATTAGCTCAATGAACATAGGAAAATAACCTCTTTCAGAATATTTCTTTATCTTTAAAATGGGATTGATTAGTCATACATTATACATTTTATAGACACTGAAGTCTGAAATAGCTTTCACTGGGCTAAAAGCAAGGTGTTGGCAAGGTGACACTCCCTCTGTAAGATCTAGGAATTAGTCTATTTTCTTGCATTTTTTAGGTTCTAGGAGTCTAGGCGCCTTTCTAGCATCACTTTAACCTCTTGTTTCCATAATCACATCTGTCATTCTCTTCTGTTGTTAAATCTCCCTCTGCCTCTCTCTCATAAGGACACTTGTAATGATATTCAGGCCACACTTGCATAAATTCAGGACAATCTCTGCTTCTGAAGGTTTTTAATCATATCTGCAAAGCCTCTTATAAAGTAAAATTTACAGCTTATAGGGTTTATGTTAGTTTACAGGGTGTACATAGTTTAGGGGGCTATTATACAAACAAGCACAACCTTATATATCCACATATAACATGGTGGCATCATGATTATAATGAAGAAATGCCAAGTCAGCTAGTCACTATCACAATCTCAAGGGGGCACCACACTTTGTACAATTAACATAATAGGAGATTAATTCCTGTTTGATCAGGCTGTGAGCATATATAAAAAGATTACTCACACTCATTATTCCATAGATATGATTCATACACCTTTCAATTCAATATGACAGCCTAGAGCTTTTTTTCAGCCACTCTATGAGTTTCTTCCTGCTGGGTTTCCAGTTATTGCTGTTTGGTTCTGGATTTCTCTTAGTGGTTAAGGGGTAAGTTGAATGGGAGTGTAATCAGACTTCTGGCTTCAGATTTAGGAAATCTAAGGAAATGCAGTTAGCGAGGAACCATGTGGGACATGAAATCTAGGTCTTCTACAATGAGTTCAGAATCTTCCCTCTCAACCACATTGCTTATTAAGGGTAGGAAAGTCTAGCTTTATAGGGTTGGAGTCATACTGCATAGCACTTTTGTAGCCCATAGTGCTCACACAATCGTTGAGAGTGAATCTGTGAGGGTGACAGAATTACCATGCTCTTTTTATAAACTATAACTTAATGTGACAAAGAGCTTTGCATACCTAGTAAGACAGAGACCTTGGACATAACTAAAGATTTCTGATTCTTTACCCACTGTGCTTTCCACTACTCAGAACTGTCTGAATTTTGGTCCTATTTCTACCTAAGTATTTGAATCTCCTCTTCAGCATTCTTCTAATTTGTGAAAGCAGATTTAACATAACCTTGAGCCTGTTCTGTTCATGTTATCTCTTCAAATATTGGGGTAATTGGAGCAAGAGATGTGATTGTGTATGTATCTGTATAAGGGAACTTGAATTATTTAGATAACTCTCTCAATTTTCTATATTGCATGTGGCGAGAAAGATAAATTCTCTCTCTCTTCTATAAGACTTGTTGATGTGATTTGTATATGCCACCATTAATAATTGGGAAAGATACAGATGGAAAAAATGAATGTAACTTATGGGGGATATTAGTCCAATGTGGTTATTTTTAATAGTATTAATCTAAATGCATCCTTCTAGAATGTGTAATAAATATCTGTTGGTGACTTTGGGGGGAAATGAGAAGTTATTAAAGTAGGAATATTAACTTCAAGACATAAATCTGTTCTGAGGAGAAATCACAAACAGGAAACTTGTGATGCAAAGGATAAAGAACACTTCCTTGTAGCAATATCACCTTTGTTTTTATCATGTGTATAGAATCTATTATGCCCATCTACTCTAATGTGTCATTTAAGGCCTATATTTCCTTGTTGACTTTCTGTGTGGACGATCTATCCATTTGTGTATGTGGGATGTTAAAACCTCCTGCTATTATTGCGTTGCTTTCTTCCTTTAGACCTCTTATATATTTTGTTGTTCCTAAATTGGATATACATATACATATACATATACATATACATATACATATACATATACATATACATGAAAATAGTCTGTCTTCTTGATTGATTGTCCCCTTTATCATTATAAAATATCCACCTTTTTCTCTTGTTACTTTTATTGTCTTGATGTCTGCTTTGTCTAATATAAGTATGGCTACACCCACTTTTCTCTGGATGCCATTTGCTTGGAGTATCATCTGCCACCCCTTCACTTTGATCCTATGTTTGTCTTTGGAGCTGAGTTGAGTATCCTGAAGGCAAGATATAGTTTAATCCATCCAGCTACTATGTGAAATAAGTCAGATGGAAAAGGAAACAAAACCAAATGATTTCACTCAAGTAAACTATAAAACAAAAGAAATAAATGAACAAACAAAACAAAAACAAACTCATCAATACAGACAACACAACTTAACTCTGAAAAAAAAAATACAGACAACACAATGGTGGACGTGGGCAAACTGGGTAAAGGAGATCAAATATATGGTAACAGATGAGAACCAGACTTTTGATGGTGAGCACTCAATATATAATACAGATATGGATTATACTATTGTATACCTGAAATTTATATAATGTAATTAACCAATGTTACCTCAATAAAAATGTATAAAATTATGAAATTATAGAGCTGGAGGTACTTTTGTAATCACTTAGTCCTAACTTCTCAGTTAATAGAAGAAACCAAGGTTAGGATGTCTAAGTAGAAGTTTCTGGAAAAAATGGTATGAGAAAATAATCACAAGGCTCAGGAGGTAGACCTCATCTACCTCCCCAACACACAGTACACTAAGACTTCTGTACGACACCCCTTACTACTCTTTTACCAATTCATAGTAATTTTCACACATGTAGAGATAGTAATGTGAGGATATAAAGTGTAAACCAATTTTTACTGATTCTGTCTTTTTTGTAACAGCACAATGTCTTACACTATATGAAAAAAGTCATAACCAACCTGGAATTCAATCACAGTGACAGAAGTCAGATACAAAAATAAAATAATTACATTGATTGTAATTCCAAATACAGGAAAATTGCCAGTTTGTGACTTGAAAATAATTTTAAGAGAATATATTTCCAAGAGGCCATTAATCAGATATTTCAATTTCTAATTCATCAAGACAACTATTTCTTAGGAATTAGAGATAGGATCTGACAGTTTTGCTAATACTTTATAATAGGAACTATCAATAAGGACAAGAGTTGCAGTCAATAAGCAGTCTTCATAATGGAGTCTTTAGTCTCTGAATCTGTCAACAATAATAAAGAGTGCAATTAGAAAGTAACTGGGGAAATAATAATAATTTTGCCTTTATGAAGAATGAGATCCTTTTATAAGCTCTGTATAATTAGTTTTTGTGTGCTAGCAAATCCTTTTGACTCCTGCAAAATTGTGGGCTATATCACAATTATTGATGCCTCTCATATAGAGAGTAATTAGGAAAGATAGCTTTAAAAAAAACTGGTCAGGTAAATATGGAAAAAAATTGAAACCTGAGAAGATTCATTTCCATTGTCCAAAAAAGTGATAATGGAATCAAACATGTAATATACTATTTTTCATCATGTTGTCATTTTGTGATCTAACACACGATTAGTCAATGGGAGATTTCATCCATCATAATGGGCTTAATGATCTTTCAAATCAGAATCATTGCAGGAAGTTAGAGTAAGGCCAATAAGTCCCTGAAAGATTCAAACATTATTATTGGGAACATTAATGATGTGTATATCATTTCATTCATTTAGCCGGTTATCCTGCTTCAGTTTTATGTGAACAACTTCATTAATGCTGCACAATATTTTAGAGAGAAGGGAAAGCAATATTTTACTAAATTTATAAAGGGCAGAGAGGATATGCGAATTTCATAACAACTTTGGGAGGTAGGCAGATTAGAGATCCCTACATTTTTTTTATCTAGATGAAAAATATGAAATTCCAAGAGGAGTTAAAGACTCAATCTCAGATTCAGGTTTTCCCATTACACATGTTTCAATTTTCTTCAGTTGTTGAGTTTCACCTCATACCAAATGTACAGTTTAGGCTTTGAATTGAGTTACAAATTCTATTAAATACCAAATTCTATACTCTTACATACAGATTCACAATTAAATTTATCTTATGATGTGTGAAATATAGCTACAGTTTATCTTTCTGAATCTAAATAACTTTATACATGCATTATACATTAGATACCTGGGGATATTCTGATTTATAACATTCATGATAACATTCATGGTTGAAGAATGGCATATACTTTACATAGGGAACATTCTTCATGGCTTCCAGACAGTTACTCATCAGATTTATGATTCAATTAGAAAAGACTTAGAAAAACTTCTCCTTCAATTCCATGTAAAAGAAAATGATTTTAGTGGATTGATACCTAGAATTTTTTTTTTCTTTTTTTATTTTATTATTATCAGTTAAGGTATTACAAATGTGTGTGTGAGGGGGGAGGTTGAGGGTTAATACCTAGAATTTTAATGGCGGTAGATTTATCTGACACATATCACTCTCCTGGGATGTGGCATTAAAAACAATTCGAAGAGTTGAGCATATCTATAGTGAGTTACTAAATGTTGATTGTTGGAGATATGAATTATCAGAGCCAAGGTCACTATTTGAATAATTTATCCCCACAGAAAATACGGGCAACAAAAATAAGCTGTATTACAGCATTTGAAAATCTTTTATTTGGATAAATAATGAAGGTAATTTATTGGAAGTGTAAACTGGGGGTTGAGAAAAGGAAGAGGAAAGAAATACAAATATACCCCCCTTAGCCTTAAAAATGCTTGAATTTTGTGGAAGTTTCTCAAAACTTCCCAGATGTTTTCCTAAAAATGCCACTTTGATCCATAAGATAGATCTGCTCAGTCTGGCCTAGGACTGAAGAACAAACTAGTTATAACCAGTTTTCCTGGTGTGTGTGTGTGTGTGCGCGCGCGCGCGGCGGTGGGGGGAGGGGGGCGGAGAGAATGCATCCATCTTAATTTTGTAAGGAAATAGCTTGAGGAGAGAAGAAAGTTTTCCTTCCGATCTCATAGAAAATTTACAGTTGTGATGTGTGATTTCTGGGAACATGGGGACAGCTTGAGTACATTGGAACCAGTTCAGAGATCCTAGGTGTTTTGGAATTGAATTATTGGTCCTCTTGAGGCAGATTATTTAGAAATTTTCTTTGGGTTTTAAATATTTATATTCAATTTATTAAAGTTATAAATCCCCAAACCTAGTTTTTTCTTCTTTTTTTGTGTGTTCTGCATACAAATCTTATTATTCTCTTTAGAAATCTAATAGACTTTTACAATCCTTCTAAGGCAGTGGTTTTCAACCTTCCTAGTGCCATGACCTTTTAATACAGTTCCTCATGTTGTGGTGACCCCCAACCATAAAATTATTTTCGTTGCTACTTCATAACTGTAATTTTGCTACTGTTATGAATCATAATGTAAATATCTGATATGCAGGATGTATTTTCATTGTTACAAGTTGAACATAATTAAAGCATAGTGATTAATCACAAAAACAATATGTAATTATATATGTGTTTTCCGATGGTCTTAGGCAACCCCTGTGAAAGGGTTGCTCGACCCCCAAAGGGGTCTCGACCCCCAGGTTGAGAACCGCTGTTCTAAGGGCTTTAAAATACTGTATAGTACCATTTACCAATTTAAACACCTTCAAATATTTTAAACTGCATTTATAAATTTAATATATAGTGTTCATTTCCTTATGTGTCTGATAAGTAAAGTTCATGTTAAGTGTCTGATAAGTCTCTAGACTATTAAATAATTGTTACAATAAATTGACATGATGATTCTGAGAAAACACAAACAAACTATATATATAATATATATATTATATATATGTATATATCTCCAAAAGTTCTCTTAGATGCTCTAATAGTATTAAAGAATGCAGTAAAAGTCTACTTAAAATCAGAAGTATACTTAGTTATTTAGTTCCACATTTTGAATTGGAGTTACAAGGCTGTCACTCTAAAAGGCCAATTCTCTTAAAATAGCAAGTATATAGATATCAAATATGTACAGAAACATAATATATTTGATCGACTCAAATCTTTATTTTCTTTATTCTAAATCTTTCCACATAAAAAATATTTGTAGTCCCCTGACCGGTTTGGCTAAATGGATAGAGCATCAGCCTGCGGACTCAAGGGTCCCAGGTTCAATTCTGGTCAAGGGTATGTACCTTGGTTGCGGGCACATACCCAGTGGGGAGTGTGCAGGAGGCAGCTGATCGATGTTTCTCTCTCATCGATGTTT
>NW_006286224.1:259739-260250 GCF_000327345.1 Myotis davidii
CTAACTCTCTATCCCTCTCCTTAAAAAAATATCAATAAAATATATTAAAAATATTTGTACTCACTAAATAATATAGTTACCATTCCAAATTCCTGTGGTTACTTACAACCAGAAATGTTGGCCAGATATGAGACCTGGAGCTGCAGGTTTATGGAACCACTCATGCTGTCATTCTGAGCCCCCCTCACATTTTTTTAAGAGAAAGAGAAAGAAATATCAATTGGTTGTTTCATATGCTTATGCATTCATTGGTTGCATATATATATATATATATATATATCTCCCACGTTCAAAGGCTGTTAAATCGCGTTATTTACCCATATCCTCAGAAAAAAATCACTTCTGTCATGGTAAACACCCTGCTTCCCTATTTATAATGGTCTGGCCCTCTAGCAACTTCAGTGTGAAATTATAGCTAATTTGCCTACAAACATCAGATGGTCATAATAATCTGGCCACTGTGTGTGTGTGTGTGTGTGTGTGTCCTAGCTAATAAAGATGGGATATGCAA
>NW_006286224.1:260612-264846 GCF_000327345.1 Myotis davidii
TAGAAACATCAATGATGAGAAAGAATCATTGATTGGCTGCCTCCTGCCTCCTGCACTCCCCCTATTGGGGATCGAGTCCATAACCCAGGCATGTGCCCTGATTGGGAATTGAACCCGGGACCCTTCAGTCTGCAGGCCAATACTCTATCCATAGAACCAAACCAGCTAGGGAAATTGATTGCTTTTTTTATGTCCCCTGACTGCAGATCAAACCCGAAACCTTAGCATATTGGGACAATGCTCTAACCAACTGAGCTACCTGGCCAGGGCCTCTGATCCCCTTTTCCACAGTCATTTTATCTTAGGTGACACTGTTTAAAAGGGAATAAGTTTCCTAACTCACATTACCTAATTTCTTGTTTCTTAAAGAAGTCCACCACTATGCACCCAAGTTGAACACTTACAGATATATGCTTCCTTTATTTTATTTTATTTTAAAAGTAAATGACAAAGATTTATTCAAGGGTTTTAGAGTTTGCAAATCACAAACACAAGTGGGCAATACCAAGTGTTACAAAGGAGAAAGAAAAGTTTGAGAGGTATTACAGTGAAAAGAACACGTTTGAAAAAGTCAGTTCTGTATTCTTAGCCCACAGATTGGCTCAGGAGGGTAATTTTATGGATGCCAGATGGTCTGGATAATGGATGCTAGGTGGCTTGGATAATGAAATATTCTTTTTTTCTTTATTGATTAAGGTATTACATATGTGTCCTTATCCCCCCCATTGCCTCCTCCCAACCCCCACTCATGCCCTCACACCCCTGGTGTCTGTGTCCATTGGTTAGGCTTATCTGCATGCATTTGGTTGATCTCTCCCCCTTATCCTCGCCCTCCCCTAGCTTCCCTCTGAGGTTTGATGGTCTGATTGATGACTCTCTCTCTCTGGATCTGTTTTTGTTCATCAGTTTATGTTGTTCATTATATTCCACAAATGAGTGAGATCATGTGATATTTACCTTTCTCTGACTGGCTCATTTCACTTAGCATAATGCTCTCCAGTTCCATCCATGTTGTTGCAAAAGTGGGATCACTGGCTCAATTGGCAGTTCCATCTTTATTTTTTTGTGGAAACTCCATACTGCGTTCCATCATGGCTGCAGCAGTTGGTATTCTCTCCAGAAGAGTATGAGGGTCCACTTTTCTCCACATCCTCGTCAGCACTTGTCATTGTTGATTTGTTGATGGGAGCCATTCTGACAGGTGTGAGATGGTACCGAATTGTCATTATGATTTGCATCTCTTCAATGATCAGTGTCTTTGAGCATGTTTTCATGTCTCTTGGCCTTCCTTAAGACCTCTTTTGAAAAGTATCTATTTAGGTCCATTGCCCATTTTTTGATTGGGTTGTTTATCTTCCTTTTGTTAAATTGTATGAGTTCCCTGTAAATGTCAGAGATTAAACCCTTATCAGAGATAACATTGGAAAATATGTTCTCCCATGCAGTGGGCTTTTTATTGTTTTGTTGATGGTTTCTTTTGCTGTACAGCTTTTTATTTTGATGTAGTCCCATTTGTTTATTTTCTCTTTAGTTTCCAATGCCTTAGGAGCTGTATTGATGAAGATATTGCTTTGGCGTATGTCTGAGATTTTGCTGCCTGTGATTCCTCTAATATTTTTATGGTTTCCCATCTTATGTAAGTCTTTTATCCATGCTTCTTAAAATATATTACACTGCTTAGTGTCCAAGCATGGACTCTGGAGCCAGGAGCTTGAACAATCTGTGCCTCAGTTTCTTAATCTGTAAAATGTAAATAATACCAGAAACTACCTCATAGGTTTTTGTGAGAATTAAATGTGTTAATATATGTAAAACTCTTTGAATAGTCCCTGGCTTTGTGGTATGTGCTTATATAGGTATACACAGTTATTATCATGATATGTAGTTTACTTCTAAATCTAAAGATCTTTGAACTGTAGATGTCCTAAGATATAAATGTCTTTTCCATTTAATTTTAACATTTTTGAACTTGACAGAATCTTGGAATATTTCATAATTATAGAATAATTTATGTTCCTTAGATATTAAAATTATATCCAATTTAATTTTGCATATTACTTTGAATTTGTCCTTTCTATGGTCACAGCTTATCAAGTCACTCTACTGAATTATTTTAGACTCAGTTACATGCACTGAATAAATGATTTGCCTGAGTCACTTAATTTCTCTGTGACTCAGTTTTCTTATCTGAAAAATTGGGATAATAATCATTGACATGCTTTATCTACCTTATTCAACAAATAACAAGTATTTATTGAGCACCCATTATTTCCCAAGCACTATTCTAGGTTCTTTGAATAAATTAGTGAACAAAGCAGATAAATATTCCTGTATTCTTGGAGCTTATGTTCCAGCCAGTAGGGAGTGGCAGGGAAAAATGGTGGGGAGAGGAGAGATAATGAATGAGTAAATTATATGGTATATTATGAGGTGATAAATGCTAAGGAAAAAATACAATAGGTTAAACCATGGCCAGTGTTTCTCAGTGATTGGAGCATCTGACCACAGACTGAAGGGTTGCAGGTTTGATTCCCAGTCAAGGGCACATACCTGGGTTGCAGGTTCAATCCCTGGCCCTGATGGGCATGTGCAGGAAGCAACCAATCAATGTGTCTCTCTCACATAGATGTTTCTCTCTATGTATCTTTTTCCTTCCATCCCTTCTTTCCACTCTCTAAAAATGAAGGGAAAAATATCCTCAGGTGAGGATTAATAACAACAGCAATAATACAATAGGTTAAGAAGAATCAGAGGAGATCCAAGATGGAGGCAGAGTAGGTGGTTATTACACTCACATCCTCCCAGAACCAAACTGGAATTCCAACTAAAATACGGAGGAATCAACCTGAATAACTATATGAAAATTAGCTGAAGAGAAGTCTTATAAACAAAAAAAGATTTATAGAAGAAGCCACATCGAGACTGATAGGAATGAAGCATCCATCTTATATAAAAACTGCTGTTTGAAATTTTAACCCTGCTATGTTGGCTTCTATAAACACTTGTTTGCTTAAATAATAATGAAAATAAGACTACTCCCATTCCAGAGAGGCTGTAAACTATGCCCCAGACAGAGTTGTTCTTTAAGCGTGGCTTGGTTTTTCTCCGGTCTTCTGCAACAGGAAGGGCAGGAACACAGAAAGGGCTGGCCCTGTTTCCACAGGTGGTGGCTGATTATGGATATCTCAGCTGCAAAGTTTCCTCTTGAGAGGTGTGAGGTCTCACCACATGCTGAACTCCCAGCCCAGAGTACCAGGTCCAGGAAGAGATGCCCACATAATATCTGGCTGTGAAAATCAGCCAGGATTCTGTCTGATTCTGTCTGCAAAGGAGAGATGGCAATCTATTAGAGACAAAAGTGCCTTCTTATAGGGCCAATGCTAAAAATCTCATTTGCAGCCTCTCAACATGGGCTCCTGGAAAGAGAGAGTGAAGCAGACTAGAGTCTCAAGCAGAGAGAATGCAGTTTGTGGCTTGGACAGCTGACAGGATACCTGTGCTGAGTCACTCTCCCACACCTGTATCACCATCTTTCTTGGGTGGAACATTCCCCTGCATATAGCATCAACCTGGGGAAAGCTATTTTCCATGCTCTGGACTCCCTGTAGCCCCACCCAGCAGAGCTTGCACCCTGCTGAGAAGTCAGCTGCCTTGGCTGCTGTATAGAGGTCTGGGCAGACTCAGGAGATGTCAGGGACTGAGTTGTATAACTTTGGAGTAGAGGCCATTTCCCCACTTTCCCGTGAACCTGACTGGCACCTCCCCCCTTCCCCCATGAGACATTGAATAACCTCACATTCTTGGCTCCTGGCAGCCCCACCCTCCTGACTCCTGGTGGTTCCACACTGTTGAAGTTTCAAATCCAGGATGGACAGAGTAGTGTGGTTCTGGGGTTGGGGCCATGCCCCCAACCTTCCCTCAAACACGACCAGCATCTTCCCTTCATGGGAGATCCACAGACACCATTCTCCCAACTACCAGATGCCCTGAACTATTGAGATCAGGTTTCTGGCAGAATTTGGGACAGACTGAGCTGTGTGGCTCTAGGATTAGGGCAGTGTAGAGCCCTCCCTTCTCATGTCCAAATCTTGGTCTACTAGAGGCCTGGTGCACAAAATTCATGCATGGGTAGGATCCCTAGGGGCAGCGGGCTGCTGGGGCCTCCATTCACACCTGCCTTGGCCTAGCGCCACCCTGCTTCACCATACCACTGTGGTCTCACTTTCATTGGGGC
>NW_006286224.1:264865-265737 GCF_000327345.1 Myotis davidii
CTGTGGTCTCTTTCATTGGGGCCCATCAGACTGGCAGTGCCTCCACGGCCACCTGCTGCCAGCGCTTTGTTACCAACGCCCGCCATGTTCCACACCGCTCCCTGGTGGTCAGCACACATCTAACTCCTGGTCAGTCAAACACCTGCCTGTAGGGACAATTTGCATATTAGCCTTTTATTATGTAGGATTTGGGCCTGATGGACTCTGCTGGCCTCACCCTGATGACTCCCTGAGTCCCTGATGCACCACAAAGGTGTGTGAATCTAAGCGGGTGGCAGCTAGACATAGTATACCTGGGACACTTACTGAGTGGCCTCAGACCCAGCACTGGCACCAAGTTTTAACCTATATCCATCTGGTGAACACCATTCACCCAGACCTGGTGACTCACTGAGAACTTAACTCATGCAATTCTTATATAGCCAGAGGCTCTTTCAAAGACTGAGCTTCTGGTAGCAGGCAGCCAAGAGGCAGATACAAGTGGAGGCAGACCTTGGGGTGACTTGGTAATTTTGCTGACCTGCCCATAGCCCAAGGCAGGTAAAAGATGGATTTGGTTTGCAGCTTGGTCCTTTCTTTGCATATCCAGGCTCAGCAGAAGCAGCCACAAACTGTGGAATACTTTGTATCATAGTAGCTTGTCAGGATTGCTTTGCACAAACATCCAGATTGATGGTGTGCACCTGGTTTCATTGTTTTGGTCCTGAGTTTCAGTTCTCATGGCTGATTGCTAGCAAGTTATGCCTATGTGATCAATCTCCTATAAAAGCCTCAGGCCCTGAGGTTCAAATGGATTTCCTTGGCAGAGATATTTCACACTTGTCACTGTAGTTTGATGCCTGAGAAAAATAACCAATTCTTTGTGGCCTTGG
>NW_006286224.1:275730-276334 GCF_000327345.1 Myotis davidii
CACCCTCCTGACTCCTGGTGGTTCCACACTGTTGAAGTTTCAAATCCAGGATGGACAGAGTAGTGTGGTTCTGGGGTTGGGGCCATGCCCCCAACCTTCCCTCAAACACGACCAGCATCTTCCCTTCATGGGAGATCCACAGACACCATTCTCCCAACTACCAGATGCCCTGAACTATTGAGATCAGGTTTCTGGCAGAATTTGGGACAGACTGAGCTGTGTGGCTCTAGGATTAGGGCAGTGTAGAGCCCTCCCTTCTCATGTCCAAATCTTGGTCTACTAGAGGCCTGGTGCACAAAATTCATGCATGGGTAGGATCCCTAGGGGCAGCGGGCTGCTGGGGCCTCCATTCACACCTGCCTTGGCCTAGCGCCACCCTGCTTCACCATACCACTGTGGTCTCACTTTCATTGGGGCCCATCAGACTGGCAGTGCCTCCACTGCCACCTGCTGCCAGCGCTTTGTTACCAACGCCCGCCATGTTCCACACCGCTCCCTGGTGGTCAGCACACATCTAACTCCTGGTCAGTCAAACTCCTGCCTGTAGGGACAATTTGCATATTAGCCTTTTATTATGTAGGATTTGGGCCTGATGGACTCTGCT
>NW_006286224.1:276482-277553 GCF_000327345.1 Myotis davidii
TAACCTATATCCATCTGGTGAACACCATTCACCCAGACCTGGTGACTCACTGAGAACTTAACTCATGCAATTCTTATATAGCCAGAGGCTCTTTCAAAGACTGAGCTTCTGGTAGCAGGCAGCCAAGAGGCAGATACAAGTGGAGGCAGACCTTGGGGTGACTTGGTAATTTTGCTGACCTGCCCATAGCCCAAGGCAGGTAAAAGATGGATTTGGTTTGCAGCTTGGTCCTTTCTTTGCATATCCAGGCTCAGCAGAAGCAGCCACAAACTGTGGAATACTTTGTATCATAGTAGCTTGTCAGGATTGCTTTGCACAAACATCCAGATTGATGGTGTGCACCTGGTTTCATTGTTTTGGTCCTGAGTTTCAGTTCTCATGGCTGATTGCTAGCAAGTTATGCCTATGTGATCAATCTCCTATAAAAGCCTCAGGCCCTGAGGTTCAAATGGATTTCCTTGGCAGAGATATTTCACACTTGTCACTGTAGTTTGATGCCTGAGAAAAATAACCAATTCTTTGTGGCCTTGGATGAGGAAGGACATCAGAAGGCTTTGATGGACCTCTCTGGACCCCAGAGACTTTTACTCTGTATATTCTACAGTGATAAATCTTAGCCATGTGTATAGCCTGCTATTAAGTTGATTCTTCTAGTGAATAATTGAACTTAAGGAAGAGGTTGAGGAACTTCCCACAGAGGAAGAGAATTGATAATTTATTTCCACACATAATTAGAAAAAAGGAATATAACTTGCAAGATCAAGGCACAGCAAGGAAGGTCAGGTGAGGGTGAGGAATAGCAGTTGAGTTCAAAAAGAGAGGGGCAACCCCAAGAAATCTAAGGCATTTCTATACACCAATAGGGAACTTTTAGAAAGAGAGACTAAAAAAACAATCCTATTCACCATCGCACCAAAAAAATTAAGCTACCTAGGGCTGAAACCGGTTTGGCTCAGTGGATAGAGCGTCGGCTTGCGGACTGAAAGGTCCCAGGTTCGATCCCAGTCAAGGGCATGTACCTGGGTTGCGGGCACATCCCCAGTGGGAGATGTGCAGGAGGCAGCTGATCAG
>NW_006286224.1:278695-280022 GCF_000327345.1 Myotis davidii
TTATCATTTGCAGTGGCATGGATGGAACTGGAGAGCATTATGCTAAGTGAAATAAGCCAGTCAATGAAGGAAAAATACCACATGATCTCACTCATTCATGGATAATAAAGACCATTATAAACTTATGAACAAAAAAAAAAAAAAAAGAAGAAGAGAGGGTCAGACAATGCATGATTTTGTATGTCATAGATAAGAAGCAATTGGAAGGTTTTGATCAGAAGGGTGACAAATCTTAGTTTTAAGAGGGATTACTAGGGCTTCTGTTTTGAGAATGGATTGAAGGGGCAAAGGTAGAAGTTGGGAAACCCATTAGGAAACTCTTGCAATAATCTACGCAAGAAATGATGGTGACTTGGATCAGGTAGCAGCATTGGAGGTGTTAGGAAATGGCAAGATTTTGGATATTTGAAGATTATTTTTATGGATTAAGTAGACTAATGGTGTGTATAAACATAAGGCACCACACACAGGTAAATTACTTTTATCGGGTTTTGGCCAGGAGGATAAATTAGGCCTGAGAATCTTGAGGGAACAGGAAAGCTCCCATTGCCAAGGCTGAAGAGGATTTCTCAGGCCATTCATGAAACTGCACACAAAACTTTTTTTTGATGAAAATTCAAAGAAACATGATTTGAAAGTGTTGTTTCCTCAAATTGCTATGGCAAGGCCTAACCCCCCAACCCAGACATACCAGTATGGAGAAACATTTCTTTGCTCCCCATTCCCAAAGGGGACCTTGCATAATTTTTTAAAAATTTCCCTAAAACTGTGTCTGCACACTGGGGTAGGATTTGTCCTGCCATTACTCATTGGCAGACACAAAACCAGTGTTTTCTCAAGTGTGAGTGTTTTCTGTTACCTTGTATCATTAAAAACACATGTCAATGTCACATGTATTCTGAAGAAGCTTCTAGCTTGATGTCATCAGTAAGGATTTTGCTTCTGCCCCAATTTCTGGTTTCTTAGTGCCTCTCTTATGTTCCCTTTCTTCTCTCCCCAATTCCCCACCCTCCCCTTCCCCAACATACACATAGCAGTATTTCAGAAGATGTAATTCTCTCTGTGCCCAGAGATTATACTGCTAACTTAGATGAAAAGAAAAAATTTAGAGCTGAATTAGTTCTATTGCTTGTCTTCTAGACATATCACTTTCTCTTTGCCTAATGTGTGAAGGAAATATGTGACTTTATTTCTATATAACAGATGCAAAAGCAACTAAGGAATGGAGGTAAACCCCAGGTGTGAATGCATTTTGATACACTTAGAATTTCGACAATTAGAACACTAAACACCATTATAAGACCAAAAGCTAATTATACTGGAAAGA
>NW_006286224.1:280045-283935 GCF_000327345.1 Myotis davidii
TGAAGAAATTTCTAACAAAGGAAATTGTGATATTATCTCTGTTGACAATTGGATTAGGAGATGTCCCAGCTCTGTGGTTTGCAGGATATTTTTCTACAAATCCTTAGCAAAAAATTTCAAGCAAACTCTTTTGTTTTTCACCTTGAAAGAAAGCCACAGATTCTTTAGGCCCTACTGACTTCTGCGCATGGGCCACGAAGTTTCAATCGCACTGTACGTGCGCGCCCGCACGTGGTACTTTGTGGAAGAGCCACACTCAAAGGGCCAAAGAGCCGCATGTGGCTCGCAAGCCGCAGTTTGCCGACCACGGCCTTAGGGGATCTGAATGCAGCACAGCAAAATGAGCAAATGTATTTCTACTGTAACCTGGCGAACAAGTTACTTTTCTACTTGACCCATGAGCCAGTGACTGACTAGCTGAATAAGACAGCTTGCATAATGATATGCTTCTTGGTATGCTTCAAAGGGAGAGAGTACATTTTTCTGAAAATGTCATTTGCCACACTCAAAAGCTTTCCATTTTGAACCATATAGATGCACTCTTATTGTTTGATGTATGGTAGCACTATTCAAGTCTTTCTGATGTATAGGTGCTGTTTAAGAGGAAAAAACATTTTTCTATTACCTATGGAAGTTAAAGTGTGTGTGGGAAGAGGAGAAGAGGAGGGGGCAAAATGGGGGTCATTTAAACTGATCTTTATTCTTTTATATAGAACTGCAGTGTCAAAGTGGACTAGATTTGGATTAGAGCCATAGCTTTGTTGCTGTCAAGCTCTGTGACTTCAAGAAAAGAACTGAACTTGTCAAAAAACTAGTTTCCTCAACTATAGAAAGGAGAGCTATTAGTTAGGTTTGATTCACTCAGCAAATACCTGTTGAGTAGTTGCTACATGTCAATTACTGTTGTAGGTGCTTAGGCTAAACAAAACAGGTAAAAATCCCATTGTAGTTGGAGATAGAAGGGAAAACACAAACAATGAACATAATAAATGGTACATAAACATAATAATTGAGATGTTTATATTATGTTAGAAGGTGATAAATGCTATGGAAAAGAAAACAGTCAGGTGAGGGTCTTTTGAACTGCAGGCAGAGGTGGGGGTGGTGAGGGTTATAATTTTAGGTAATCTCTAAGATGCTTACTAGTTCTTAAAATCTGTGATTCTATAATGTTTATTCACTTAACAATCATGATCATAGCAACCTTATATTAAAAAATTCATCTATAAAGAGACTTTAAAATCCATAGCTTCTATTAAGATCTTTTGGCCATTTAATCTCTTTGATGCCTTTTGCTCTGTCATTAGGATCTATGGCCCTGTACAGTTTATTTTCTCTTTTTCCTTTTCTGGGTCTCATGCAGATATGCCCAATCTCTCATTTTTCTGTTTCTTTGGTTCTCTTTGTTTCTGTCTCTATTTGTTACTTCTCCCAGATTAGTTTCATATTCACTACACATGGGCCAGGTCAGGCCAGGCACAGAGCATTTGTTTTATTCATATTTATTAATTCCACGAATGGACTTTCCAGGAGTTCAGGCTTAATATTTTACAACTCCATACAAGTTTCAAGACTAGTGCTAATACACAAAACCTTCCAGTGAATAGAACAAGCAGTACTTAGAACTACTCACTCATGCATCCATACATCTTGTGTCTGGGGAGTATCTGTGTGTGTGTGTGTGTGTGTGTGTGTGTGTGTGTGTGTGTGTTTTAAATGCCATTTGAAGCTAAGAAATACAAACACTTTATAATCAATGATAGTGCTTCATATTACTTAGAGGCCACTAAGAGATCAGAAAACTACTTTGGAAGTAAAAAAGACTCAATCAACCATTTGCCACATTTGGGTTATTTGTGACCCATAATCTTTAACACATGGCCTCCAAGGTTGATGTGCTTTTCAGTAGCAACCTGGCAAAAGGGGAAAGAGCAAGGAAAATGGCTTGTGGGAAGATGTTGAGGGCCACATCTGGAAATAACATATGGCACTTTTGCTCTATCCCATTGATTATAATGTGCTCATAGAGCCACACCTAACTATAAGGGAGGTTGGGAAATGTAGTCTGTGTGTCCAGCAGAGAAGAATGGGTTCACTGAATAGCTGGGCAGTTTCGACCATTCATTCATTGTGTTTCTGAGGCCTAACACTTAATAGACACTCAATAAATGTATGCTAAGTGAATAAATGAACAGGTTTTTTTTTTTGTTTTTTTTTACTAGAGGCCCAGTGCATGAAATTTGTGCACTGGTGCAGTCCCTAGGCCTGGCTGGTGATCAAAGTGTGAATGTCTGGCATGGAAGGGCAGGTCCCAGCTCTCCTCTAGGCCCTGGGCAGCACCTGGGCCCCTGGGCCCCACACAACCCCCTCCACCTGAGTCATGGAGCATGAGTCCCCATGCAGAGATGTGGTGAGTGCAACCAGACACCGTGGGCTGGGGTGCAGTGTGAGACTCTGGGCCACCCAGTGGCACCACATGGAAGCCGGGCAGGCAGTGCGCTTTCTCCCAGCCAGTCTCACAGACCAGATCCTGTGTGAACCCTTTGGGAGTCCGACCAGCCCCTATGGGCCCGACCAGCCCTAAGGGCACCAGCGGCTGTCGCCTGGCTCATCTAGAAGACACCGCTCAGGTGTGGGGTGGGCTTCTCCTGGGCAGCCAGCACCTGAGTGCGGGGGTGAGGGGTGGCAGCCTTCCCCAGTGAGTGAGCCCTGGCGTCCCAGGGGAGGGTAGCAGGGGGAGTGAGAGTGAGCTATGCAGACACCCCGCATTCTCACTGCACTTCCATCTCTGTCACCCCCGCCCCCAGGTAGGCAGCGAGAGGTCACAGCATGTCACTGACACCCACCATGTTCTGCGCCACCCCCTGGTGGTCAGCACATGTCATAGCGAGCAATTGAATTCCCAGCCGAGGAGACAATTTGCATATTAGGCTTTTATTATATAGGATTTTTTCCCTGGAAAAGTGATGATGTGGTCTCATTTTAATTGCAAAAGAAACATATTCTTATTATAAATATATAATTCAGAAATGTGGAACATCAATACTTTGTTAGGATAAGAGATGAATGTGGAGCAGTTTGAGAAGTATTGGATGGGACAAGTTGTGGGTAAGCAGGTAAGAGACTGTTGCAATAGCCCAAGAGAAAGATTTTGACCCAGAGCAATAGGAATGGGTATAGGAAAGGCTGAATGTGAGACCAGTTCCCTAGGGAGCATGAAAAGGACTTGATGATAAATTTATTGTGTGGGGGTGAGGAAGAAAGAGTAGTAAGAAGTGATGCTAAAGCCCTAACCGGTTTGGCTTAGTGGATAGAGGGTCGGCCTGTGGACTGAAGGGTCCCAGGTTCGATTCTGTTCAAGGGCATGTGCCTTGGTTGTGGGCGCATCCCCGGTTGGGGGTGTGCAGGAGGCAGCTGATCGATGTTTCTCTCTCATCGGTGTTTCTAACTCTCTATCCCTCTCCCTTCCTCTCCGTAAAAAATCAATAAAATATATTAAAAAAAAAGAAGTGATGCTAAAGGGTTAAGCTCAGTAATGGAATGGATAATGCATCAGTTTTCTATTGTTCCCACAATACATTTAGCAACTTAAAACAACATCCATTTATTATTATCACAATTCTATAGATTCAGAAGTATAGGCAGTCTCAAGTAAGTATTTTGTTCACAAGGGCAGAATCAAGATGGTGGTTGGCCCAAGCTCTTTTCTTGAAGTTCTTGGGTGGGGAGAATCAGTTTTGAAGCTTATTCAGGTTGTTGGCAAGAATATAGTTCCGCCGAAACTGGTTTGGCTCAGTGGATAGAGTGTCGGCCTGCGGCCTGAAAGGTCCCAGGTTCGATTCCGGTCAAGGGCATGTACCTGGGTTGCGGGGCCACTCCCTGGGGGGGGT
>NW_006286224.1:283957-293806 GCF_000327345.1 Myotis davidii
TTCCTTCTTAACTATTTTCACATGGTCTTTTCTATCTTCCAGTCAACAATGGTGGGGCAAGTGCTACTCTAACTTTAAATCTCTAATTTCATCTTTGGCAGCATCTTTCTACTTCCTCTACTGCTTTTAAGGGCTCATGTCATTACATTGTACCCACTCAGATTATCCAGGACAATCTCCTTACCTTGAAGTCACTGGTAAAATTCTTTTTGCCATGTAATATAATGTATCTAAAGGCATTACACCAGGGGGTGATGTCATTTACCAGCCATTCTAGACTCTATGGAGTATGTTTGTCTGTACTGCAGAGGCTGGATCTTCTCGTGTTCCCAAGGTTGTGGATGTTATTTAGGTTCTGCCAATCATATATATTCATATGAAATTTGAAGTTTCTATAAGGGAGAGAGAAGAGTGTGTTAGACATTTATTTTGGCTGGTGAGAATTGGAGCAACACATGATTTTGGAAACAGCAGCTGTGGTAGTGACTTCTTGATTCATTAGGCAGCTGTAACATGAACCAACCAACATACCAGACTCCCATTGATAGTATTTCTGATACCACAAACATCTACTGCATGACTATAGTTGTGACAGAGACTATATGGCTCACAAAGATAAAACTATTTACTACCTGGCTCTTTATAGGAACAGTTTTTTGACCCCTGATATAAAACACCATTTAAAGAAAGTTATCTCATAGCAGTAGGCAAAATACAATGTTATTTGACATTACATTACCATTCCAGGAAATTTATTTGCTACCATTTGAAGAAAAATTTCTCAAAACAGTTTCTATACTGTCTCATTACTTTCCTCATCTTTAAAAAATCCACTTAAGCTGTTATATTCATTGAAATTGCTGTTGTTAAGATTACCTATGTTGTGAAATCAATGGTAAAATTTTCAGTTTCATATATTTGACTTGGCAGCATCATATGACACATTGGGAATAGTTGCAATATTTTCTTGTTTTGTCTTCTGGGTTACCACATTTCTTCTAGCTTCACTGGTTGCTTTTCCTCAGCATACATTGCTGACCCTCCTCATCTTATTGGCCTCCTAGTATTGCAGTTCTTGGTTTTCTTCTCTTTTCTATCATCCTCTTGGTGTTTCCATCTTATTTTATAACATTAATTACCATCTATGTATGCATGACTTCTAAATTTCTATCTCTAGCCAGGATCTCTCCCCTGGCCCATAAATCTAATTTGGCTTTTCTACTTAGACATCTACAATTTAATCTGTCCAAATGCAAAATCTGATAATCCCTCTCAAACTGTTCCTCCCATAGTCTCACCCATTCTGTTGATGGAAACCCCATTTTTGCAGTTGCTCAGACCAAAACCCTTTTGGTTATTCTTAACTCTCCCTGCTCACACTCCATAAGCAAATTCTGTTGATGGTACCTTAAATTATATATTTCTCACCACCTCTCTTGCTAAAGTCACAGTCCAAGTCACTGCTATCACTCTCACCTGAATTAATGAAATAGCCTTTGACTCCTCTCCTTGCTTTTACCCTCTATTCCCTTTAACTCTTCTCAACATAACAGAATAATATAACCCCACTACATTAAATTAATTCCTGGTTAACTTAAATCACATAACTTCCCTGTTTAAAATTCTCCAACAGTTCCCATGTCACTGAGAGTAAAAGCCAAAGTCATTGTGATAGCCTACATCAACCTATTTGATCTGGCCCCCTTACCTCTTTGTTCCTATATACCACCAGTCTGACACTCATGAAGATTTGCTTCTGAGATTTCCTGCTGCAGAGAGAGGAATTGACAGACAACTCTAGCTGCTGGGCTCTGAAATTTACTGGTAAGATTTTTGCCAACACCGTGCTTCCCATTGGTTCTCTCAGCCAGTGACTAGTATGACTAGGATAATAAGGCAAGTTCATTCCTAGAAGATGCAGGATTCCTATAATGGAGAGCTTTGGCTTATGGACTCCTCATTGGTCTAGCCACAATTTTCCTAGGACTGTGCTGCATTCTGAGACTCTTCCTACTTAACCTTACTTCCCTTTCTCTTCAGAAGGATCATAACTGCATCATGCTGGGATGCTCTCCCTCTGTCCTCCAGCTCCTTTTCTCTTTTTACTCACTACTGTTATCCTTGTCAAATAAGTTGTGAACACCTTCCTATACTGTGTAATAGTTCACAAACCACTACCCTCTCCTCCCCACTCTATCCTCAGCAATGGCTCAAGGCCTAAGATGTGAGTGTTCATTCTCTTTGCTGAAATTACATTAAGTTCCAGCTCTCCTGATCCTCACCAGTGACTGGCCACTATGTATACTTGCTTATTAAGTTAAAATGTACCAAAGTGAAGTTGCCAAAAATACTAGAATGCCCATACAGTACCTGGATTCTCTGCTTTGAGTTGGGAACATAAGAGATGTATTAAATGGAACATGCTAAAATGCTTACATAGCATGAGGGACACCATCTGTCACAATATTTTTCCAGTTAATTTTAAGTAAGCAAGAGATTAAAAATATGTTTTCTTAGTCCTTAAATCTCACAAAAGAGATCTGGAAGCAGGAGCTATGATGTTTGTCATTTCCTTATATGTTTCCCTAACTTACTGGCATTTCAATGAGGTATGAATCACCTAAGCAGGGAAAGTGACTTTAGAGGAGGGAGAGTGTTGGAAAGTGATGGAATTCTTTGCTAATCATTTTAGTTTCCTATTGCTGATGTAACAAATTACAACAAACTTAGTGTGTTAAAGAGCACACATTACTAGTATAGTTCTGTAGATTAGAAATCTGAAATGGGAATAATTTAAATGGGCTAAAATTTTGGTGTTCACAGTTTTGTGTTCTTTTTAGAGGCTCTAGGGAAGAATCTTTTCCATTTCCTTGCCTTTTACAGCTTCTAGAGGCCACCTACATTCCTTGGTTCATAGCCCCTTTATCCATCTTTGAAACTAACAATGTTGCATCTCTCTGACAGAAAGAGCATTGTGTAAATACATAATGGGTGACAAGAAGAGTCATAACAGAATTTGTTAGATGAAAATGAACTAGAATGGTAAGCCTTTACATTTATTAAGCTAAGCCCAACTTATATCTCATGGGCCCATTTAAGAATTGATGGCCAGTTTAGTCTTCATTTTTGTTATTGCAATATAATTGACATATAGCATGTACAAGTTTAAGGTGCACAACATTGTGATTTGATACCCATATGTTGCACTAGAATTATCACCTTAATGTTAAATAACACCTCCATCACTTCACGCAATTAACGTTTTATTTTTGTGGTGAGAATATTTAAGATCTACTCTCTAATTAACTTTGAAACATGTAATATGGTATTGTTGACTATAGTCACAAAATATATAGTCATAAACATTATATATGTATAGTTACAAAATGTACACAAGCAAAAGGGAAAAGATAAAAGTCATCAATTACTCTAGCACCATTTATTAAAATGATTATTCTTTCACCATCTTCACTGTGGCTCATTCCATTTTATTGCTGAGTAGCATTCACTTGTATGGGTGTACCACAATTTGTTACTATTGAGGGCTTTGGGGTAGTTCAGTCCTGACTGTGAATTTAACCGTGACCTCCTGGTTTATAGGTCGAGACTCAAACACTGAGAACACTGAGAAACACTGGTCAGGTGTTTGTGGGTTTTTTAAAAAGATTTTTTAGAGAGTCAGGAAGAGAGAGAGAGAGACACCTATGTGACATTGATAAATCCATCAGCTGCCTCCTGCACGCCCCCTACCAGGGACTGAGCCAGCCACCTGGGCATGTGCCCTGACAGGAATCAAATCAGGAACCTTTCAGTGCATGGGACAACAACCAACTGAGCCACACCGGCCATGGATGGTTCTAGTTTTTGAAGATTATGAATTATACTAGTGGCCCGGTGCATGGTGGGGGGTGGGGGCGGAGAGGGGGTTGTCCCTCAGCCAAGCCTGCACCCTCTCCAATCTGGGACCCCTCAGGGGATCCCACAGGAATCGGGCCTAAACCAGCAGTCAGACATCCCTCTTGCAATCTGGGACTGCTGGCTCCTAACCACTCACCCGGCCTGCACCCTCTCCAGTCCGGGACCCTTCAGGGGATGTCCGACTGCCAGTTTAGGCCAGATCCTGGACATCCCTCTCTCAATCCTGGACCGCTGACTCCTAACTGCTCACCTGACTGCCTGCCTGCTCACCCCCAACTGCCTCCCCCTGCTGGCCTGATCGCCCCTAACCATCTCTGCCTCGGCCCCACCACCATGGCTTTGTCTGGAAGGTCTCCCAGAAGGTCTCCTGATCTAATTAGCATATCACCCTTTTATTAGTATAGATTGCTGTAAACTTTCATGTACAGGATTTTGTATGAACAAAAATGTTCCTTTCTCAGGAGTGGAATTGATAGATTAGTCATTTGTAACTGTAGATTTAACTATAAGAAACAGCCCAACACTTTTTCCAAAATGGCTGTACCATTTTGCATTTCACTAGCAATGTAATAAAGTTCCAGTTTTTTACATTGCATCCTCACCAGCATTTAATATTGCCTTAAAAATTATTGTTGGCTGTTCTAATATATATTAGTATCTCATTGTGGATTTATTTTGCTTGGCGATTCTAAGAGGTGGATAGTGATATCTCATTTTAATTTGTATTTCTCTGATGACACGTGATATGATGTTGAGCATCTTGTGCTTATTTGCCATCTGTGTACCTTATTTGGTGAAGGGTCTGTTAAAACTTTTCCTATTATTAATGGGTAATTTTGCATTCATATTGTTGAGTTTTGAAAGGTTTACTATATATCCCTGATAGAACTGTCTTGTCAGTTATGTAATTGATAAGTATATCTCCTCAGTCTGTTGTTTGTCTTTTACATGGTTATCTTAGTTATGTCTTCTGAAGAAAATAAAATTAAAAATTTTGAAGAAGTCTAATTTACTAATATATTCTTTGGTGTATTATTCTCTTTAAAAAATATTTTTATTGATTTCAGAGAGGAAGTGAGAGCAATAGAGAGAAACATCAATGATGAGGAAAAATCACTGATTGGCTGCCTCCTGCACATTCCCTACTGAGGCTGAGAGATATGGCTGTATTATATTGCCTTTTTTTCCCCCTGCCAATTTGGTAGATGGAAAAATGATATGGCTATGTTGATTTTAATTGCAGTTCCAATTACAACAAAGCTGAATATTTCCTCACATGTTGTATTTTAGGAAATATTAATTATCTCAATTTGTATGAATTATTTCTATATTTAGTATGTTAACCATTTTTATGTTGTAGTTGTAGAAAACATTCTTCTCTTCATCTGGTATTTTCTCCAGTTTTCAGTACTGAATTTTAAAATTTTTATCTAATTAAATTTATGTATTTTTTCTTCATGATTTCTTACATTGATCCTATGCTTACGAAGACCATTCTATTCCAAGTTAGTAAAATATTCACTTAGGTTTTTTATGGTTTTAGTTTTATTCTGAGTTTAATTCACTTATTCATTTGGATTTTATTTTAGCTCATGGCATGGGGTAAGGATGAAAAGTTAGTTTTGTTTGTTTCCAAGTAGTTAACTTCCACAACACAATTTATTGAATAATTCATCTCTTTCTCTGATTTGAGGTAATTCCTTCACAGTATGCTAAGGTTCTCTGTGTATTAGGGTCCATTTCAGGACCTCTAATCTTTCCCCTTGATATTACTTTTTCTATTATTACTCTAATATTTTATTATAATAGCTGAATAATAGATTTTAACATTTTGTAGGGTAACATTTTTCTTTTTGTTTTGTTTTATATTATTTTACACTTATTCTTGCTTGATTTATCTTCCAGATGAAATTTAGAATAATGTTGTAAAGTTCTAAACAATACTGTTGGTATGATTTTCATTGGTATTATTATTAGAAATATTTTAAACTATATAATACCTTGGGAACTATTGCCATCTTCCTAACAGACACTCCATTCAGAGTCACAGTTTATTTCTGCATTATTAAAACCATTTATATTTCTCAGCAATGTTTTCTAGCTTTCATATAATTTTGTTTTCTGTTAATACAATTATCAGGTTATTCAGATTTTTTAACTGGCTATTTCTGGTCCATAGGAAAGTATTAATTTTGGCATACTTATTTTATACCTAAACATTATATGGAACTCATATTATTGGGGGGGGGGGCTATGTTGTGAAAAGAAACTATTATAGGAAAAAAAAACACTAAGAGAGACTTATTATCCTATATAATAAAGATGTAATATGCAAATGGTCATTACGTAACGACTGACCGCATAATGACCAGATCACAGATCAGCAGGCGGGTGGGGCAGCGAGCTGCAAGCAGGCTGCAGAAAGGTACAGGAGAGGTCAAGGCAGCAAGCTATGAGGGGGAAGTGGGAGGAGGGAGTGCCTGGGGAGCTATAGGAGGGCAGCCAGGAAGTCGCTATGACATGCACTGACCACCAGGGGGCAGACAGTAGACTGGTGGACCAGTCGATATTATGTACACTGACGACCAGGAGGCAGATGCTCCAACTGGTAGGTTAGCTTGCTGCTGGGGTCCCGCCGATTGGGACTGAGGTAGCCAGGCCAGACACTCCCTGGAGCCCTCCAGTGGTCCCTCCCAGGCTGGCCAACCTCCAGCATCCCATCCCACCAGCCTCAGTAGTGCACCGGTGGGGTTCCTTGGCCTTGCCTGCACCTCTCACAATCTGGGACCCGTTGGGGGATGTCAGAGAGCTGGTTTTGGCCCCATCCCACAGGCCAGGCCAAGGGACATCACTGGTGCATGGATTTGTGCACCGGGCCTCTAGTTAATTAATAAAGGATATGATAGATAAGTTATTAGGCTTTAAATCAAGGATCAATGATTCCCAGGTATACATACCGCTTTCCACTTCTGAACTCTAAGTTATAGCACATTTTTCTTTTAAAACTCCTCTTCTAATCAGAAACTTTCCAACATTCTTTGCCCTGCACCTCTGCCCCCCAATTCCCTGAGCTGCTGAGTTTTAAATCTCTTAGGAACTGCAGCTGCCTTTTTATTTCACTAACTGACTACTTCATTTATTTGAAGGCTGGTTTTTCCTGCTGTAGTAGTCATGAGTTTTTCCTTGTGGCTTCTCATTACCTGATTCAATTTAGACTAAATTCAAAAGGCAGAACGGCCCATCCTGTATTTTTCTACCTCAGCAAAAGGACCTGATCAGGAAGTGGAAGTGTGGGACTACTGGTCTGCAGTAAGCCCACAATATCTGCTCTGTCTAGCTTTCCCAGTCCTCTCTGCCTTCCCCAACCCCTCTGCCTGGGCTCCTAAATGGTTCTTTCAATAAAAGATGGGTTTAGAAAACCCTTCAGCTTCTGTTAAATCAATCAAGAAAGTCTTCTGCTGGCACTGTTTTAAAGATTTTTTCTTTAGTACAAAGTCTTTTGAAACATAAACGACTTTGAACAGTTAAGCAGCAATCTTTTCTATAGTGACCTCATTAAATTCTGCTTTTCCTCAAGCTGTAGGGCCTGTATATGACAGTTGATTCTAATTTGAGTAATTTATCTTGGGAAAGTGTATTCTACTAGTGGCCTGGTGCATGAAATTTGTGCACATTAAAAGGGGATTAATTAGAGGAAATACTTTAATATTGCTATTTGCCCTTTCTCTATAATAGAAATATCAGAGATGAAAGAAAATTACTAAAGTGTATATGAAAATCTTCCTCCTGTCAGAGTCTGGGGCATGCCACAGGACCCAGAGTCAAGTCCCCGCCCACCAGTAGCACCTCAAAATAGCATGAGACCCAGACCCAGCCGGCACCACCCCCATTGGATGAGATCCAGACCCGGCTGGCCCAAACCCTTGTCAAGCACCACTGGGTGGGGGGGGTGCGGCCTCAGGTCCCCTGGTGCATGCAGGGTGGGGTGGACAGCCTCAGGTCCCCCAGCACACTCTCAGGACCCCAGGCCCAGCTCTGGGATGGGGGCATGGACTGAGGTCCCTTGGCCTGGTGCCAGGGCAGATGGTGTGACCTGAGGTCCTCTGTCAAGCTTCGTCAGGCGGGGGTTCGGCCTCAGGTACCCTGGCCTGGTTCCAGGGTGGGGGTGTGGCCTCAGGTCCCCTGGCCTGGTGCTGGTGCAGGGGGTGTGGCTTGAGATTCCCTGCCCTTGCACTGGGGCAGAGGATATGGCCTGAGGTCCCCTGTCATAGCCTCAGGTCCCCTGCCCTGGCCCAGCACCACGCAGCCTCAGGTCCCTGCTGATTGCTCGTTAAGGCTTGTTACGGGAACTTAGCCTCCACTGTGGGTGCAGCCATCTTGTGTTACAGAAACCCCAGCTCCGCTGCGGGTGCCGACATCTTTGTGACAGCATGATGGGAATTTGCATATTCCCTCTTTATTAGATAGGATGTCATCTTGGCACAGGTAGTAGTAAATTTAAAAAGTAAATTATATTTATTGAAAATATAGTAGTGTATATACTTAGTGGTACATAGCTTCTTGATAAGTTTTCATTGGCATTTTGTGAGAAATAATTTTTAATAACATAGGCATGGTTTTATTCCATATTTATTGTAATTCCTTAGGTGTTTTTAGCTTTATATTAAGTACCCATTCTATCTCATGACAATATGCTAAGAGTTTGGTTGGACAGTGAGAAATATATATTTTTGGAAATGGTATGTAATCCCAGAGATTTTGTCATTACCATCTAAAAAGTATTAATATTGTCCTACTTCTTTGTGACTATACATGTATACAAGGTCATGGAGAATTAAAATCTAAAGCTAAGGATGAAGTCACAATTTAGCACATTCATAACAAAACACTGGCACTTCTTTCTGCTTTTTAATTAGGGTTTCCATTAATTTACCAAATACTAACATTGATGCAACATTGTGCACATTTGATTTAAACAACTGATCTTAATCTTTCTACCCTGAAGGGTGCCTAACTATTAACACATTGTTTGCGGGTAGTTTTTATCATGCGCTAACAGGTGGTGCGGGCCATTTTTGCTAATTTTTTGCGCAAATGGCAATGTTCAGTAAAATTACGATAACTTTAGTTTACGTATTTATATGTTACCCGCATTCTACGCTAGTCTATAAAAAATGTATTAATATGTGTCCCGCGCTCTACTACCTCCAGTCAATGTAAAATGTATAAATACATTTCCCGCATACAATGTGTTAAAAAGTTAAACCAGTAATGTGGTTACACAGATTGGTGTCTATATATTTTCTCTACTGGGAACCTAACATCACATACCCTCAGCTGTTATAGAACTGTATGTAGAATGCTGTATCAAGGCAACTTGAGAGTGAGAAACTGTCTTTACTGTAGTAGATAGTTCAGGCTACAAGTAAATTACAAAGCAGCCTCTGTATTCTCCATGCAAAGGAAATGCACCATTTTTCACTTCCTAGATAATTTATACCATGATGCAGTGATTCTATGGAATCAGTAGACTTCAAAAAGAACAACTGACATAGAAATATTCCTTAGCTAGTTCTTAATGTTCTATCTACACTAATAAAAGAGAAACATGGTACTTGGCGTACGACCGCTACCCTTTTCATTGGCTAATCAGCGAGATATGCAAATTAACTTTCAGCCAAGATGGCGACCGGCAGCCAGGCAGCTTGAAACTAACATGAGGCTTGCTTGCCTCAGTGAAGGAGGAAACCAACGTTCCCCGCCTGCGGCTGCAGGCCTCTGAGCCTGCAGTTTAACCTTTTGGCTGCTGACGTATTTTTTCGGACATATGCCAAAACTGCGGCACTAATTGCGCGTATATGGGAAAAAATGTAAAACACTTTTTATACAAATTCTAGTGTTTTGGCGCAGCATTATTACGCTCTCAGCAGT
>NW_006286224.1:294677-296698 GCF_000327345.1 Myotis davidii
TAGGGATTGGGCCTGCCCTCTGCCACCCGGGAGCAGGCCTAAGCCAGCAGGGTGTTATCTCCCGAGGGGTCCCAGACTGTGAGAGGGCACAGGCCAGGCTGAGGGACTCCCCTCCCCCCCAAGTGCACAAATTTTTGTGCACTGGGCCTCTAGTATTATATAAAGGTAAACATGTTTCTGTACATATCCTTTTCTTTATCTTGTATTAAATGAAAAAGATAACATTTGTAAGAAAAAGAGTGTGTTGGAAATACACTTCTGGTTGCAAAGTCTGAAATATAAAGGTGCCTTTATTATGAGAACTGAATATACATCTTAAATCTAGATAAATTCAATCCTATATGAGAGAGAATACTATCTAATAATAGACAAACATGGTAATTGACCATACCTTTGCTATGCCTCCCATTGGCTAATCAGCGTGATATGCAAATTAACTGCCAACAAAGATGGCAGCTAATTTGCATACTGCAGGCAGATCCTGCTGTGCCGCCCGCCTGGGGCTGGCGACAGTGCGATCCCCTGCCACTGGCTGCCCCAGCACAAGATCTTGGCCTGCCATGTGCAGGGCGGGGTGGGTGGCAGTGTGATCCCGAGCTGCCGGCCTGCCCAGCACAAGATCCAGGTCTGCCGTATGTGGCCCAGGGCGGGCAGCAGTGCGATCCCGAGCTGTCACCTCCCCAGCCCGGGATCCAGGCCTGCCATGTGTGGGGCAGTTCGGACGGGGCAGGTGGCAATGCGATCCCGAGCCGCCGCCCGCCCTAGACTGGGATCTAGGCCTGCCATCTGCAACCAGGGGAGACGGGGCAGACACCGCGGGATTGGGTGTGCCATCTGCCACCAGGGAAGCAGGCCTAAGCCAGCAGGTGGTTATCTCTTGAGGGGCCCCAGACTGTGAGAGGGCACAGGTTGGGCTGAGGGACCCTCCCCCCGCCAGTTCACAAATATTTGTGCACCAGGCTTCTAATCTATATTAATAAAAGGGTAATATGCTAATTAGACCAAGTCAACCAGCCATTTTCCCAACGTCTGACTTCCTTCCAGGCAAAGCCATGGTGGTGGGGGCCAAGGCAGAGGCAGTTAGGTGTGAGATCAAGCTGGCAGGGGAGAGCAGTTAGGAGCAAGATCAGGCTGACGGAGGGTTAGGGGCAATCAGGCCGGCAGGGGAGGGCTGTTGGGGGTGACCAGGCTGGCAGGGGAGGGCAGTGGGGGGTACTAGGCAGGCAAGCAGGTGAGTGGTTAGGAGCCAGTGGTCCCTGTGGGATCGGGCCTAAACCAGCAGTTGGACATCCCCCAAGGAGTCCCAGATTGGAGAGAGTGCAGGCCGGGCTGAGGGATACCCCCCTCCCGTGCACTAATTTCATGCACTGGGCCTCTAGTTCAACTATATTTGTAAAAATATGGCTGATTATTTCAGTTGGTACATTTCAAAATATTTAATCCTCTTAACCCTCAAAAGTTAGGAGTCTGTGTCAGAAATTTTACCCAGTTCCAGTATTTTGTACTATTAAACTTTTGCTTGAAAATAACTGGCCCTGGCTAGTGTGATGCAAATGGGGGGCATCTATACTAGTGTCAACAATAAATATAGTGTAAAAAAGTGTTTTTTTTTAAACAGGAGAAATAAATTTTAATAATGTATTTTAGTTAACCCAAAATGTCCAAATTTTATTTGTTAGGTCTGATCAAATAATTGAATCAGTATCCCTTCCCCTTTATACCACTTCACAACAGACATTCCCTTTTGTTTAGACTACATTCCACTTGCTAAGACCATTATCCTTCCCATCTGGACCTTCTTAGGATTTGGACCCACCCAGAGAGTTTCCTGCCAAAAAGCTCGCCTAGAGTCCTTTAAAATATCTGACTCCTTGTCCCTGAGTGCTGGCGCCATTTGGGGGCTCAGCCCACCTGGGTTCAGATGAACTAATAAATTCATAGTTCTATACCCCTTTTTGGCCTCATGTGTTCCTCCTTCTGGGACCACAAGATTATTTTATTTATTTATTTATTTATTTATT
>NW_006286224.1:296744-299726 GCF_000327345.1 Myotis davidii
TAACCGGTATTACTTAAGAGACTTTAATAAAATTTTGTGGGTCATAATTATACATTTAATTTGAGGGCTTTCTATTGGTTATCCATTGGCATATCAGCTTCTACTCAAACCATGTTATTGGCATTTTTTCCAGTTATAATATTTAGTATGTAATACATTCACATGTCAAAAAAAGAAAGAACAATAGTTTACTAAAAAAATATGATTTGGAGAATCATAAAATAATGGTTGGTGTAGGTGGTATTTAAGGAAAAAAAGTAGAATTGGGATTGGAGAGCAGGAAGGAGAGCATTTGAATGAACAGAGAAGTTAATTGGAATAATCAATGCATAAGATAACATCAGGCAAGCAGTTAATAAATACTGTGGTTAGTAACGCATTGTGCTTCTTGACTTTTCAACTATAAAAGATATTTCACAGTTGCTTATGACAGTACTATGTAAACAAAATTGTATTTGGTTTTAAAAGCTTTCTTTATCTCCCCTTGCATGAGATCAGAATATATATTTGCTGGAACTTTTCACTTGTAGGCCTGCTGTTTTAAAGCCAATGTAGGCTTTGTTTTGGACAAGTGAGAAAGATGATTACCAGGTTCCCATACTGCTTTCTCTGAAACAATTTACCCTGCAAAAGGAAGTTGGGAAGCATAATTTGGACTCAACAGTATAGCTTTTATATTGGGGTTATCTGGTTTTGTGCGACACTTACAGGTTCACAGAATGCTAATGATCAAAGAGATCTTAGAAGTTGGCTATTCTAACTTTATTTTACTTATGAGGGTCCCAAGGGCCAGACATGATGAATGCTTGGCTTCTAGCTCTTCCTCCTGGATTGTAGTTGGGGGTATGGCTGTCTTTCTCCTCACTAGATGGTGAGCAACTTGATGACAGGTAATAACTTTTACTTTATATTCCTTGTGACACCTTATCTGTCACAGTAGACAATAAATAATTGTTGAATATCATTAAATGAATACCTAGTAAAGATGAATTTTATAGATCACTAGACTCAACATTGAAGTAGTGTAACGACTTGTATAACCCAATTTTGTCTGTATTTTGAAGTTACTCTCAGCTTCAAATAGGAAAACTTAATTTTGCCAAATCAAGGTCAATTTTGTAACCTTAGCTTTTCACGGTTGATTTGGAACGAAGACAATTTAGAGTTATTTTCCCATCTTCCTCTCTACAATGGTACTTAAGTTGGATGTGCTCACTTAATAGTATCTGACATTTTAAATGCATCCCTTCAGATCCTCTTGCCATTTCAGCCACCAAAGAGGAGACCAGTTTGTCACCAGGTTTAGCATCTCTTGCCATATTGATGCTGAAATGTAAGATGTTTCAAAAATTACCCAGAGCCTGTGCATACACAACATGGGAATGGGGAGGGGTTAATGTCCAGTGTGGCAAAACGTCGACTGATGTGGTATGGTGGCTAGTTAATAATTGCTCCTCAATTTACATTAGATCAAGCAGCCATTTACCATTTACAGTGATCAAAATAATGCATTCCTATTTGATTCTGCTCTATCCCTGCTTTACTCCCATGTATTTCATCCTTGATCCCTGGGGAAATTTGTCAGACTTTCTTTCCTGGGAACTTGAGCTAAGACACATATTAAGATGAATGTCAGGACTTATGATGGTATTTGCCCATAAGGCTCTGCCATGAAATGTACTTATTCCTGTCTTGTTTTCAGTCATCCTCATCCCTTTGCTGCCACCTGCTGAAATGTTTCCTTTCCCAAGCCATGATGGTTGGAAGATATCTCTGTGAGTCTTTCTGCTACCCAGAGCCAAAGTTAGAAGAAGTGGGTTGTAGAGTCTTTTAATTCTTGGTTCCAAAATTTATCTAGAAACTCCAACACCTTCTGCTCTTGGTTGGCTCTAGGAGACTTCACCAGTGCCTAGCTGGCACGTACAATTACAGTAGCAGGTTATATACTATCTAGGTTTATGTAAGTACACTCTGGTATTTGCACAATGATGGAATCACCTAACTATGTATTTCTCAGAGCATATCCCTGTAATTAAATGGCACATGACTATATAAATTTCAGCAGTTTTTTAGTGTATTTATAGAGTTGTGCAACTATTACTACTATCTAATTTCAGCACATTATCATCATTACAAAAAGAAATCCTGTACTCATTAGTAATCATCCCATGTTCTCTCTCCTACCAGTTCCTGACAAACACTAATCTTTTCTCTGTTTCTATAGATTTGCCTATTCTGGACATTTTAGATTAATGAAGTCATGCTATATGTGCCCTATTGTGCCTTGCATCTTTCAGTTAGCATAATGTTTTCAACTTTTGTATATGTTGTAGTATTTAACAGTTAATCTCATTCCTTTTTTCAACTTTATTGAGGCATAATTAACAAATAAAATAATATATTTAAAGTGTATAAGGTGATGATTTTATATACAAGTACATGCAAAATGATTATGACAACGAAGTTAATGAACACATTCATCAACTCACATAAATACCATCTTGTGTGTATAGTGAGTACACTTAAGATCTGCTCTCAGAAAATTTCAAGTATACAATATTGCTTGTATACTGCCACCTGCTGAATTGTTTCCTTTCCCAAGCCATGATGGGAACCAGTATACAATATGGTTTTATTAACTACTAGAGGCCCTGTGCCCAGATTCATGCACCAGTGGGGTCCCTCGGCCTGGCCTGCACCCTCTCGCAATCCAGGACTCCTTGGAGGATGTCGGACTGCCGGTTTCGGCCCAATCCCCACAGGCCAGGTGGAGGGACCCCACTGGTGCACAAACCCATGCACCAGGCCTCTAGTATACATATAAGATCTTTGGTTAATCTCTTCCTGCCCTACTCCCTCCCCCCTTCCCTCGGAGTTTCATCAGTCTGTTCCATGTTTCCATGCCTATGTTTTCTGCTCCTACATTGAGTGTCTGCCCCTGGTGGTCAGTGTGCATCATAGCTACTGGTGAGACAGTCAAAT
>NW_006286224.1:299938-325419 GCF_000327345.1 Myotis davidii
TATATTATATTATATATATATATATATTTAGTCACTATGATGTATATTAAAATTCCAGATTTTATTAATCATTTTCCCCACCTCTTAAATATAACTTATTTTTTTTAGATTTATTGGGATACAGTTGAAATATGATGTTTTGTAATTTTAAGGTGTACATGTTGAGTTGATTCACTTACCCATTGCAAAATGATTACCATTACATTACATAATTATCATTTTTTTTCTGGTAAGAACATATAAGATCTACTCTGTCAGCAACTTTCAAATATATATTAGAATCTTATTAAAAATAATCACTATGGTGTATGTTTGATCCCCAGAATTTATTCATCTTATTTATGAAAGTTTATATCCTTTGACCAATATCTCTCCATTTCCTCCAACTCTCAGCATCTAGTCACCACCTTTCTAATTTCTCTTCCTATGAGTTCACCTTTTTTTAGATTCCACATATAATTGAGATTATATTGTTTTTGTCTTTTTCTGACTCATTTCATGTAGCATGATGCCCTTCAAGTTCATTCAATAGAACAAGAATGGCAGAATTTTTTTTTCTTTCTCATGGCTTAATAATATTCCATCGTGTGTGTATATTACATTTTCTTGATTTGTTAATCTGTTGATGGATTCTTAGTTTGTCTTTTTTCCCATGCCTTGACTATTGTGAATAATGCTGTAATGAACATGGGTATGCAGATATCTCTTCAAGATCTGATTCCATTTCCTTTGCATATATATGTCCAGAGATGGGATTGCTGAATCATGTGGTAGTTTATTTTTAAATTTGGGGGAACCTCCATATTGTTTTCCATAATGGCTTCACTGATTTACATTTCTACCAATACCATACAAGGGTTTCCTTTCCTTTACGTCATCACCAATACTAGTTATCTCTTCTCTTCTTTTAAAAAATATATTTTTATTGTTGATAGTATTACAGATATCTTCCATTCTCCCCCCTTGACCCTCCTCCGCCTATCTTACCCCCACCAGGATTTCACCACACTCTTGTCTATGTCCATGGGCTATGAATATAAGTATAAGAATTCTTTTAGTTCATCTCTTCTCCTGCCCCCTCCCCCCAGCCTGAGATGTGTCAGTCTGTTCCATGCCTCAGGACTTATTTTGTTGGCCAGTTTATTTTGTTCATTAGATTCCACAAATAAGTGAGATCATGTGATATTTGTGTTTCTTTAACTGGCTTATTTCACTTAGCATAATAATCTCCAGGTCCTATCTCTTCTCTTTTTGATAATAGTCTTTTCTAACAGGTGTGAGGTAAGATATAATTGTGGTTGTGATTTGCATTTGACTGATAAGTGATGTTGAGCACCTTTTCTTGTACCTACTGATAATTTGTATGTCTTCTTTAGAAGAATATCTATTCAGGTACTTTGTCAATTTTTAAAACTGGATTATTTGGTTTTCTGTTTTCAATTTTTGCTATTGAATCATATGAGTTTCTTATAGATTTGGATATTAACCCCTTGTCAAACATATGGTTTGCAAATATTCTCTCCCATTTCATAGGTTGTCTTTTCATTTTGTTGATTGTATCCTTTGCTTGTACAGACACCTTTTCTTCTGATGTAGTCTTATTTATTTTTTCTTTTGTTCCTGTGCTTTTGGTGTCATATTAAAAAATAATTATCAAGACCAATGTCATGGAGCTTTCCCCCTGTGTTTTTATCTAGGAGTTTTAAGGTTTTACATTTTATATTTATGTCTTTAATCCATTGTAACTTAATTTTTCTGAGTGGTGTAAGATAGTGGTCGAATTTTTTTTTATTTGCATGTAGATATCCAGTTTTCCCAACAGCATTTATGGAAGAGACTATCCTTTGCCTAATTTTTATTCTTGGCACACTTGTCAAATATGAGTTGACCATATATGCCTGAGTTTATTTCTGGGCTCTTTATTCTATTCAGTTGGTCTATGTGTCTTTTTTTATGCCAGTGCCATACTGTTTTGATTTTTATATATTTGAAATACAATTTGAAATCAGGAATTTTCACACTTCCAGCTTTCTTCTTTCTTGCTTTGATTCTTTGCAATCTTTTTGACTCCATGTGAGTTGTATTCTATTTCTGTAAAAAAGTAGGACTTCATTGAATCTGTAGATCATTGTAGGTAGTATGACCATTTCAGCAATATTAATTCTCCCAATCCATGAACACAGGATATTTTTCCTTTTATTTTTGTCTTCTTCAATTTCATCATTGCTTTATAGTGTTCAGTGTACAGATCTTTCACATACTTGGTTAAATTTATTCCTAAGTATTTTGTTATTTTTGATACAATTGTGAATTGGATTGTTTTCTTAATTTCTTTTTCAGATAGTTCATTGTGAATATATAGAAACACAACTGAGTTTTATATGTGATGATTTTGTATTCTAAAACTTTACAGAATTTGTTTATTAGTTCTAACAATTTTCTATCTTTATGGTTTTCTATGTTAAGATTACATTATCTTCAAACAGATATAAATTTATTTCCTTACCAGTTTGGTTGCATTGCCTCCCTAGTTGCTTATCGGTATTTCTGTGAGAATGAATAGAGCCAGGGGCTTATTGTTCTACATCTTGTTGATTTTACTCTATCCTTTTTTCTTTTTTTAAATATGTATTTTTATTGATTTCAGAGAGGGTAGAGGGAGAGAAAGATAGAAACATCAATGATGAGAGAGAATCATTGATGGGCTGCCTCCTGCACATTCCCAGTGGAGATCAAGCCTGCAACCTAGGCATGTTCCCTGATGGGAAATCAAACCATTACCTCCAGATTCATAGGGTGGCACTCAACCACTGAACTACACTGGCGGGGCTTTCCTCATTTCATTTTTATGACTTAATAATATTCTGGATGGTCATACCACATTTTGTTTATCCATTCGCCAGTTAACTATTTGGGCTGTTTCTACCTTTTGGCTATTGTCTGTAGTGCCATTTTGAATATTTGTGTGTAAGTACTTAACTATTTATTTTCATTTTTTTGTTATCTAGGAATGAAATTGCTGGGTCACATGGTAACTCTATGGTTAAATTTTGAGGAACTAGCCAACTCTATTCCAAAGAGGCTGCACAATTTTATATTCACATTAGCAATATCTGAGAGCTCCAATTTTTCCACATCTTTATCAATACCTATTACTCTTATCTATTTATGATATTTATAATTGCCTCTGGTTATTTGGAGACGTGAGGATGCTCTTTGTTTTTAATAAGAAGATACACATGTTGTTACTTATTGCATGTATTAACATCTCTTTGAGGTCCAGGAACATATGCATGCTTCCTGTTTGCTCGTGGGGGTTGTCTACTGTTCTCATGCAAAAGGGTGGTTTACCAAAGTGTTGACTTGCACATGGTAATGTACCTGTGTCTTGATTATTCCAAAACAAATTCTGCTGAGGAGTCATTTTCACCCTCATACATTCAGCTCTTTGAATCAAAGCAGCTGAAATCTTGGATAAATATAGAAAATTTATATAGCTCTAAAAATTACATGCCAGCTTTCAGCTTTTTATTGTAACTGAAACAAAGACAAAATGTCACATCAAAACACAAACATAATGAACAACTTAATCTGATGAACAAAAACAGATCCAGAGACAGAGAAACATCGATCAGACCATCAAACCTCAGAGGGAAGGTAGGGAAGGGTGAGGGTAAGGGGGAGAGATCAACCAAAGGACTTATATGCATGCATATAGGCCTAACCAATGGACACAGACAACAGGGGGGTGAGGGCATGAGTGGGGGGGAGAGGGGTAATGTGGGGATAAGGACACATATGTAATAACTTAATCAATAAAGAAATTAAAAAACACATAAACAAAAAATAGTCAGGCATTGTTTGTAAACTGGAAATTTTTATTCTATTTATAAACATATGGGGAAATGGCATTGCCAATTTTAAAGAATTGAAGCCTGAGTTGTTGGGTCGTATATGTTTTAGATAAGCATTTGAATTAAGATTTCTAAAAGAAATCCAACTCTGAATCTCAAAATAGTTTCTTTATAAAAAAGATTTTAATTGATTTTTAGAGAGAGTGGAAGGGAGAGGGAGAGAAAGAGAAACATCTATGTGATATGTGAGTGAAACATCTATTGACTGCTTCCTGAATGCCCTCTACTGAGGATCCAGCCTGCAACCAGGGCATGTGCCCCTGCTGGGATTTGAATTGGCAACCTTTTTGTGCATGGGACGATACTCAACCAAGTGAGTCACAACTGTCCAGGACAAAATAATGTCTTATTATGTATAATGTAAAGTACTTGGGATATAAAAGTTCTTGAAATTACAGCTTTATACAACAGTGATTTTAACTCCTTTGCCAATTTCATGAGACTATTTTGAAAATATTAATCTATCATGCCCCCCCAACCTCCAAATTATGTTATAGTAACCATTATAATGTTATAGCACCTAGGGGGCATCTTTCCCTTCAATATCCCGCTTACAAAGAAAAAGGTTAACTAGGTAGAGGAATTAGAATGCTCACATTGTAGTAGACAGTTAACATGCCTTTTGCTGCTTAGCATCTGGACTGTTTTCCTATGTTTGGGGCAGTGTTTACCTTATGTGCTTTCTTTGTAGCCGAGAAGCTGAAAATGTCCTAATGTCCTTTGAAACCAGGGTTATCACAGTCACAATTTCCCAGACGGCAAGAGGCAAATTAATGATACAATGCAGGGATTATACAAAACCCATTCTAGCAGGCATAGTAATGATGTGGTCACAGCCATATCCATTGGTGATGTTTTTAATGACAAGATTTCATTTTTTTTCTTATTGCTGAGCTATATTGTATTGTATAGGGTATCCCCAAAAATGTATATATACTTTAATAGCTGATAGCTCAATTTTGAAAATGAAATGTATTTTAATAAATACTGCCTTTATAATTATTCAACATATGTGTGTGTGTATATATATATATTTTTGTTTGTTTGTTTTGTTTGTTTGGGGGGGGCACTAGAGGCCCGGTGCACAAATTCATGCATGGGTGGGGGGCCAGATGCGATCATACCTCCATGTGGGCGGTGAGACGCCCTTGCCCACCCAAAATCCGGATCCATCCCGCTGATGTTCATGCTGGTTGTTGGGAGTCACCTGGAGGCCACTTTTATATCCTTTCTTCCTTGCAGAGCATCTAGGGAGGGGAAGTGGCCGCAGTGACCGACTTCCAGGAGGCCGGTGGTGCTTTCGGGTCATGTCGGTTATGCTGGTCTGCCAGTGCCTGGCCTGTTCTATGGAGATTGGACCTTCAGGACTACTGAGGGAGGGAGTGGCTACTTCTGGGCTGGTGGGCTGCGGGGCCGGGCCTGTCAGCTAAGCAGTGCTCCTGCTGTGGGAGCACACTAACCACCAGGGGGCACCTCCTGCATTGAGCATCTGCCCCCTGGTGGTCAGTGTGTGTCATAGCGACTGGTTGGCTGGTTGTTCTGGTCATTCAGGTCGTTCCAGTCATTCAGTTTTAATGGCCACTTAGGCTTTGATATATATATAAGTACCACTTCTTTATTCATTCATCTATTGATGGGCACTTAGGTTACCAGCTTATTGTGCCTATTGCAAATGCTGCAATGAACATAGGGGTGCATATATCTTTTTCTTTAATCCTCACTTGAGGATATTTTCCATTGATTTTTAGAGAGAGTGAAAGGGAGAGAAAGATGGGGGAGAGAGAAGGAAAAGGAGGAGGGGGAGAAGGAGGAGAGAGGAAGAGAGAGGGAGAGAGAGAGACATCACTGGTTGCTCCTGCACGTCCCCTGCAACCCAGGTACATGCCTTTGACCAGGAAGTAAACCTGTGACCCTTTGTTGGGAGGGACAACACTCATCACTGAGCCATGCTGGCCAAGGCTGCAGGGTCATATGTAGTTTTATTTTTAATTTTTTGAGGAAATGTCATTCTTTCTTTCATAGTGGCTTCGGGAGGGTTCCCTTTTCTCCACATCCTCACCTACACTTGTTGATTTATTGATGATGGCCATTCTGCCAAGTGTGAGGTGATATCTTATTGTAGTTTCAATTTGCATTTCTCTGATGATTAGTGATATTGTGCAACTTTTAATATGACTGTTGGTGATCTGTATGTTGTCTTTGGAGAAAAGTGTATTGAGGTCCTTTGCCCAATTTTTAATTGGATTTCTTTTGGTATTAAGTTGAATGAATTCCTTATATATTTTGGATATTAACCCCTTATTGGATGTATCCTTGGTGAAGTGAATATCTTCACTCTCTTAGAAGATTGCCTTTTTTGTTTTGTTGATGGCTTCCTTTACTGTGCTAAAACTTTTTAGTTTGATGTAATCACATTTGTTTATTTTTTTTCTTTTGCTTCCTTTGCCTGAGGAGATATATCCAAAAAAATATTACTAAGAGTGATGTCAAAGAGTTTACTATCACCCTAGCTGGTTTAGATCAGTGAATAGAGCATTGGCCTGTAGACTGAAGGGTCCTGGGTTCAATTGAGGTCAAGGGCGCATGCCTGGGTTGCAGGCTTGATCCCCAGTAGGGGGTGTGCAGGAGGCAGTGGATCAATGATTCTCTCTCACCATTGATGTTTCTATCTCTCTCTTTCTCTCCCTTCCTCTCTGAAATCAATAAAAATATATTTTTAAAAAAGAGTTTACTGCTTATGTTTTCTTTTTAAAAATATATTTTATTGATTTTTTACAGAGAGGAAGGGAGAGGGATAGAGAGTTAGAAACATCTATGAGAGAGGAACATCGATCAGCTGCCTCCTGCACACCTCCTACTGGGGATGTGCCTGCAACCAAGGTATATGCCTTTAACTGGAATTGAACCTGGGACCCTTCAGTCCGCAGGCCGGCGTTCTATCTACTGGGCCAAACCGGCTAGGGCAACCTATGTTTTCTTCCATTAGTTTTATGGTTTCAGGTCTTACACTTTGAATTTATCCTTGCATATGGTGTAAGAAAGTGATCAATTTTATTCTTTTTTGTGTGTGTCTGCAGTTTTTCCAGCACCATTTAATGAAGAAGTTGTTTTTACCCTATTGTATATTCTAGCCTCCTTTGTCATAGAGTAATTTACAATACAGGTGTGGGGTTATTCCTGGGCTCTCTATTCTGTCCCATTGATGTACTAGTATATGTCTGTTTTTATGCCAGCACCATGCTGTTTTTATTACTATAGCCTTGCAGTATAGTTTGATATAAGGGAGCATGATACTTTCAACTTTATTCTTTTTCAAGATTGCTTTGACATCCGGGGTCTTTTGTGGTTTCATATAAATTTTAGGATTGTTTTTTCTGGTTCTGAGAGAGATGTTATTGGTATTTTGACAGAGATTGTATGGTATGTATATTTCTTTGGTAGTGTGTACATTTTAACAAAGTTAATTCTTCCTATCTATGACCATAGTATAACCTTCTGTTTATTTGTATCTTCAATTTATTTCTTCAATGTCTTATAGTTTTCCAAGTACAGGTCATTTATCCTTAGTTATTTAATCAGCTTGGTATAAAGATAGCTCTAGGATAGTGATAAAAATGAAGTTTTTACAGATTTACATTTTAAGAACTCTCCACTATTGTCAAGAAAAACATAAATAATCTAGCTGACTGGATTCTTCTAAACACATGAATGTGAACTTGCCTTTATAAGATAAAAGTATATGAAAAAGTGAATCACTATTAATAATTGAACTGTTATTGTCAGCCATGTTTTATCAACTGTATGTACTCCCATTACTAGTGATATATGTGGCCTTGCAGCTACTCAATTCAGTTCAAGAAGCAAAACAGCTAACTGTTTGCAATCTTTTTAAAATAGAAAATCATGTGTTGTTTGTATATGTTATTTTCTTTAGTGGAGTAATTCTAGCATTTAAATGGGGAGTGGCAAGGAAGAATCCAGCTGTTTTCTAAACCCTGAGAGGCCACTACTTGTGAAGAGAGTGTCATCAAATTCTTCCCTAGAAGTCCTGGGTGGGTGGGGTGCAGGAGAGACTGTGCCAAGATAAGCCACATCTGTTCTTGTTCTGTGTGGCCTCTTTGTTTCCATTAAATTCCATATGTCTGGCCAAATAAATGAGGAATTCATCTCTCTCTCTCTCTCTCTCTCTCTCTCTCTCTCTCTCTCGTCAAATGCCAATAGTTTCCAACCCAAATTCTGTACCATCTTAATATCAATTGAATATGTGGTAGAATATAAATACTTCAGAAATTGTAGGCATCAAACACTTTTACCTCCTACATATCCTTTCTTAAGAAACTATTGGAGGCTATTCTCCACCAAATGAGAGCAAAAATCAAGGGAGAGGAAAGGAAAGGAGAGAGAGAGAGAGAGAGAGAGAGAGAGAGAGAGAGAGAGAGAGAACATGGGCTGGAGAAAACAGGGCACCTCAGAAAATGGTGAGGAAAATTCAAGGAGAGTGGTGATTAGAGCCCCAGAAGGATAGCGTGCCCTGAGGTAACTGGTCCCAATTCATTTATAGCAATTTTAATCAAGATATGCTGTCACCATTATATCCTCTTTTTTAACCCAAGAACAGAATGCTCAGATGAACCTAGCTAGCCCAGATTATGATATGTTCTTGCTTCTACCATTTGATGGAAAAATTATCGCTCTGCTGCTCAGGTCCTTCTGCCTTGATCACCCAAGTACACCATTTCACACTAGGAAGAACCTAAAAGCAAAAACTAGAACATCCTGCTTCTCTGACCATATCTCTGACAAGTATCTATTACCAGGACACTTTGTAGCCATGCCAGTTGTCCCAACTGTCTTAAGCTTTTTTCCCCCAGGTCTCACTCATAACCTTGTTCATTTTTAGCCCAGAAAAAGCTCTTGTAAATTCTCATGAAATAAGAGTTACACTCCATTCAACTTAACTTTTTTTGAATTTCTTCATCAAACACTGGCAGCATTGCCTGTTCTTCAGAGCTAGGTTTGTGGTTCATACTTGACTTTTCAAATCAAACAATGTATTGGTGGAGGGAGTAGGTTGTAATAGGGGAGGCACTCATATATCTGTTAAAGTATTGGTAATGTTAAATATTTACGTGAAAATGCCTTCCTCTTCATCTGGATTTTGGGTGCTTCAGAGTTCATTTTATTAGTATTATGAGTATATTTTTTGTTAGTATTTACTAGTATTTTTTATTTTTAAAAGGATTTTTAAGAAATATATTTTTATTGATTTAGAGAGGAAGGGAGAGAGAGATAGAAACATCAATGATGAGAGAGAATACTTGATTGGCTGCCACCTGCATGCCCCCTACTGGAGATTGAACCTACAACTTGGGCATGTGCCCTTGACTGAAATCGAATCCAGGACCCTTTAGTCCACAGGCTGAGCCAAACTGGATAGGGCTATTAGTATTTTTAAAGTAGGGATCTGCAAACTTTTCCTGTAAAGGGTCAGATAGTAAAGGAAATATTTTCAGCTTGTGGGTCATAATCTCTCTGTCATAACTACTCAACTCTCCTGTTGTGGTATGAAAGCACTATGGGCACTACATAAACAACTGGATGGTTTTTGTTCCAGAAAAAAACATACATATGGCCAAGAGACATATGAAAATTCTCAACATCATTAATCATCAGAGAGATGCAAAATAAAACCCCATTGAGTTATCACCTCACACTTGCCAGAATGGCTACCATCAATAAATCAACAAATACCAAGTGCTGGTGAAGATGTAGAGAAAAGGGAACCCTGGTGCACTATTGATGGGAATACAGAGTGGTGCCACCACTGTGGATAACAGTATGTTGTTTTCTCATAAAATTAAAAATGGAACTTCTATTTGATGCAGTGATACTACTGGGAATATATCCTAAGAATCCCAAATCACTAATCAAAAAGAGTATGTGCACCCCTATGTTCATAGCAGTACTGTTTACCATAGCCAAGATCTGGAAACAGCCCAAGTGCCAATTGGTAAGTGGATAAAAAGTTGTGGTACATTTACACAATGGAATACTACACTGCTGTAAAAAGGAAGGAACTCTTACCTCTTGCAAAAACATGAATATTATAATGCTAAGTGAAATAAGCCAGTCAAAGAAAGACAAATACCATATAATCTCACTTATTTGTGGAATCTAATGAACAAAATAAATTAATAAACAAAATAGAACCAGGGACATGGATACATGGTACAGATTCACAGATGTCAGAGGGGAGGTGGGAGGAGTACATAGGATGAAAGAAGGTTAAGAGAATGAGAGGGAGATATATGCATAGCCCATGGACACAGACAACAATATAGTGATAGACAGAGTGAGCGGGAGGTGGGGTCTGGGTGGATGGAGGCAAAAGAGAGAAAATGGGAGGTATCTGTAATAATGTCACAAATAAAAATAAAATTATAAAAAAGAAATGACGAGCAGAGGAATTGTCTCAGAGAAAGAAATATTTGGTAGTATGAATGCATCACCTGAATTTCAACATTTTATTTTGTGGGAGACTTGTTAGTTCAGAGCATGCACTACCTTTCTTTGTGTGTGGCACAGGGGTAAAATAAAATACTAAGGGTCATGAGAAAAATATAACTTCTTGAGTGTTGTCATAAAGGGAGCTTGCCTGTACATTTGAATTTGTGGAGCTAATTAAAAGCAGTCTCTTAGGAAATACATGCTGGAAAGAGAACATAGTTGTTATTGCTAAATATGTCACTAGGGATTACTATTCTATAGCATTTGAAAGTACAAGAGAAAATATTGTTCTGCAAACAGCACAAAGCATTTAATCTATGGTCAGTCTCACTGTGGAATGTATAATTCTAGTGATGAGTGCTGACATGAACTATTTGGAGCCTCATTTAAAAATGCATTATAAAATACAGGGAAAAAAAAGTGGTTTAAAACATGAAATAAGCCTATTGGTTAACCCATTGGATCAGAAAGTTTCAGGTTCAATATTGTTTTTGTCAAACTCTTAGAAGTTAAGGAGGTATTCTGGGGACTGGACATTTCTGCTAGTTATTGTATCTGTTGTGAGGACTCAATTTCTGTCTCTATGAGTCTGCTCTGTTTTTCTACTGATTCTGTCATATCAGTTTGGACCTTCCCCCTGATGGGTGCTTGTGTTACCATGGAACTAGAAATCTATTAATTAAAGATTATATTTAAAATTATAAGTGCCAAGAATAGTCTTAGGAATGAAATAATTTATTTTAACGATGGGTAATATAGGAGAGATCTATAAACATCTATCTGACTATAGCATAGCTTGATTAGAAAACACAGATTTCCACCACATACAAAACTAAAACCTGGACACCACCGCCACCAAACCCTCTCATCTGTAAGAATACAACATTAAATTATAGTAGAAAGTTTCCTCATTTTTCAATTATTGTTTTTTCTCTAAATGTTTTGGAGAAATACCACATAGAAATTAGATTTCAAAAGTATGAAATCATTATGGTATTTCCATCAATAAACTGATTTTATTCTGAAAAGTTTAAAGATTAAAACAAAGTTGTTTGAAAACATTTGCTTTAAGGAAATGAGTTTTGTTGTTGTTTGTTTTTTATTTTTGAATTAGATTGTTGTGCTAAAAATAAAGAGCTCTCACTCCTCTAGATATCTCTTTATTTCATAGATAAACAAAGTGTAAGAAGTGCTTCCCTTTGAATGTTTGTTTTGGAGATTGGAAGATAAAAATATAAACTAATGCTTCAAAAATTTTCTTGAATCTAATCTCACTTTTGAGATTGCTTATATCTCTTACTCATTTGGAGACATTCACAGTTCTTTTAACAAATTAAGCATTACAGTAATTCTACAAGTGCTGCAGTAATTGCTCATAGAAGAGTGTTTCTCAAAATGCACTCCATATTAATGACTTGAGTCTTACATTTGAAAGCATAGAAATGTATCATGCTATTTCTTGAGTAGAATAAGATGACTAAGTCACCAATACTTTATTTTTCTTTTAAAATTTATGTTGCCCTTCATCATGTTGTAGTGGTTAGAGTATAAAACAAAACAAAACGAAATAAAACAAAACAAAAAGTTTCCAGTCCTAGAGAACGAATAATGTGTTCAGCAGTGGTGGTATAGAAATAAAGCAGCATTGGCATAAATATGACTGCCTTATTGAAATATGCTTACCTTAATGAAAAAGGCTCATGGGGCTTCCTCATTTTGTTTCAAGTTTCCAGATATAGGCTTTTGGAGAATAGGGGGCTCTGTTTCTCTAATCCATGCCATGCTGTGCATTGTCTTGCATGTGGCAGGCACTTTGTAAATATTTATCGAATAAGAGTTAAGCCTACTACTCCTTGGCTATGTACTCTGTGCCAGGTACTGCATTAAACAGCTTACTTCCATTATCTCATTTAATCTTACATATTGTCTCACTCTCATTTTTTTTGTCTTTTTTTATTGCTTAAAGTATTACAAAGGGTATTACATATGTGTCCATTTTCCCCCCCGCCCTAGACAGTCCCCTGGCCTCCCCTATCCCCCAGTGTCTTATGTCTATTGGTTATGCTTATATGCATGCATACAAGTCCTTCGGTTGATCTCTCACCCCCCTACCTCCTGCTCCCCAACCCTCCCCGGCCTTCCCGCTGCAGTTTGACAATCTGTTTGAGGCAGCTCTGCCTCTGTATCTATTATTGTTCAAAAATTTATAATGGTCTCTATTATCCATGAATGAGGTCTCACTCGCATTTTAACAGATGAGAAAATTGAGGTACAATTAAGTATCTTGTCTGATGCTATAAAACTAGGAATTAGATGAGAGTCAAACTCCTGTCTGTCTTGTTTCAAAGCCTGTGATCACTAGGATAGACTGCTTTTTCAGATGAAATTATGAATGAATAAATGTATTCATACTCTATCACTCCACTATTTTGAAGTTACCTAATTACCATTTCCTGGAACCTTTACCCACATATACAAGTCTCTTCCCAAATTGATATTAAGATAAAACAAACCAACATTCAGAATTTTGTTTTCTAATAAACTCAGCATGCAGTGTTTAGGAATGTTTTTCATTTAAATGTGGAGATTGCCTTTAATAGGCTTTCTGAGGAGGTAGAGGTGTGGAAGGGTGATGAGAACAGTGTTTTAAAGGCCCAGTATTCAAAATCTTTTCCCTTTCCAATCCTGTTCAGAACCTGGCAAGGATTAGAGACAATGTTACCATCTGGTCTCCAGCTTTTCTATATAAGATAATACTTCAGCTACTGTGAAAGGAAATTACTAGGTGTTACTGTTAATGTATCTTCTGAAACTTTTCTGGAAAGCTGCCATGGGCTGAATCTATTAGTTTACTGAGCTCTGAACCAGTTCCCATTTAGACTCCTAAATGTCAGAGGATATTGACCAGAATAATAGCCATTTTCTCAGGATTCTCTTTTAGACTCCTTGTGCTACTCTGCATATTCCAAATAACGTGCACTGCTGATATGTTTCCACTAAACTGAGCAGAAGTCTAACTGAGTAAACATCTTGCTTATTTAACATCATGAAAATTCAGGGTATAATAAACATATTCCATGGGAAAAATCCATAGACACATTCATAAGTCCTCTTATCACCTTCTGCTGAATACTAAATTTGTATTTCTCTGTTTCAATGTCTCTTAATATCTACCCCATTCTCCCAGGTGCCCTAGTGCTAAGATGAGAAACCTCTTTAATACTTAGTTGTCTTCTGAATCAAGTCCCCAAGATCAGGTTGATTTTGCATTCAGGATATCATGAGCTTTTTTTGATTTTTTCCTTCCCATAGCCGTTATACTGGTCTAGACCACTGTTGTTGCTCCTGTGACTACTATAACAGCCTTTTAAAGGTCTCCATATTTATATTCTTGCTATTACTACAGCCCATTATCCACACTGAGGAGTGATCTTTATAAAATGAAAATTAGATATTGTCACTGCTCTGCTTAAAGAACATTAGTGTGTGCTTATTGTTCATGGCATAAAGTGAAAACTCCTTACTGTAACATTCCAAGTATCTACAGTCTGGTTCTAACCCACCTATTGGGTTGTATTTCTTGAGACTGCTCCTCCTACACTCTACCTGCAGCCTAAGTACATAAGGTGGCTAAACATAGTGGATGGAATAAGAATTTTGGAATCCTGAAAACAAACTGATTTTAAATCCTGGCTTTGCCATTTACCAGCTATGTGCTTTCCGGTGAGTTAGCTGGCATCCCTGAGCCTCTCAATTCCCATCCATAACAGTAAGGATAATGATATTTGTGCCTCAAGGTTGTCAGGAAGATTAAATTAGATAATCTATGCATACATTATATGGTGAGTCTATTTCAGTGTTATCCCATTCTGCATCGAGTTATAAGTGCTATTGACTTACTACTTATTTTATCCATGTTTTAAGTGCTACAGCAGTTTCTATCTTAACACAGTGTCTGACATAATAATTGCTCAAAGATGTGTTGTATTGATTTGAAATAAAATGACAGCCTAACCTTGCCGAGACTGGTTTGGCTCAGTGGATAGAGCGTCGGACTACGGACTGAAAGGTCCCAGGTTCGATTCCGGTCAAGGGCATGTACCTGGGTTGCGGGCACATCCCCAGTGGGGGATGTGCAGGAGGCAGCTGATCAATGTTTCTCTCTCTCATCGATGTTTCTAACTGTCTCTCTCCCTTCCTCTCTGTAAAAAAATCAATAAAATATATTAAAAAAAAATGACAGCCTAACCATTCAATAACTTAATTTTGTTTACTTTCTAAAGAACAAAATGTGAGTCACCCATTGGATTGTTCATGTGTAATATATATAATACCAAATGTTTTTGCTCATTTACCAAAATGCAGTATAATAAATCATTTCTAATCATTCCCTTATATCAATTACCCCTAATGCTGGTCATGGTTTTCTGAGTTTTAAAAGTTCTTTGGATAGTTAAAAAATATATTTATTAAACTTATTAGGGTGACATTGGCTAATAAAATTATATAGGTTTCAAGTGCACAATTCTACAATACATCACCTGTATATTGTATTGCGTGTGCACCACTCCAAGTCAAGTCTCCTTCAATCACCGTTTATTCCCCACTATACCCTAATTCACATGTGTCTAAAGCACTTAGCTTCATGCCTTGGTTGTTCTCACCCACACTGTTCAGAGATAAAAAGGAGTTGGTGGTTAGATGAGACCTGGAGAAATAGGTCAAAGACAAAGAAATAGGCCAAAAACAAACTTGCTGCTTAGCTGTGTATGGAGTTCACACAAACTCTTTCCTCTGGAATTGGGGTGTCTCATTGCAAAGTGATGACTGAGTCCTAACATATCTTGAAACTCATATTTGGGAATCATGTCACAATGTCCCCTTGTTTAATGAGGTTAAGTGGAAACAATGCAATCCTGTCTCTGGTCATTACTGAACATCTAACATTCACTAAGCTCTCTTTAAACTATTATTTTCTCCCTCTCTCCCCTCCCCCCATTAAGAAGCTTTTCTCTTTCTATATAAAAGCCTAAGCAACCATTGCAACTGAATGGATGACCAAACATGCTGCATGGGGCAACCAGGCCAGCAGAGGAGTTAGTGAGGGGTGACCAAACAACTGAGCAGTAGGCTGTGTGGGGCGACCAGGCTGACAGGGGGGTTTAGTGAGGGGTGACCAAATGACCGAACAGCAGTTTGCATGGAGCTACCAGGCCAGCAGGTGGGGCAGTTGGGGGCAACCAGGCTGGTGGGGGGTCAGTTGGGGGCAATCAGGCCGGCAGGCAGAGGCAGTTAGGGGTGATCAGGGAGGCAGGCAAGTGAGCAGTTTTGAGCCAGCAGTCCAGGATTGTGAGAGGGATGTCCGACTGCCGGTTTAGGCCTAAACCAGCAGTTGGACATCCCCCGAGGGGTCCTGGATTGGAGAGGGTGCAGGCTGGGCTGAGGGGACCCTCCCCCCATGCACAAATTTCATGCACTGGGCCTCTAGTATAGACTATAAAGGTGGTAGAAGTTGGGACTGGCTTTCTGCATACTATTTTCTGCTATTACTTCAAGACACTTGTGATTTTGCTGTGTGGGCCAATTATGTCTTCATTTGATAAAGGTGTGGGGCATAGGCTTGAGCTGCTTTGGCTACCATCTTCAAGCAGTACAATTTTGATTTAGTCCTTTAGCACCATCTGACCAAGCCATCATCAGCCTACATTTCTCCACCTTAATAAAAATAGGAAAGCAATACTTATAGAACTTTTACTATATGCCTGGCCTCTTCTGGGAATAAGCATTTTATCAGGCAATTCTTGCCACAACTTTCTAAAAAAGGTTTTATCATCATCCCCATTTTTCAGATGAGGAAACAGGATTAGGGAGATTGAATACTTGTGCAAAGTTATACAGCTAGGTGTGTTTGAACTGATGCCCATGTTTTTAACCACTATGCTAAATACCATTTCCATCTTCTGAAAAGGCAGTCTTTCCAAATCCAACTTTATATCACATATAGTGATATTGAATGTAAACTGTAATTGAAAAATAAAATTTAAAAATGTTACATTGAAATTCAGAGGCTAAAATGTGATTCTATTGTCCATCTTCCTTGTGATCTCTTCCCTGAGATAGTGAGTGCTGCATATCTACTGGCATATCTAATGTTTTTGGGAATGGAGTGGCAAGAAATACAAAATCAACTCAATCTGTCAAAATGTTAGTATCACATGTTTTCCTCCTTCATTGATATATAATATGCTCGAAGGGAAGAACTGTGTCACTAGCCCCTTGCATAGTGCTTATTATATACTAGAGGCCTAGTGCACGAACTTGTGCATAGGTGGGGTCCCTTGGCCTGGCTGGCAATTGGAGCAGGCCGGCAATCAGAGTGGGCCAGGTGTGGGGGAATGACTGTGGGAGGTTGGCCAGCCATGGGAGGTTAGCTGTGGGAGCACGCTGACCACCAAGGGGCAGCTCCTGAATTGAGCGTCTGCCCCCTGGTGGTCAGTGTATCATCATAGCAACCAGTCAGCTGGTCATAACAGTCACTTAGGCTTTTATATATATAGATTAAGTACTGGGGATAAAATAAGTTGATGTATTCAAAGAAAACACATATGACTTTATTTATTCCATTACTCATTAGTACAACAAATGTTCCTGAGAATCTACTCTAGACCCTAGTCTAAGCTCTGCAAATAAATGAGTAAGCCACACACAATCTCTGGCCTCAAGGAATTTACAGGCAAATAAATTCTTACAGATTTAATGTCACAATACATCAAAGATATAAAATATTGGCGGAGTAAATTAAAAGTAATTGGAGAATATTTGTAAGCATAGGAGTGTGGGAGAGACCTTTTTAAGCAAGACTGAAAATCTCAGAAACCATGAAAAAAAAAGAATGTATTTGATTGCATACATATTTGAAACTAAATGCATTGTGAAATGCACCATAATAAAAATTAAAAAAGCATATAAACCTTTATAGACTAGGAAATATATGTGTGCCATACATGATAAATCATTACTAATCCCAATGATCGAAGAATTTCTACAAATTACTAAAATAGAGATAAAGAATCTAGTAGAGACCTAGCTGGTTTAGATCAGTGGATAGAGCATTTGCCTGCAGACCAAAGGATTCCAGGTTTCATTCCAGGCAAGGATACATACCTCAGTTGCAGGCTCCTTCCCTGACTGGGCCCTGGTCAGGACTCAAGCAGGAGGTGATCAATCGATGTGTTTCTCTCACATCAATATTTCTCTGTCGTTCCCTCTCTCTCTTCCACTCTTTCTAAAAATCAATGGAAAAATATCCTTGAGTGAGGATTAAAAAAAAAGGATCTAATAGAAAAATAGGCCCATGACATGAATTTTCAATTTACAGAAAATATAATATTGCCAATAAATATATAAAAACATTCTCAAATAATCAGGGAAATGCAAATTAATAAAACAATGAAATTGCCATTTCCCCCATCAGATGAAAAATAAAAAGAGTAACATCAATCCTGAAAAGGCTATGGGGCATAGGTATTCTCATACATTGCTGGTAATAGGGTAAATTGCTACTTTTTTAGAAAATTTATCTGGCAATACCTATTTAAAAATGCATACCCTTTGGTTTTCTGGGAATATAATAGACAAAAATGAAAGTCTTTGCATGTACAAATGTGTTTATAGCAGTAAAATATCTGCATGAGCACCCTGAATGTCTATTCATACAGGAATGGTTCAATAAATTATAATAGATTTTACTATGGTATAATGGAAGTATAACAGCAATGACTTAAATCTCTATAGAGCTGAGGGGACTAGCAAGCTTATTTTTTTCTTGTATATCTCTATACTGTTTGACTTACTATAAAGAGCAAGTATTTTTTACAATTAAAAATTCCATAAAGTTAAAATTAACTTTAAAACTTGGTAATTATAGCACATATTATGTGTTACAATAGGGGCTAATCAAGTGCTATGGGAACTCACAGGAGGAGGCACCTAAACCAGTTGTAATACATCTAGAGAGGTTTTCTGGAGGATGTAACATCTGTTTTTACTCCTGAAGGTTGAGTGGGAGTTAGCTTGTGGGGTGAGGGGAGCATTCTAAGCAACAGGAAACAGTAGATATGGAGGCTGAGAGAAGAGAGAACTTGACTGGATGGAGTAACTAAGACCTTAGTTCTCACTGGAGGGGAACGGTGAGAATTAAATTAAGATAGAGAGGTCAACTGGTGCTAGATTACCATATTACAAGGGGCCCTTATGTCATGTTAAGCTTGAACTTAATTGTTATTAATAGCGGGAGCCCCTTAGGAGTTGTAAGCACAGGAGTGACATGATCAGGCTGTTTTCACACTTGCTGCTGTGTTGATAAAGGATTAGAAGATGAGAGGCTAGTGGACATGTCAAGAGGACACTGAAGTTGTGCAAGAAGAGAGAACCTGACTGGCATGATGGCAATGGAGAACAGGTAGAACTGCATAGATTCAAGAAATATTTATGGTGCAGAATTGACAGAACTTGCTGATTGATAAGGCTGAAAAAGAATAGAGGGTTTCCATCAGGATGCCTGACTGTTTGGCTTGAGCTGTTGGGTTAAAAGAAAACAAAGAAACTGATTTTTGGACTATTTGTTCAGTATTGGATTAGCCCTGGTGGGGAGCAATGGGACATCACTTGGACTTCCAGAGGTTGACCTGCTTGACCCAAGGACCTGGCCTCTGACAATGGTGTCACCCTTTGATCTGTCTCTTGGTAACTTTATAACTATGTGGGCCAACCATGAAATCTAGCCTGTCTTCTACTTTCTAGTCAAGGACCTACAGATGACTCTGGAGTTCAAGGCCCCTTGGCTGTCCTAAGCTGGGTCTCAGGGTCAGATCTAGCTTTTGTGGAGCCTAAAGATTAGACAATTTTGGGGTGCCTTACTTAATAAGATCACAAATTTAGAAATGAACATGAATGTTGACTTACAATGAGAAGATGAAACAAACCAAATGGTATTGTAATGGTGAACACATGAAATTATACAATTGGCAAAGTTCATATAACATACGACATAAAAGGTGCACCTAATGAAAATAATAATAATAGGAGAAACTGAGCTGCGGTGGGGAGAGGGAGTATATAGGAGTCATGTACTTTCTGATCAATTTTTAGTTAAAAAAAACTGTTCTAAAAATGTATTAAAATAAGGTAATTCAGTCTTTCCTATAACATGGCTCATCAAAATTTTATTTTACTGTTGATAATTGGATGTATCAAATTTGAAAGTTCACAGACAGCAGTTCATATATAGTCCAGTTATGCAGCAATTCTGATAAATTCTATTTCACCAAAAAAAAATATGGCACATTTCTAAATGAATACATTGACTCATCCCTAGAAGAGAAATCTCTACTTTGAGTGGACATAGATAAGAATCACATCCTTCCCTTACAATGTATAATAGATGCACTGTCTACTTTATTACATTCTGAAGACAAGCAATTTATAAACAAATATTTGCAATAGAAATCCAGCTTTGACCCCTCCTTAGCTTCCCTTACTTTCATCTTCTGTATAGCTTATCTGTTGGCTGATAACAGGGTCAAGGCCCCAAGCTTGGGTATAAACTATGGCATTGCCAATAGGCTAGGATTCCAGGCTGAGCAACTAACCAAAAGTGAAGAATACAAACCAAAACAGAATTGTAGCTTATAAATTTGCCAACTTAGTAATAGAGTGAGTGTGGAACAGAGAAAACTCTGCCTGAGGGTGTCTACCTGACAACCCAGAGTTTCACCCTGGGAAAGGTTCTCATCTCTGAGCCTTACTAGTAAGGAGGTGACTTGAAGACTCAGACAGGGCTGACATTGATGTCTTGTCTCCTAGTCTGATTAGCAACAAACCCCTTGCACCTCAAACTTCTCTCATTTTCTTGCTGTATCTCTTTCCTTAACTTTTCTGTACTTTTTTGCATTCTAGCTATATCTATGTCATCTCTAGTTCAAGATTGTTTTATCCTTTGTCAGCTGTCTCATAGACTCTCAGCATTGGAAGCTTTGCAATTAGCTGAAATTCTCCAGAAGTCTTGAACAGCATCTGCGATATTCTCCATACTTGTCTCTACTAGAAAGTCTGGTGATAAAGGTGTTGACTACATCACAAAGCAGTGCTTAACATAGGGGAACAATTTCAAATTGGAGAAGACTTCCTTGTTCAAGGTCAAATCTGTCTCCCTGAGGCTTTTTTAAGTCCTCCGTATTTATTGAATGACACCATCCAGAACAAGGAACAGAATAAGTTTGTTCCTTCTCTCACATGACAGCCCTTCACAGATTTGAAGACAATGCTCTCAGGTCTGCACACTTTCAGGTTAAATATCCCAAGGCCTTTAAACGGCTTCTCATATGTTTTATCCCTTCACCATCTGACTGTCTGCTGTCTAGGCATGTGTCCCTTAAAGGGTGCTGCTCAGAGATGAGCCCACTGCTTCAGTTGCATACAGAGGCAGAGCTGGACCATCTCTTGTTATAAATGAACACTGTGCTTTTATTAATGCAGTTGAGGTCAGATTTGCCCTTCTAGCCGTCACACAGCATTTCTCATCTCTACTGAACTTGCAGACAACGAAATTCCTTGTCATCTTTGCACATGCTGTTGATAAACCACATCTCTCTCTCTTATTCTGGTGTCTTTTGAAATTCTGTATTTAATCACTATGTTTATCCCTCCCAGCATTTCTGCTTGGTGAGAACTTTGAGCACCTTGACTCTACCATTTGCTGCTATTCCTTCATGTCATCTCTGATTTTGCTGTGTAGGCCAATTATGTATACATTTCGTAAAAGTGTGGGGCATAGGCTTGAGCTGCTTTGGCTACCTTCTTCAAGCAGTACAATTTTGATTTAGTCCTTTACCATCCTGTGACCAAGCCATCATCAGCCTGCATTTCTCCATCTTAATAATAGCAACAAGGCAATATTTATGGAACTTTTACCATATACCTGGCCTCTTTTGGGAATAAGCATTTTATCAGGCAGTTCTTGCCACAACTTTCTAAAAAAGGTTTTATCATCATCCCCATAGGTTGAGAACCGCTGTTATAGAGCGGAGAAGGCTAAGGTTTCTCATAGCTCAACCCAAAGGGGATACATTATAATATACTCACAGTTGGGAAGGTAACTTAAATCCTATATATAGGAGATTGTAATTAACTGATTTTTTTTTTTTGATAAATAATAATTTTAATCTTTCTGTCACCATATTTTAATACCATTGGAAAGCAGATAAATGGAAATGCTATACCTAAAATTAGCATTTTGAAATTAAGAGTCTTGCAGCAGCCAACCAGCCCAATCAGGGCCCCAGTAGGCTGCCCCAAACTCCTGTGGTCTGTCCCTCCAGACAGCCCCTCCTGGATTGGCCAGCCAGATCCCACCCATGTACCTATTTGTGCATTGGGCCTCTAACAGGTTATAAATGTGTTTATTCTATCAGCTTAAAAGCAGACATTGTATCCAGCAAATGAACATTAAACCTGAGAGGTACTTTGTTTTGAGTAGAGACATTGTATTGCCCATGAAATTTTAAGAGTTTAAGTTATAGATTGTTAATAGGTTTATAGATTGATATTAATAATTTAGTCTTATATTGATAAATAATAATTTTAATCTTTCTGTCACCCTATTTTAATACCATTGGAAAGCAGATAAATGGAAATGCTATACCTAAAATTAGCATTTTGAAATTAAGAGTCTAATTAACTGATTTTATTAGCACCAGGTTAGCTTTATTTTTATTTATTTTTTTCAATTACAGTTTACATTCAATATTATTTTGTATTAGTTTCAGGTTTACAGCATAGTGGTTAGACAATGCTATACTTTACAAAGTGTCCTCCCTGATATTTCCAGTACCCACCTGATATCATACACAGTTATTACAATATTATTGACTATATTCCCTATGCTGTACTTTACCTCCCCATGACTATAACTACCAATCTATATTTCTCAATCCCTTCACCTTTTTTCACCCAGAACCCAAACACCCTCTTCTTTCTGACAACCATCAGTTTGTTCTCTGTATCTGAGAGTCTGTTTCTGTTTTATTTTTTCATTTATATTGTTCTTTAGATTCTACATATAAATAAAATCATGTGGTATTTGTCACCAGATTAGCTTTAGTTCACAGAGACTTCAGGTGCCTTAATCCTGGGAGTACTTTTTCCCTTTGTCACTAGATGGCACTTGTGAGTACTTCTCATTTCAAGAACATTTACTCTAACAGCATTTACACTAGATGGCGCTCAGGCCATTTCCCCCTGAGGCTGGCTTCCCCTCATAGGTGTTTACAGGTAAGCCTATCTACTTGTGCACAAAGACCTCTGAGAAATTCATCAGTACCCAGTTGTCAATACTCAGTTCTGGTAAAACAATCACTTCTATTATGACTACTTTTCTGTTCAATATTGAATCATACATGCCCATTGTATAGTGATTTTGAGTCATATTCAGAATTTAGCTTACATCCAAGACAAGTTCCAGTTTATCTTATTAAGACTGAGGAGAGGCCCCCATCCTAAATCTACCCTTTGCTATTGAGATTGGATATCGTCACCTAATCTGCAATGGTAGGTTGTTTTTCCTGCTTTAGATCAGCTGTGTTGTCATATGTTAGGTAGTTGTTTTCATATGGTTAAAAATCTTGATGAAAAGTCTCAAAGCCAAAATCTGAACCACAATTCCCTTGTTAATGTTCATCTTTTTGTTTTTCAGGGATGGTCATTCCTTAAAATGGTCCCTTCTTCCTCATGCTTAGTTCTGACTTTATTATCCTTCCCTAGTTGAGATATATAACTTCAAATGGTCCTTGAGATAGAAATGTATTTCCTTTGCACAGTTTGTCTTTCAAAGTTAAACTGAAGAAAAGATTTTATACCCAGACTGGAAGGGTAACTTTCTCATCCTTTCAGCAGTCAAGTGCTATCCAGATTTCCTTTGGTTACTTTAGTGGAAAGAAGAGCAGATTAAAAAATCATAAAACCTGGATTTAGGCCAAATCTTGCACCTTATTAATAGTTTCCTTGGACTTGAAACAATACTTATTTGAGCTTTATTTTTCTCATCTGTAAAATGGGAGAATAGTTAGTCATAAATTACTGGCAACTACACTCAGCACTTTCCCATCCAGTCAGACTTTATGCTGATCAGAGTCCCTCTTCTTTTTTTCCTCTTATACCTGATTATAAACTAGAATTAGCTCCAGAAGCACTTCACCTAAGAAAAACCAACATCTATAACCACACATTAAGAGTGCAGAAATTTAGACTATATATAATATTTTTTTGTAAGAGAGGAGAGCAAATGCCCTTATGCTCACATTTGGAGAGTTCCAAAAGTATGTTCATGTCTCCTACCTCATTTAATCCTTCCCCAAATCCCAGGTGGAATAAGGTATGCAGCATTTACAAGTCCCATTTGACAGATGAAGAATGTGAGGTTAATAAAACTGAAGGGCCTAGCTCAAGGTCAAAAATTACTGGGTGGTGGAATAGGGATGTGAACCCAGGTATCTATGAGTCCTGTGCCATTGGTGGTGACCTGCTTGATTTAGGGTGGCTATTAGAGTTAACTGGGTAAGGTGTCTCAAAATGCTTGTCTCCCCTTTTAAAAAATATTTTTATTGTTGTAAACATTACAGATGTCCCATTTTTTCATGGGCTATGCATATCTATATTTAAAAAAGGCTAATATGCTAAGTGTCCAAACATCCGACCAGTCGCTATGACATGCACTGACCACCAGGGGGCAGACGCTCAACGCAGGAGTTGCTGAGCTGCAATGACTTGGCAGCAGTGGTTCTCTGGTGACTCACCCGAAACCAGAGAGGAGGGAGCCCAATTCCTCACTGGGCTATGTGATTCCACCTTTGGCTGTGGGTTATGCTGTTGTTGGGGCACTGTTGGCACAAATCTGGTTTACTGCACACTTGCATTTGTGTTCCACACTCTGTATGACAGCAATTTTGCAGTTTGCAGAGTGCCTTCTCACTCTCTGGGACTCATCAGGGGATGTTGGAGAGCCGATTTCAGCCCGATCCCCAAAGGCCAGGCCAAGGGACCCACCTGGTGGAGGGACCCCGCACACTCCTCAGATGCCTGGGAGAGACCATGGGAAGTTGACTCCAGGGCATGTCTGATCCATCTTTCCCAGTCCTGCCCCAGGCCCCCTTCTAATTAATTTCCTTTCAATGTGTACAAATCTGTGCACCAGATCTAGTATGCATATAAGTTCTCCAGTTAACCTCTTCCCATCCACCAACCACCCACCTCCACCTTTTCTCTGAGATTCCTCAGCCTGTTCCATGCTTCTATGATCCTGGGTCTATTATGTTCATCAATTTATTTTGTTCAATAGATTCCACGTATGAGTGAGATCATGTGATACTTATCTTTCTCTAACTGGCTTATTTCACTCAGCATAATATGTACTCTCTAGGTCAATGGTTCTCAAGCCTGGCTGCACATTAGAATCACCTGGGAATCGGAGTTTGCCGCCTCGAACAACCATTTCAAAAGTGAAACTAAAAGACGGAAGGGACATCACCCAGAACCACAGGAACGGTGGCTGAGTGGAAGTCCTACAACTAGGAGGAAAGAGTAACGCATTCGGACACTCAGAGGAGGCGCAGTGCTGAAGGCAAATTCTGAGGTGCGGAGTGCGCGGAGCGGGCTGGAGGAGGGCGCGCAAGGTTGAGAACCACTGCTCTAGGTCTATTCATGCTGTTGCAAATGGTAAGAGTTCTTTCTTTTTTATAACAGCATAGTATTACTCTATGTAAATATACCAGAACTTTTCTATCCACTCATCTGCTGATGGACACTTGAGCCGTTTTCAAATCTTAGCTATTGTAAATTGCACTGCTATGAACATAGGGGTGCATATATTCCTTCTGACTGGTGTTTCTGATTACTTAGGATATATTCCTAGAAGTGGGATGACTGGGTCAAAAGGAAGATCCGTTTTAAATTTTTTGAGGAAACGCCATACTGTTTTTCACAGAGGCTGCACCAGTCTGCATTCCC
>NW_006286224.1:325534-328934 GCF_000327345.1 Myotis davidii
CACATTGTTGTTTTGAATTGCATCTCTCTGATTAGTGACTTTGAGCATGTTTTTATATGTCTCTTGGCCATCTTTATGCCACTTTAGAGAAATGTCTATTTAGGTCCTTTGTCCATTTTTTAATTGGATTGTTTGTCTTTCTTTTGTTAAATTGTATGAGTTCTTTATATATTTTGGATATTAACCCTTTATCAGATGTCACATTGGCAAATATGTTCTCCCATGCTGTGGGTTCCTTTCTCATTTTGTTGATGGTTGAAGCTTTTTATTTTGATGTAGTCCCATTTGTTTATTTTCTCCTTAGTTTCCTTTACCCTAGGAGATGTATCTGTAAAAATATTGCTATGAGAGTTGTCTGTGATTTTGCTGCCTACACTTTCTTCTAATGTTTATGGTTTTTCCATTTTGAATTTATTCTTGTGTATGGTGTAAGTTGGTGGTCTAGATTCATTTTTTTTGCATGCATCTGTCCAATGTTCCCAACACCATTTGTTGAAGAGACTGTCTTTACTCCATTGTATGCTCTTGTCTCCTTTGTCAAATATTAATTGAGCATAATGGCTTGGGTTGCCCCCGTTTTTTATAAACCAAAAATTGAAGAAAGAATGAGGTCAATCTAACTTCAGCCTATGTTTACAACAAAAATCTTCTTCTGTGTAGTTAAAAGCTGATCTCCTTTTTAAAAAATGAATCTGTCCTTCTTAAAAGAGCCGAATGTATTTCCAAATGTTGTGACCTTTATTAAAATTAGTAGTTGCAAAAAAGCTAAAAAAATGTTAATGCTTAAAAAACAAAGCTCCCCCTTCAAGCTGAGCAAATGGGAAGCCTTTGATTCAATCTAAAATTTATATTCTAGGTATGGTTATGTAGTTTTAAAGAAATAAAAATAGAAAATATTCAATGCTTTTATTTTTAATTTTTATTTAAATATTTTTGTATAGATTTTTAGAGAGAGTGGAATGGAGAGGGAGAGAACCATCCATGTGAGAGAGAATATCATTCTGCTTCCTCCTGCATGCCTCCTACTGGGGATCAAGCCCCCAACCCTGGAATGTGCCCTGACTGGGAATTGGACCAGCAACCTTTCATTGCACAGGATGATGCCCCAATCAATTGAACCATACCAGCCAGGGATCAATGCTTTTAAATACCACAGTAATATCATTTTACTTGCTTAATATTAACTAACTTGTGACCTGGTGCACAGATTTGTGCACATTGAAAGGAAATTAATTAGAAGGTGGCAGGTTAGGTGGGGCTGGTCAAGATGGGCCAGACATGCCCTGGAGCCAACCTCCCGCGGTCCCTCCCCGGCATCCACGGAGTGAGCGTGGTCCCTCCAGCAGGTGGGGTCCCTTGGCCTGGCCTGTGGGGATTGGACCGAAACCGGCTCTTTGACATCCCTCGAGGGGTCCTGCAGTGCAAGATGACACTGCAAAGTTGCTGTTGTACAGGGTGTGGAACGCAAATGCAAGTGTGCAGTAAACCAGATTCGGGTCAACAGTGCCCCAGCAACAACATAACCCACAGCCGAAGATGGAATCGCATGGCCCAGTGAGGAATTGGGCTCCCTCCTCTCTGGTTTCAGGATGAGTCACCAGAGGACCACTGCTGCCAAGTCATTGCAGCTCAGCAGCTCCTGCGTTGAGCATCTGCCCCCTGGTGGTCAGTGCACACCACAGTGATTGGTTGGATGGTTAGACACTTAGCATATTAGCCTTTTATATATTCAGTGGTTCTCAACCTTTTGGCCCTTTAAATACAGTTCCTCATGTTGTGACCCAACCATAAAATTATTTTCATTGCTACTTCATAACTGTAATGTTGCTACTGTTATGAATCATAATGTAAATATCTGATATGCAGGATGGTCTTAGGCGACCTCTGTGAAAGGGTCGTTCGACCGCCAAAGGGGTCGCAACCCACAGGTTGAGAACTGCTGAATAGATACAGTTTGAATGGATTCTTGTTTTGACATGCATGTTTATTTTTTTTTAATTGTGGATAATCTGTTACTATAGCAATAATTTCTTACTCTAAAGCTATTTAATCTTAAAGCAACATGGGACTTTAAATATTAAGGTTGTCCATATTTAGAATGAATGCTGTGCTTGACTTTACCAATAATTGTTGAATATGACAGAAAAAAAATGGAGTTTTGTGTTTGTTTTTTTGTTTTTAATTTTCTTCCAGTATTTCTCACCTGTCAGGCATTGTCAGCATGGGGAAACTATTTTCATGATATGTCAGCATAGATGCCTATGCTTCTGGCAACACATGAAAGTGATTAGCTGTGTGCGAGTGACATCTGTTTGCACACTGGGGATCTATGGAAGAACACAGAGATTCCCATGTTCCACATTCTAATGCAAATATGTACCAGGAAATAGAACAGTAAATATGGCAAAATATGCCCCTGGGTAAATCACTTCCCCTCTGGTTTGGCAGGCTCTGAATCCAGCATCTGATAAAGGACTATCTTTCACTACAAATACACATTGTACTGTTTGGATATGGCTTTTGGGCAGTAATCACTGTCGTTAGAGGCAGTTAATGCAGGTGGTGCTTAGGTTCAGAGCCAGCTTAGGTGCTTTTTCTTGTATGACCTGCCTATGACTTGGTCTTCATTTACTAGAATCCAGTTACCTGTACTGAAACACAAATATATATATAGTCCCACTGCATAAAATGCATGCACTTGTGGGGCCCCACCCCTCAGCCCCCCAATATTCATGTATTTATGTATATGCGTGTATGTATGTATATTTTTTTTAAATCCTCACCTGAGGACATTGTTCATTGATTTTTAGAGCAGAAGGGAAGGCGAGAGACAGAGAGAGAAACATGGATGTGAGAAAGACACATCAATTGGTTGCCTCCTGCAAATGCCCTGACTGGATCAGTCTGAAATAGCACTGCCGACTGCTGGTGGCCCGCTGGGGCTGAGGCATTGACCATACGGTTATTTTCCGTTTCTGCTTCCACTTCTGGTAGAGGTCCCACTTGTAGGAGCTGCTGATGTAGTGACCACTTTCTGTCTTGATCTTCTTGTCCTACTGTCCTGACTGCCCCACAAACTGCTTCTTTTTATGGTCCCACTTGAGCTGCTGCTGGCCTCTGGTCAGGACCTGGGCATCGTCCCTCATCAGGTCCAGGACAACACCTGCCACCTGCTGCTCAAAGGCTCCCCTGTCCCCACCAACGCTCAGGCCCCGTTCACTGTCGAAGTCCTTGGGCCGATAGGGGACATAGAAATCCTGGTCCACTGGCTGGGCCTCCTCCTTCCGCCTCTTGGCTCCCCGCTCAGGTCCTGGATGCTGCTGTTTCCAGCCCACGACCTCTGTGAAGACGTCCTCCACATTCTCTCCTTCCTCCTCCTCTTCCTCCTCCACCTCCTCCT
>NW_006286224.1:329011-340656 GCF_000327345.1 Myotis davidii
CCACGCCCCCCCCCCCTTCCACCCCTGCCAGCCCTGCTGGAAGCTGGCCAAGGCCTTGCAGTCCTTCTGCCCCTTGGTCCGCATCACCTGGCTGCTCAGGTCCCAGCTGGAGGTGTTGATCTCAGAGATAATCACCTGCAAGCGGTACGCTTGATGCTACCCACCAGCCTCAGCTGCTGCAGCTCCTCCTCCTCCAAGCTTGAGCTGAAGAGGGGATGCAGGCCCAGCCCTGGGAGATCCAGCTCCTTGGCCCACTTGATGACCTCTGGCGAGGGTGCCGGCCGCCAGCACACATACTGCTGCTGGGCATTGTTGGCCGCGGGGCCCAGGCCCTGCAGCTCCAGCGACGCCTCCAGGTGTTCTGCAGGCTGCAGTCCTCATTGTCCACCACGCTCTGTGGCACCCGGCCCAGAGTACCGTCCACGCTGACCGCACCTGAGGGCTCCTCATGGCAGCCGGTGAGGGTGAGGGCACCAAGAACAGGTGCAGGTCCAAAAGGTAGAGGACCTCATCTGGGGCTACCAAGGAGTAGGCTGTGCCACTTTGATCAGCCTGGGCTACACTACCCACGCACTACAGGAAGAGCTTACCCTTGCTGGGAAACTGAAGTTGATGACATTGTCCAGCAGTGGGATGTGGAGGCCCCAGGCCTCCTGGTCAGTCATGATGAGGGTGGGGCACTTGCCCTGGGTGAACTTGGCCAGGTTGATCTTGTGGGCCATCTGGTCCAGGGCACTGTAGATGTGAGCCACCTTACCCTCTGGAGCAGCCTCACCCAGGGAAGACAAAGTGGCCTGGGGAGGCAGATGCTGAGCCTGGGGTTGGGGGTGGGCAACTGGGAGCCGTCCGGTTAAGGGGGGAGGGAGGGCTGATGGAGTCAGATAGGGCCAGTGCATGTCATAGTGACCAGTAGTTCTGCCATTTGGTCTATTTGCATATTAGTCTTTTATTATATAGGATATATATATGCTGAAATGAGAACCCCGACAGAAATACAAATTAAATTAATAGTAGAATCATAAATCTGGATTACTTTCTTCTTGTTTACTTGACAGGTCCTGAGAAAACCTCCTAACATTAGCTGTGGGGACATGAGGATCTGATCATCCCCTATGACCCACCTACTTTTCCCCCTCTTACTCTCTCTGCTCTAGCTGCACTGAAAATATTTAATTCCTCAAATAGTCATGCTCTCTCTTGTTTTAGGGCAGTGGTTCTCAACCTTGGCTGCACATTAGAATCACCTGGGAATCTTTTTAAAATCCTGATTTCTGGGCCTCATCCTCCAGAAATTCTGTTTCTTTGTTACTAATATTGTGGCCCCACCCCATAACAAAGAAACAGAATTTCTGGAGGATGAGGCCCAGAAATCAGGATTTTAAAAAGATTCCCAGGTGATTCTAATGTGCAGCCAAGGTTGAGAACCACTGCTTTAGGGCCTTCACACATTCTGACCCTTTGCCTGAAATCTAGCCCACTCATTCCTTCTGTACTGCTACTTTTACTCAACTAATTCCTATTTATTACTTAGATCTCAGTTCAAAGTGATTTCCTCTGAGAAACTTTCCCTGAACCCAGATTAGGTGAGAATCCTTGTTATATTTTCTCATGGCAACCTGTGTTCTCCATGACATAAAACTCATGATCACTGAAATATTTCAGTGTCTATCTCTTTGGCTAGACTATGAATTCATTGTTGTCAGGAATCTACCACACTGGTGACTGTGTTATTTTCAGTGCCTAACTCAGCCATGGGCAAACTACAGCTGTTTGGCTGTTCTATCCTGCCCGCGGAGCCGAAAGAGCAGAGGGTTCTCTTGCTCTCCCCTCCGCTCCTTCACCAGCAGCAGTGTTAACATGTATTAGTTCACACAGACACCCCATCCATGCTTTTGTTCCAGCCCTCCAGTCCAGTTTAAGAACCCATTGTGGCCCCCAAGTCAAAAAGTTTGCCCACCCCTGGCCTAACTCTTAAAAGAGTGGTTTCTTAAGTGTTTGTTGGATTAAGGCAGTGGTTTTCAACCTTGGTGCCTGCTGGCAGCTGGAGGAGGGAGGAAGCCTGGGTCCCGGGTGCTGGAGGGAAGCTGGTGCCAGCAGCTGGGGGAAGGAAGGCCTACTCTTGCACAAATTTTCATGCACCGGGCATCTAGTTTTTTAATGAAAGGCATGGAAATTTTATTTAGCTCAATTTTGAAGTCACTGTACAACTTAGACTTGTTGACTTTTGAGTAAGCCAAGCATCTATTTAAATATTATACACAGTATTCAAGTATATCATGCTTGGGTTATTTTTTCATGAAAGATGTGTCAGATTCTAGGACTACTCCTGACCTCAGTAAGGTGGGATCTAAAGAGCAAACAGGATCTCAACAATAAGACTTGTCATTGTGCTCAACACATGTGAAATAAACTGGTAACCAGATAAAGATACCCAGTCTATGGCTTATAATTTCATTCTATTACCAGTGTCTTTAGCCAAAGAGAATTTTTTATTGATGTTCAAATTATCATTATTTTGCTTTTACGAGTTGTGCTTTTGATGATGTATTTTTACTTCTCTCTAGCCCTGACCTGTGTCCCTGGGTTTCTGTTTCTATCCTCTTCAGAACCCATGTCTTACTTGCTGAGCTTTCTTACTGACTTCTGCAGGTAGGTAAGCCATGGTGTATATTTTATCTCTTCTAGACCCCATTTTTGTGTTCCATTAATTCAATTGTGTTTATTTCACATGTGTTGAGCACAATGGCAAGTATGTTGCTAAACACTGAGATTAAAGAGATTGAGACTATATTAGGAAATTACAGGGAAGTTATAGTCTAGCAGAAAAGCTTGTTGGGTACTTAAACACTTACTATAAACTAGTGTGAGTAGTATAACAGTCCTAGTACTTGCAAGACTTAAAGGAGGGAGGCTATAGGAGGGATTTACTTCCCTTAAGGATTTATATGACAATATATGCATTTATATGCATTTAATGGTATATATATAATGGGTCCATAACGTCCAAAATAACCGAAGGGATGACCAAATGCCAGGCTGTGCATGTAGCAGGGTCGGTGGGTGGGGACTGGTAAGCGAGCTGAACTGTTGACCTCTTGGAGAGAGAGAGAGGCATGGCTGCTGGCAAGGCCCGGAGAGAGAAGCAGGGTCTGATCTGCAGCCTCTGTGGCAGCTGCTGATCAGCCCTTGCCTTTCTCTCTCTCCTGGCCTCGCCAGGAGCCACACCTCTCTCTCTCTTCAAGAGGTCAGCAGTTCAGCCTGCTCCCAGCAGCCTGGGGTGGCTGTTGATCAGCCCTGCCTCTCTGATCAGGCCTGAAGAGAGGCCCAGAGACACTGACTGGTATAGAAACCAACCAATCAGAACCAAATCTGGGTGAACTATGAGGAGCTAATGGCTACCTAGGAGGTAGAGTTTTCAATGCTGACTGGCTTAGAAACTGACCAATCAGAACCTAATCTGGGTGAACTGCGAAGGCAGAACCTAAGGTGGGGGCTGAGGAGGGGTTTTAAGGGCAACAGTTGTTTGGTGTAAGGCGTAAGAAAGCAGTTCAATTTTTTAATGACCAGTTTGGCAGTATAGTGCATATGGCTGGCTATCAGTCCAGATACAGGGCTTAAGTATTTTTGTCTGCCAAGAGCATCTCCTCCTGCTAAAAAAGGCTCCCCACCCCCATTTAAGCAATCCTATCCTGTATATTCTATCTATACTACTAAAAGGGTAACATGCTCATTAGACTGAGTTGACTGGCCATCTTCTGGACGTCTGACTTCCTTCTGGACAAAGCCATGATGGTGGGGGCTGAGGCAGAGGCAATTAGAGGTGATCAGGCCAGCAGGGGAGGGCATGTGGGGGCAAGATCAGGCCTGCAGGGGAGGGCAGTTGCGGTGAGATCAGGCAGGCAGGCAGAGGCAATTATAGGTGATTAGGCAGGCAGGTAGGTGAGTGGTTAGGAGCCAGCAGTCCCAGATTGTGAGATGGATGTCCAACTGCCTAGACTAGCAGTTGGACATCCCCCAAGGAGTCCCAGATTGGAGTGGGTGCAGGCTGGGCTGAGGGAATCTCCCCCCCACCCCGTGCACAAATTTCATGCACCGGGTCACTAGTATGCTATAATAGACTGACAGGCATGAGTGTGAGGCAAGTTGCCACATCATCTTGAAATACAAGATGACAGAGTTGTTTGAAAAATCAAACCATACATTCCTTTCATTTTTCTTTTGATGTGGAGCAGGGTTTACAAACTCAGCTTTCTACTATGGTCAGTAAGATAAATGAGTGAAGAAAACTAAGTTATTTTTTTCTATAAGGAGTTAAAAAAAAAACTACCAGAAAGCTAAATCAAAATTTTTAAAAAATGTTACTGAATTATTGTATAAACATGTAATATAACATGTACGATACTCTAGATTTTATTTTAAAATTAAATTGTAAAAAGAGACAAAATAAGCAAGAATCCAGCTCTTATTTTCTTTTATTTTCTAGATTTATCTACAGATTATTTTCTCTACTATAAGAAAAATAGGGAAACAGTGATGATAAAAGGTGGTAAACATATCCTTGGACTCAGAGTGAGGAGTACAACCACTGGTCTGTTTGCTGTGTCCATGGTTTTGCAACAGTGCTATATAATTGGAATCATACAGCATATAGTCTTTTAAAATTGTTTTCTTTCACCTAGTAATATGCCTTTAAGATTTTCCATGTCTTTTCATGTTTTGATTCCTCATTTATTTTTCGTACTGAATGATGTTCCATGTGAAGTGCCCCACGTCCCCCATGGTTCAGGGTTCGGGATCTGGGGAAGGGGCCACACACAAATGAAAGAGACAAGACAAGAGATAATAATTTGGAAGTTGGGGGCCCATGCGGGAGCCCATCCCAAGAGGACAGACTCCATCGGGGCTCAGGCCTTGCCATCCTTTTATTCAATTTGGGATACACCTATAGCCCTTAGACAGGCAATTTCCAGTAACAGACAAATTATCTTACCAGTAAGGATTTACATGACTATCTGGTGGAGAAGTTGCTTCAGCTACCATTGTCTGGACTAAACAGTGGTGCATAGCCCTGACCTTTGCCAGGGCTCAAGGGTCACCAGCATTCCAGGCTCCTTGTTCACACCTCTCTGCTAGAGAAATTAATAGGCGGCTTCCCACAGTTCCATTATCTGGATTACCACAGTTTATTTATCCATTCATCTCCTGAAAGACATCTTAGTTGCTTCCACATTTTGGCCATTATGAATAATGGTGCTACAAGCATCCATATGCAAGTTTTTGTGTGGATGTAAGTTTCCAACTCATTTGGGTAAATATCCAAGAACCATGATTACTGGGTTGTATGGTAGAAGTATGGATACTAAACTGCCTTCCAAAGTGGCTGCACCATTTTGTATTCCCATCAGCAACGAAGGAGCCTCTTCATTGCTCCACTTCCTTGTTGGCATTTACTAGTAGTGTTGGCATTGTTTTGGATTTTAGACATCCTAATAGGTGTGGGGTGGCATCTTATTTTTTAACTTGAAATTCTCTAATGACATATGATGTTGAACATATTTTCCTATGCTTATTTTTCATTGTTCTTTGGTGAGGTGTTGCCCAGTTTTTAAGTTGAATTGTTTATTTTATTATTCTTGAGTTTTAAGAGTTTTTTTTAGAATTGTATGAATATTAATCCTTTATCAGTTATGTGTTTTGCTAAGATTTTATCGCAGTCTATGGCTTATAATTTTATTCCATTACAAGTGTCTTTAGCAAAACAGAATTTTTAAATGAAGTTCAAATTATCATTTTTTTTCTTTTATGGATTGTGCTTTTGATGATGTATCTAAAAAGTTATCACCAAACCCAAGATCACCTAGATTTTCTCCTATGTGATTTTCTAGTTTTATAGCTTTGCTTTTCACACTTAGATCTATAACTCCTCCTTGAGTTAATTTTTGTGAAGGCTATAAGGTCTGTGTTTAGATTTTTTATTTTACATGTGGATGTCCAGTTGTTTCAGTACCACTTGTTGAAAAGACTGTCTCTTCTCAATTGAATTGCTTTTGCACTTTTGTCAAATATCAGTTGACTGTGTTTGGATGGGTCCATTTATGGGTTCTTTATTTTGTTCCATTGATTTCCTTGTCTATTCTTTTATAAATAACACCCTGTCTTGTTTATTCTAGCTTTGTAGTAACTCTTGAAGTCAGGTAGTGTCAGTCATCTACTTTGTTCTTCTTCAGTATTGTGTTGGATATTCCAGTTCTTTTGCCTTTCTAAATATGCTTTAGAATCAATATTCACTATCCACAAAATAATGTGTTGGTATTTTTATTGGAATTGCATAAATCTATAGATCAATTTGGGAAAACTGACATCTTAGAAATATTGTCTTCCTATCCATGCACATGGATTATCTCTACATTTATTTAGATATTTTTTTATTTGTTCATCAGAGTTTTTTCATTATACATTTTGTATATATTTTGTTAGATATCTAGCTAATTATTTAATTTTTGGTATCAATATTGGTTTAACATTTGCAAAAATGTATCACACTGATGTTAAGATGTTAGTGATAGAGATAACAGCAAGAAAAGAATAGGTTCAGAGGGAAAATGATGGGAATAATGAATGCAGTTACAGCTTACATTTTTATGATTTTTAAAATATTTAAAACCCAAATAATGTACAATTTTCTATGTGATAAATAAATGATTTTATGAACTTTTATGATTGCCTTGTAAGATCACCATTGCTATCCCTATTTATAGAGGGAAACTTGATGGTATCTGACCTACACCGTATAATTAGTAGGAGTATACCTGCTATCTCTTTTGTGAAGAAGCATATGAAGAGACTGTCACTTATCATGGATCATAAAAAACCCAAAAAAGGAATCAACACTATGAAAATATACTAACATTAAGGTGGCTGGGCAGGATGGCACTATGCTGAAGTTTAGTATTTAAAAATGTTAAACATTTTTTTAAGGTAATGATCACTTACTGTGAATAGAAGGATTTGCTACTTGTCAGATCAGATTCCCACTTGATGGGCAGCCAACACGTGAAACAGATTAATTTGCCTCCATAGAAATAGAAGGTAGCAATAAAATGTATATATATATATATATATTGACAATGGTAACAACGAAATCAAAATCTGTTGCTAGAGAGAGAGAGAGAGAGACATCAATGATGAGAGAGAATAATTGATTGGCTGCCTCTTGCACGATCATTGAGCCTGCAACCCGGGCATGTGCCTTTGACTGGAATTGAAACTGGGACCCTTCCATCTGCAGACCGACACTCTATCCACCGAGCAAAACCAGCTAGGGCTGTTTTCACTACATTCTGACTGTTGAATTATTGTTTTTCTCTATTCTTCTTTTTTCTTACTATTCTTTTTATCATCAAAGGTATGCATCTGACATATGTTCACAAATACCGTGTACATGTGATTATAAGAAATTTATCCATGAAAGCATATTATTAGCATAGTACATTTTGGCTGATGGAATAAGTTATTTTTTTCCCACTTGGTAACAGCAGCCACAAAAAATTTTTGCATACCTTATTTTCATGTAGAATTTCAATGTGTTTTATTTACCATCATAGAATGTAGGACAATTTTGTAACCTCTTTATAGATAACTACAAATTTTAAAAATAAATACAAACTAAATAGAATCTTTGTTAATGATTCTGAACCCTAACTGTATATGAATCCATCGAGGAACTTTTTTTCTTTAAAAAAATTTTTAAAAAAACATGTTAATAAAATTGTTTCAAGTGTATAATTCTATAATGAAATATCTGTATATTGCATTGTACGTTTTTATTTTACCTTTCTTTTTTTTAAATGCTGATGTCTGGACCTTATAGCTGGAGCTTCTGAATTAATTGTTGGCAGTGTTGGGGAAAAGGACATCGGTTTTATGAAAAGCTTGCTGGTAGGGATCCTGTGGGCCAGACTGAGCAGCACGAGCTTTCAGTGGGCTGCATCAGTTGACTAGTTTTCTGTGGGTTACATGACTAGGTAGCATGAAGAGTCTGGCTGTCAGCATGGAAGCTCCACTGCAGCCAGTGCCGTTCTATTAATGTCTTTCTAAGCTCAGCTGTGATCTTAATGAATTCTAGCTGAGTCTCTTCATTTTTATTGCTTTTTATTCCAAGCATAATAGCAGTTACAATTGCTATTATGGTGGGGGTGGCATGAAATTTAGAAGAAAAGGTACTTGTCAAGTTGAATATGGTGCCTTCCTATTTCCTGGATGTTTTGAGTTTGCTTTTGAGAATGACACCCCCCTGGGGATATCTAAAGAACACTGTCACAAATTGAAATTGCAGTGTGCCACAGCTGTGTATCTTTTTATTCAAATATTTTCTTGGAAACAACTTAACCTAGGATTACCTTTTTTTTCTCTCTCTCTCTCTCTTAATTGATGCATGAGGTAACTGGGACTCAGGCAGGGTAATTAGAAATCTACTTTGGCTCCTTTTGCTATGTTTGCATCATGTTATGCCCAGGAAATAAATAATGGGAATATTATTGGTAAAAATGCTCTGAGTACTGGGGGAGAGGAGATAGAAAGCAGAACAAGTAAATAAAGAGGGTGGTTTATCAGGATACTTTATTACAGTTGTGGAGTGTCAACCTGGTCTCCTTGTTTCCTTGTATTTATCATCACCACCACCAACTAATTCATTCTCTCTCTCTCTCTCTCTCTCTCTCTGGTTTGTTCCTGCTCTCTCTCTCTCTCTCTCTCTTTCTGTCTCTCTTTCTCTCTTTCTCTCTCTCCCTCCCATCTCTCCTATCTCTCCTATCTCCTTAGATTCCCCAGTACTTTTAGATTCATCACAATTCTTAGGATAAGAAATGAATTTATAATTCTCAATAGCCTTCACCTCCCCATCTTCTCTGTTCACAAAGTCTGGGGAATAAAGGTGGTTTCCCAAAAATGGGGTTAGGGATCCAAACAGTGGGTTTGTGTCACCTCTCCCACCTCTCTATGTTACCCAATGCAACCAAAGAAATTTTGGCCAGGCAAAGCCCTGAATCATACACCCTGCCCTCCATGGCTTGGTCCTATTAGGGACTGATCAGGTTTTTGGCACTCCCTTTCCTCAGAATAGATCCTCCTGCCTTCCCCACTCTGGCCTTTTGGCTGATATACTGCTGTGTGTAAACAGGTCTCTAGATAATACTGCCCCTGCCCCTGCACTGTGGGATGTCTTTGCATAAACTGCTTCATGAATCCCATGCTTTTGTCCCTCCTCCTCCACCTGACTGCAAACAGAAAAATTGGCTAATGCCTGCATGACAGTATTATGACAGAGTGCAATGCAACCCATCAGATAGAGGAGGTAGCCCCTGGTTTCTTTATATCTCACTCATTTCTGCCTGTTATCGGCCTTTCCTCACTTTATCAGCTGTATTAACCCCATCAAACCTGAGTCTTTCTGAACTCTCTACATAATAGCAGGAAAGGACTACATGACCTGGCTTACTTGGGATAACCTCTGTTAACCAAAGCTCCTTGAGCATACCAGTCTTGAGCTTGCTAAACTCATTGACCTTCAGGAAACATTTTATTATCAGGTTCAACCATTTTAAACCTTTGGTTTTCTATTGGATTTAGAACCTTTAAATTAACTTTCAGTTCTAGGGAAGGTTCTCTTGTTCCAATTTCCCTATCTGCAGGTCTGACACTGAAGAGTATCCTATGATCTTACAGACAGACCAAATGGAACCTTTGTCTCTTTGTTCCCTGCTACTACCAATCACCACCAAATTAGTGTGTTTTTTTTCCCTGGGTCTGGAATATGGAAATTCTGACATTAAAGTATGAATATACATAAATATCTCCTCAGTGATTTTTAACCCCTTGACGCATGTGTATTTTATTTTTTATTGATTTTTAGAGAAAGAGGAAGGGACAGGTAGAAAGAGAGAGAGAGTACTTATACCATCTGGGGTGGGGATGAAACCTGCAACATTTAGAGAGAGAGAGAGAGAAACATAAATATGAGAGCAAGACATCCATCAGCTGTATGTGCCCTGGCTTGGAATGGAACTGGCAACCTATAGGTGCATTGGCACCATGCCCAACCAACTGAGCCAAACTGACTAGGGCTATTTTTTACTCTTAAATTGTTTTTCTCATAAGACCCATAGGTTGTAATATATTTTCTATGTATATTTATATTTTAGCAAAATACCAAAATGCCTTTGGCTTCTAGATGCTGTATGAGGAAAGCATGTAGTATCTTGACCTTCATTTTTATTCTCTTCTTACTAAAGCTACTTTTCCTTTAGAGACTCACAGCAAGGTTGGGCAACTTCAGAAGGAGGAAATCTGCTACTGGTAAAGAATATTCTTGCCCTGACCGGTTTGGCTCAGTGGATAGAGCTGCGGACTGAAGGGTCCTGGGTTCGATTCCGGTCAAGGGCATGTACCTTGGTTGTGGGCACATCCCCAGTAGGAGGTGTGCAGGAGGCAGCTGATCGATGTTTCTAACTCTCTATCCCTCTCCCTTCCTCTCTGTAAAAAATCAATAAAAAAAAGAATATTCTTGACCTTCCCAGTACTATTTACTTTATTTACAATAAATGTGAAAATAAATTGTATAATGCATAATGGCTAGAAATCCATGATTTCATGTTGGGTTGAGCCATCTGCTACATACTGAACCTATTCTTTTTTTCAAGTCCATACGGATAGTTAGGGATGAGCCTAAGATGACATCTGAATGAGGAGGACACTTTATCAGAGAAGTTGGTATATAGAAGTTATATCTGAACTATGAGAGTTAAGCAAAAACAAAAAACAGAGAGAAAAGTAAATGAGAATTAGGACCTTATTTGTAGTATTTGTGTAATTATGTTAACTCCAGAGGAAAAGTTTGAGGCAGTGCTAGCCAATGCAAATTTCTGCAGTTGTGTAAGTGTTCTCTACCTGTGCTGTGCAGTATGGTAGCTATAGGCTGCATGTGACTATTGAGCGCTTGAAATGTGGCTAGTGTGACTGAGGGGCTAATTTTTATTGTAATTTAAATAGTAACAAGTGGCTAGTGTCTGTGGTATTGAGCAGCTAAGAGTTTGAGAATTGGACTCTAGAGTGAGTGACTCTTTGAGTGCAATGTTGAGCTCCTCACATTCTTTCCATACACACACTGCAAGGCTGGAGATTTTCTGCATAACCAACCTCCACTATTGCTAGTGCTTCTGGGTTTATTAGTCTATTTTCTTTACTACTTATAGATTCCTATTTACTATATCTGTTTAACAAATCTGTTCTAATGCATAAAGTGTTGTCACATGGGCTGTTTCTGAAGATATGCAATTTTTATTCAGTGTGACATTTAGCTATATTTGATTAAATACACCTAATTTCCTCCTACTAAGTGAATAACTTGGTATGAAAAAATCATTCTCATGTCACTGAGGATACATACTTGAGAAAGAGGTGTAAACAGAAGGAGGAGATAGTTTTAATTTACCAAGTTCTGATGACTGCTATATCATTTATTACTTTTTAAAAAATCACTCATCAGATAAGAAAGATCGACACATCTGAGGCCTGCAGTGGGTCATGGAGAAATCTAGCATAACCACTAATAGAATTCTGGTTTGCTCTTGGCTATTTCTCTCCTCACT
>NW_006286224.1:340694-342732 GCF_000327345.1 Myotis davidii
CAGCCTCTTCGAAGTTTCAGTGATAGGAAATCCTTTCTACTTCCTAAAGCTATCCATTCCACTGGTGGTTGAGGTCCATCTTTAGAAAATTTATCCTGGTGTTACAGAATTGTTTATCAGCTGTTTTTGTTTTTGTTGTTTGTTTTGTTTTGTTTTACTTATGGGATAACACAAGTACATGTGATTTTATTTCCATGTATTAGTGACACAAGTCTTCAAAGAGAAAACACTTTTTTAATCTTTTAAAAAAATTATTGAAGTATTGCATATGTCCCCTCTCCCCACTGTTGACCCTTTTCAACCTGTCTCTGCCCCCCACCCCAGGTCTTTACCACCCTATTGTTTGTATCTGTGGGTTATGCATACAGTAGGTCCTCAGGTTACCTTGGAGATCCGTTCCTACAATACAACATAGAGCGATTTTTGCCGTAAGTTGAAAGCCACCTACATAAGCAGCTACGTCACTCACATGGAGCACATACACAGCAGTTATGAAGTGAAACAGTAAAAAAAAAAAATTAAAAGAAAGATAACAATTCCTGACCTTTACTTGTGGTAAATAAATAATAAATAACATAAAGCACATATGTACATACGTTGAAATGATGGAACTTTTTTTTTTATAAATACTGTAAATAGGAGATGGCGACATAACCACAAAATGATGTACATCGAGTGCAATGTAACCCAAAGACTATCCGTATATGAATGGAAGTTCTTTGGTTGATCTCTGCCCACTTATCCCACCTTCCCTCTGAGATTTGATAGTCTGTTCCATACTTCTATATCCCTGAATTTATTTTGTTCATTTGATTCTACATATGAGTGTGGTCATGTGATACTTGTCTTTCTCTGACTGGCTTATTTCACTTAGCATAATACTCTCCAGGGCCCTCCATGCTGTCTCAACGGGTAAGAGATCCCTTTTTACTGCTGCATAGTATTCCATGGTGTAAATGTACCACCACTTTTTTATCCACTCATCTACTGATGGGCACTTGGGCTGGTTCCAGATATTAGGTACCCAGAAATTGATGGCATTTTTATACACCATTACAAGAAAAAATTAAGATACTTAGGAATAAACAACCACGGAGTTAAAAGACCTGTACTCAGAAAACTACAGGACATTGAAATAAGATTTAGAAGAAGATATACACAAGTGGAAGAATATAATGTGTCCATGGATTGGCATAATTACCATCATTAAAATGTCTATACTACCCAAAGCAATCTATAGATTCAATGCAATCCCCATTGAAATACCAATGTCATATTTCACAGACCTAGAACAAACTCTCCAAAAAGTTACATAGAACCAAAAAAGACCTCAAATAGCTACAACAATCTTGAGAAAGGATAACAAAGATGGAGGAATTATAACACCAGATATCAAGTTATACTACAAAGCCACTGTAATCAAAACTGCCTGATACTGCCACAAGAACAGGTGTATAGATCATGGAACAGAACAGAGAACCCAGAAATTAACCTAAGCTATTACACTCAATTAATATTGGACAAAGGAGGCATGAGCACTTCCTACTAGTCTCTATGCAGTCTTTACTTTCAGTCCTTGATTATCACTTTTCTCTCCAGCTAGTCTTTAGTTGATTATTCAGGATGGTTTTTCTGTATCTTAGTTGTAATTCCAGTTTTGTCCTGGGAGTGTCTCGGTGTAGCTTCCACTTACTTTGCCACATTTTGGAATATTTTTCCAATTTTTTTTAAATGGACAACTGAACAAATGAATAAAATAGTGTCCAATATGCTGTTTAGGCAGTAAGTTTTCTGAACTTTAACTTTTTTTTTATTATTTCTGACTTGGAAATATTCGTTTTAATTTTTAGTTCAAGTATATTTGAACCTTTATCCTTATTACATATGTTTATCAATTTTTATTTGTTTTTGTAATTGCCCCAAGAAGGTGACATTTGAGCAAAAACATGAAAGAACTGGTAAGTGATCCACATAGGTATCTAGGAAAGAACGTTCCAGACAAAAGGAATGTGGAGTACATATGTCTTTAAGCAAGAAA
>NW_006286224.1:342842-350979 GCF_000327345.1 Myotis davidii
GTTGGTTGTTCTGTATTTTAGTTGGAATGCCACTTTGGTCCTGGGAGAGTGTCAGTATAGCTTCAACTTAATCCACCACCATTTTGGAACTCCTGATATTGTACAATTTTTTAAAGCACCTGCCAGTATTATTAGGTAAGAGTTATAATAAGTGTAAAACAAATGTCAAAAAATATTAAGATTTTAAGACTTTATGGCAGTGTGTTTGTAAGCAATAAGGGAATCGGCTAAGAAATTGTTAGACAAAGAAATTTCAGCAAGAGAGTGGTTACATTTTAGAAATAAAACAGTAGCTTCCCTTTATATACATAGCGATGTATTAGAAAGAACAATTGAAAGATATGTTTATTTACTTTAAAGGGTAACATGTATAGGGACAAACAAGCAGAAATGTATAGTAATCAATAGGAAGAAAATATTGAAGCAGTAAAAATCTATTATGGGTCTATTATAGGTATGAATAAGTGAAAAGACTATAATTAGCTTGGATAGGAAAGCACAATATTTTAAAGATGCAAATTCTCTATATACTTATGTACAAATGTAATATAATCTGAAATGGAAACAAGATTTTTTTCTTAAACTGGATAAACTGATTCTAAGTATCATATGGATAATTATGCAATAATTATCAGAATCAAATTTCTAGACCAAAATGTGCTACAAACTGACAGACTTCAAGGGAGAAATAGGCAATTTAATAATAATAACTGGAGACTTCCATACTTCACTTTCAATAATGGATAAAACAACTAAACAAAATTTGAATAAGGAAGTAGAAGATATGACCATCCCTGTGTAAACAAACTAGACATAACAGATATCTCTAGAGCACTTCACCCAATAAGTGCAGAACACACATTCTTCTCAAGTGCATATGAAATGTTCTCTAGGATAGGTTATACATTAGGCTATTAAACAACCTTTAATAAATTTAAATATGGAAATGTTTAACATGTTTTTTAAAAACGGTAATAAAGGTAGAAATTAAAAAGAGAAAATCTGTGAAATTCACAGTTATGTGAAAATTAAATAACACACTCCTAAATAGCCAATGTTTCAAAGAAGAAATCACAAGGAAAAATAGCAAGTACTTTGAGATGAATGAAACAGGAAACATGTCCTAAAAGTTATGGTGTGAAACTAAAACAATGCTTAGAGGGAAATTTACATTTGTAAATGCCCTTATTTTAAAAAGGAAAGATCTCCAATCAATGACTTAATGCTCAACCTTTATAAACTAGAAAAAGAAGAACAGACTGTCCCCCGAGTAATCAGAATAGATGAAATAATAAAGACTAGGAATAAAAAATAGAGCCCTAACTGTTTTGGCTCAGTGGATAGAGCATCGGCCTGCAGACTGAAGGGTCCCAGGTGCCATTCTGGTCAAGGCATGTACCTTGGTTGTGGGCACATTCCCAATAGGGAGTGTGCAGGAGGCAGTTGATCGATGTTTCTAACTTTCTATCCCTCTCTTTCTCCCTTCCTCTGTGTAAAAAAATCAATAAAATATATTTAAAAAATATAAAAACAATAGAACAATGAGATGAAAAAAAGTCATTTCTTTGAAAAGATCATTAAAATGCACAAATCTTCAGCAAGACTGAACTATAATAAAGACTAGAATTAGCCACAAAACACATGAAAAAGCAATTCACAGGGAGACTAGTTTAAAAACATGTGAAATGATACTAAGCCCTATGCATATTAAATAAATGTAAATTAAAACAAGAGAATGTTTCTACTTAAATGAATAGAAAGGTACAACAAATCACATTATACATTGTTGTCAGAAGTGTAGGAAAACTAGCATTCTTATTTATTCCTGATGAATATGTATATTGTTATAACCACTTTGGGAGTCAATTTGTTAACATCTCTCAAAATTGTAGTGCATATAAACTTGCCTATATGCACAAAGCAGTATGTGCAAGGTTACTCACTAAAACAGGAAGTAGAGACAATAAGGGAATACCTTGTTGGCAGTGAGCTTAAGAACAGTAAAAAAATTGACTAAATATTCATCTGCTTTTTTTTTAATCATCATGTGCAGGTAATTCTAAACTGTGTCAGTATTAAAAATCCTGCCTATCAAGGTAGATTCTTCCTACTGTCTCTCATCCCATGCTTGCCATGTTCTTAGCACTGTAGCATTGTCTATAAAAGCAAAAGGCTAGAAGCAACCTAAATGTCCATTTATAGGGCAGTTGTCAAAGACAGTAGATCCATATAATGGCATACAGCCACTAAAAAGAGAATAGGGACTTCTGATATGGAATGATATCTGAGATATATTTTAAGGGAAAAATTCAAGGTAAAAATATGTGTAATGTATGTTTCCATTTAGCCTTGATTTGTGTAGAAAATTGCTGGAAGGTGCAGGAGAAATTTATCAGTTATCTCTGGGAAGTACAACTGGGAGAGTTGGATTGGGGGAAGGCAAGAAGAAAACTAGGTTTCATCCTGTGTCCTTTTTTATTGTTTGTGTTTTATACCATGTTTACATTTTATTAAACACTAGAGGCCCAGTGCATGAAAATTCATGCACTGGAGGGGGGCGTCCCTCAGTCCGGCCTACCCCCTCTCATAGTCCAGGAGCCCTCAGGGGCTGGAGGTGACCTGGCAATCAGGGGAAGGCAATGCGCCCATCACACCTCTGCTGCTGCCACTGCCAGCAGCACAAGCCTAGGCCGGCCCTGGTTACCTGAGCGTCAGGGGGCCCTCGGAGGCTGGGCAGCCACCATCCGAGGCTTGCCTGTGCCTCGGGCCAGCCCTGGGTGGCTGAGGGTCTGAGGGGACTGGGTGCCACCATCTTGTGGCTGTGGGCACCACCATATTTGAGGGCAGGAGGGTCAAATAGCATATTCCCTCCTTATTGGCTGTGGGCGCTGCCATCGTTTTGATGGTATGAGAGTCAATTATCATATTCCCTCTTTATTAGATAGGACCCTTTGTGTTTGTTTTTACCACAAACATATTGATATTTTTTTCAGTTAAAATGTATGTATTTCTGTGTGCATATTTTTAGGAAAATCCATGCTCCCAGACATTTTATTGGTTGCCATTTTATTGCTGCCATTGTTGCATTTGACAGAATGCAAAAAATAAAAACAATTTCACAGTGCCCATTAGTAGATGAAAGGATAAAATAAGCTGTGCTACATTTACACAATGGAATACTATGCAGTCATAAAAAAGGGACTCTTACCTTTTGTGACAGCATGGATGGACCTGGAAATTATTATGCTAAGTGAAATAAGCCAGTCAGAAAGGCAACTATCACATGATCTCACTTATATATTGAATCTAATGAACAAAAGAAACTGGCAAACAAAATAGAAACAGAGGCATGGATACATTTAACATACTGACAACTGACAGAGAGGAGTTAGTTTGGGAGACTGGATGAAAGAAGGTGAAAAGATTAGCCAAAGAACATATAGGCACAGACCATGGACACAAGAGCAGTGTGGTGATGGCCAGAGGGAAGTAGAGGTTGGGGCTGGTTGGAAGTAGGCAAAGTGGGGAGGGAATGGGGACATCTGTAATAGTGTCAACATTAAAAATAAAGCTACAAAAGACAAATGTCACAGAATTTAAGAGCTCTATTTCCTCATGTAAATGAATGTATAGAGCCTGCCCAGCATGGTTCAGTGGTTGAACCTTGACCTATGAACCAGGATGTCATGGTTTGATTCCCGATTAGAGCACATGCCTGGGTTGCGGGCTCAATCCCCAGTAGGGAGTATGCAGGAGGCAGCTGATCAATGATTCTCTCTCATCATTGATGTTTCCATCTCTCTCTTCCTCTCCCTTCCTCTGTGAAATCAATAAAAATATATTTTAAAAAATGTGGAAATAGGCACTCCAGGTCTGGTGTAGTTGCTCTAGGCATGTTGCTTCTGTCCTTGTGATCTGCTCTCCTAGCAAATGGTTATGGGAATGGTTCAAGAGGGAATGATTTCTTGGGTTTTAGAAAATATAAGATGATTGCATGGTCTACAATCCAAAGTGATTTGTGGAGAGCATAAGGGGATTAATAGAAACAATGCTCCTATGGGGAGGAACATAGTAAGCATCTTCAAATGAAAACAGCGCTATGGTTCACAACATGGAATTTGGAGTAGGATCTAGGCTTGAATTATAACTTTTCAGTAACTAGATGGAGAAATTTGGATAAGAATTGTAAGCACTTGTAACATTACTTTCATAGTTTTGAAAATTAGAGATAGTACTAGCTGCATTGTTGTGGGTACTAAATGAGGTAATGTATCTAAAGCTCCAGGAAGGTATCTGACACTGTCACAATGGAGTTTTCTATTTCACATCCTTTAGATTTTAAATGGTTAGTATGGTTCACATAGACAAGCTTATTTTGAGTTGTGTTAAAAAGCCTTCTATTCTGTTTTTAAAACAGTATGGACATGAAAAAAAAACAAAAACACGTGCTGGCCTAGCTGTAAGGCCAAGATATATACCACAAGGAGGTATTTCATGACTACTCAGGGACAGTTAATTAATTTCCTGCTTTATCAAAAATCCATACATCACTCTACAGAGATTTAATTTTCACAAATGAAAAAACATGCCAATGAGGGCATCATGTATAATGATGTATGGAGCAGAGATTAAGCAATTTCCTGTTTGAATTTTAGTTCAGATGAAGAGAGAAGTTTTGTGCCTTCCTTTTATGATAGCCATGCTTTCAGGCTGGACAGTAAGAAGTTGTATGATGAATTCATTACTGAAATAGGGGCCTACAGAGACCTCAAGTTTGCACCTTCATCACCAGAAATGAGCCTGGCAAGACACTGCCACAGTCCTTTTTTTAGACCATAATACCAAGTTAACAGAAGTCAAAGAATATGGAGCTATGAAATGTATAGACTGTGACCTTTTTTTTTTTAAATCTGCAATGGACATTTTACCTTTTTACATGTTCAAAATTGTGTCTAACCAACAGCCAAATGCACTTCATTTATTTTTTTATTTTTTAAAATATATTTTATTGATTTTTTTTTACATAGAAGAAGGGAGAGAGATAGTTAGAAACATCGATGAGAGAGAAACATTGATCAGCTGCCTCCTGCACATCTCCTACTGGGCATGTGCGTGCAACCAAGGTACATGCCCTTGACCAGAATCAAACCTGGGACCTTTCAGTCTGCAGGCCAATGCTCTATCCACTGAGCCAAACCGGTTAGGGTCAAATGCACTTCATTTAGCAACATTTAGCTGTATTTGGAAATTCTCCCCAAAGATAAATGTATATTAAAATGCTCATTACTTGCCTGGCTGGCATGGCTCAGTGGTTGAGTGTTGACCTATGAATCAGGAGGTCATGGTTCAATTTCTGGCAGGGCACATGCCTGGGTTGTGGGCTCGATCCCTGGTAGTGGGTGTGCAGAAGGCAGCTGATCAATGATTTTCTCTCATCATTGATGTTTATCTTTCTCTCCCTATCCCTTTCTTTCTGAAATCTATAAAAATATATTTAAAAAATAAAGTAGCCATCACTGATTTTAATTGAAGAAGCAATCCTCCATGCTGACAGTGCCTAATCTCTATTTAATCTCAATATTTTGGTTGGGTGCTTAAAATCAGTTTGTAAAGCTTCTTTAAACTGGTGTATCCTATATAATAAAGAAGTAATATGCAAATTCACCATCACACCCTCACAAGATGATAGCGCCCACAGGAGAGGTGGGGCCGGCTGCTCCACACAGGTTCCCTCAGCCCCACTGGGGTCCTCGGGTCCTCCTGCACACCCCACTGACTGAGGCTCAGGCAAGCAGGGCCGTCCAAGGTGTAGGCAAGCCTTGGATGGCAGCTGCCCAGCTGCCCAGAGCTGGCCCGAGGCACCGGGCCAGCCCAAGGCTCAGGTAACCAGGGCCGACCAAGGTTTGCACTGCCAGCAGTGGCAGCAGCAGAGGTGTGATGGAAACATGGCCTTCCCCTGATCGCTGGGTCACCTCCCGCCCCTGAGGGCTCCCGGACTGTGAGAGGGGGCAGGCCTGGCTGAAGGACGCCCCCTCCAGTGCCTGAATTTTCCTGCACTGGGCCTCTAGTTGTTACTATAAAGAAAAATGGATAGCCATAGCTGGTTTGTCTCAGTGGATAGAGCATCAGCCTGAGGACTGAAGGGTCCCAGGTTCAGTTCTAGTCAAGAGCACACACCTTGGTTACAGGCTCCTCCCTGGCCCAAACCCTGGTCAGGCTTCATAAAGGAGGCAGCCAATTGATGTGTTTCCCTCACATTGATATTTCTCTCTGTCTTTTCCTCTCTCTTTCACTCTCTCTAAAAATCAATGGAAAAAATATCCTTGGATGAGGATTACTGAAAAAAAAAAAGAATGAATATTAAGTGAATGTTGAAAAATATCTTCTAGTAGTTTTACAATTTAACAAAATGACAAATATTTACAGTCTACATGATGGAAATTTCTCAAAATTAAAGAAAATACATAGAAAATGGCACCATTAGAATATAAATGATCAGATTATTCATTTGGTAAAATTAAATTATTTGATGATAGGGAATGAATCTGTGATTTTCATCCTTGTTGCCTAGCCCACTGCCTGGCACATGGCAGACAAGGCTTAAATAAATATGTATTAGCTGCATGAATAAATAACCTAAGCTTGGTGAGAGGGAATATCAAGTCCTACTGCTGTGGTATTTTGACTTCTATATAAAGAGAAAATCATGTTTATCATCAATAAACACCTGATTGGACATAGCCATATAAAGCCAATTTTCTTCCTTCTAGTACTTTAGTTCTTGTAGAGAAGAACTCTTAATTTCTCCTCCTCAGATATTCTGCAAGACAGTCTAAAGCCATAGTCGGCAAACTGTGGCTCGCGATCCACATGCGGCTCTTTGGCCCCTTGAGTGTGGCTCTTCCTAAACCTTAGGAGTAACCTAATTAAGTTAATAACAATGTACCTACCTATATAGTTTAAGTTTAAAAAATTTGGCTCTCAAAAGAAATTTCAATTGTTGTACTGTTGATATTTGGCTCTGTTGACTGAGTTTGCTGACCACTGGTCTAAGGCATTTTTCAATTTGTTCCTCTTCTCTACCTCCTATATTTAACAAGTCACGAAGCCCTCCAATACCTCTTCAGAAATATCTCTACTATGTAAAACTTTGTCTCTGTTCTCTCTTCTACTGCTTTAATTAAGAAAGTCATAATTTATCAGCTAAATATATTTTTTAAAATATAAATAAGTTAATGAACATTTTAAAGCTTTTCTGCCTCTAGTTTCTTTCTTCTAATATATCATTAATGCACCACACAATCATGTTGATATTTGGAAAAATTATTTTTCAGTAAATGCAGATTTATGCTAAATAATTCTAACATGTTACCATTAGTTAATATTTTTTTAATAGTCTGGATCCAATTTATCTCTCTAGTGATAGTTCTTGGCATTTCTTTCCAGTCTTTTTCCTGTCTTTGAACAGGTCATACTCTTAGCCACATCAGGGTCCTGACACATGCTATTTCATCTTCTTGGATCACTCTTGCCCTCCTTACTCTACCTAGCTAACTATTTCTATTAAGGATTCACCTTAAAGATTACTTCCTCTGTTAAACCTTAATTTAATCCCTTTAGGCTAGATTAGACTATCCCTGTGGTCAGCAAACCACGGCTCGCAATCCACATGCGGCTCTTTGGCCTCTTGAGTGTGGCTCTTCCACAAAATACCATGTGTGGGCGCCCACGTGCAGTGCGATTGAAACTTTGTGGCCCATGTGCAGAAGTTGGTATTTTGTGGAAGAGCCGGTATTTTGTGGAAGAGCCACACTCAAGGGGCCAAAGAGCCGCATGTGGCTCGTGAGCTGCAGTTTGCTGAGCTGCAGTTTGCCGACCACTGGACTATCCTGCTATAGTATTCTATAATGTTTCCCACTTCTCCTTTGAACACTCATAACTCTTCTAGTAACTTACTCGCTATATGTTTTTGCTCAATTGTAAAATCTATTTTGGCCATCTCTGTGTACCTGTAAAAATGTGGTGATTGGCAAATAGTAGGTACTGAAAAAATATTTGTTGAATGAATGAATGTTAACTGATATATGAACACATCATATACTTCTAATGAATGGGTGAATTTATTATATATATATAT
>NW_006286224.1:352512-363775 GCF_000327345.1 Myotis davidii
TTCCAATGCCCTAGGAGCGGTATTGGTGAAGAAATTGCTTCAGCATATGTCTGAGATTTTGCTTCCTGTGGATTCCTCTAGTATTTTTATGGTTTCTCGTCTTATGTTTAAGTCCTTTATCCATTTTGAGTTTATTTTTGTGTATGGTATAAGTTGGTGTTCTAGTTTCATTTTCTTTGCATGTATCTGTCCAATTTTCTCAACACCATTTATTGAAGAGACTGTCTTTACTTCATTCTATGTTCATGCCTCCTTTGTCAAATGTTAAGTGAACATAGTGGTTTGTGTCAATTTCTGGGTTCTCTATTCTATTCCATTGGTCGATATGTCTGTTCTTGTGCCAGTACCAGACAGTTTTGAGAACAGTTGCTTTGTAATATAGCTTGATATCTGGTATTGAGATCCCACCTACTTTGTTCTTCTTTCTCAGGATTGCTGCTGCTATTCAGTCTTTTTTTTTTTTTTTTATTCCAGATGAATTTTTGGAAAGTTCGTTCTAGGTCTGTGAAATATGCCATTGGTATTTTAATGGGGAGTGCATTGAATCTATAGATTGCTTTGGGTATTATGGACATTTTAATGATGTTGATTCTACCTATCCATGAACACGGTATGTACTCCCACCTGTTTATGTCTTCCTCTATCTCTTTTTTCAGTGTCCTGTAGTTTTCTCCGTATAGGTCTTTTACCTCCTTAGGTAAGTTTATTCCTAGGTATCTTAATTTTTTTTAGTGTGATGGTAAATGGGATTGCTCATGTGGCTGCTACTCAGACGAGGACAGGTTGCTTGCGGAGTTGCTGCTCTTTGGACGGGTGCAGGGTGCGGGCTGCATGCAGCTGCTGTTCCACGGATGTGGGTGGGCTGCTCGCATGGTTGCTGCTCCTCAGACAGGGAAGTGGGCTGCTAACACAGCTGCTGCTCCTTGTACAGGAGCAGGCTGCTCACATGTCTGATGCTTGTATGGTTGCAGTGCCCTGGGCTAAAGTGTTAGGCTGATCAGAGGGGCGCGTGCTTCAGAACTCTCAGGATCCTGCACCTGGGGTGGCTGGAGGCTCGGTGACCATGGGATCACAGCTGAGGTAGCAGTTCCCTGGCATGGGTGGCTGTAGCATCCCAGGTGTTATCTGAGGGCACCCTGGGTGAGGTGAGGATGGGCTTTCAGTTACAGCCACTCTCCCTTCAAAAAGGTGAGGCCTCTAAGGAAGAGCCAGCCACCTGGTGCTGTTTGCAATGGTAGCAGAGGCTGCCTAGTTAGGCGAGCCTGGTTAACCCACCCTTAAAGGTCCTGTGGGATCTAACTGTGCCTCACTCACATACACACACACACACCTCACACGACCACACACTCCTTGTTTGCCCCCTCACTCACTCTGCTCTCTCCCTCACTGCCACCTTCTTATTGCCTCTGTAGTTGGAGCTGGGGTGTTATTGACCCATTCATTGATTGAGTTTCCTCTCCAGGTGTCTGGTTATGTTGCTTGTTCTCTAGCACATTGGTTGTACAGGATAAAATTCACCTCGACAAGACACAACACAAAGGGAACAAAACACAAATGTACTCACAACACTGATAACCCCAATATAAGTGACCACCTGAAAAAAGAGAATTAGTGGAGAGAAAAGAGAGCACAAACTATATCTAAGAAAGAAAAAAAGATAAGAGATAAAAGAAAAAGGAGAATACTCGAGATGAAGGCGAGCCTGCGCAGGAAAACCACCTCTCCTTCCTCAGCCACTTCACACTCTCACTGACTCGTCCCCCCTCCGTGCTGACATTGACTTTGAGCTGAGGCCCAGCTCAGTGTCCTCTCTAATCTGAATCAACGGTTATGTGGTTTTTATTTCTGCCCCATGGGGTAAGGGAAGAGCCTTCCAGAAGGTTCTGCCTTGGACTTGCATAATTGAGCTGAGGCCTTGCCCTGCCCCTTCCTCCTTGCCCCTAATCACGGCAGTGTCTAGCCCAGTGTTGAACAGATTGTAGTGTTCTGATTACAAACAAATAAATAGACTTAATTGGTCACAAAAAAAAATAAAATAAAATAAAATAAAAAGAATTAGATGACTATGAGAAGACGTCAGTTCAGTATAGAGGAAGTAGAAAGGGGATGAGTGGATAAGAAGAAAGAGAATGAGAAGAAAATAATAATAAATTTACAAAAAAATGATTTAAAGAATGGTATAAAAATAAAAAAATAACAAATAAAATAAAATGATGGAAAAATAATGCAAAAAGAAATAGAAAATAAAGCAACAAACAAAAAAGAAAAATAAAGAAAAAAAGATAACAAAATAATAATGAATTAAAATAAAAATAAAAATGAAAAAGTGAAGTGTCATTCCTTGACTGGTGTAAGATCCCACTATTCTGTACTGTCTGTGGTTTCTCAGTTTTCTGTTGCTGGGACTCAAGGCATCTCTTTAGGCCAGTCCCTGTGGACTCTCAGGGACTATTCAGATTTTTTTTAATCCTTTGTACCATTCAGTGGGTATTCTGGGTGTGGCTGTATTGGTTGCCTGGGGACTTGCAAGGAGGGGCTATATCTTCAGGACAAAGTGGCTACCTAGGTCCTGTGAGTCAGGTATGACTCAGCGCCAGACTCACTGCCATTTCTCCTGGACCCTCTCCTCTCCCCAGTCTCTCCCAAGACTCCACAGTCCCCACCTTCTCTTGCACCCCAGCTATGGGTGAGTATCCGTATCTGAAAGGTCCTATGAACTAGGTTCAGTGAAGAAAAGCACAGGCCAAAGAGAGGTGAAAGAGTTGTGCGCCTCTGTGTGCTCCTCTCATGCCGGCACTGCAAAGTCTGGTCAGCCCTTCAGGCTGCCTTCTCTGGGCTCAGTCTTTTGTGACTGTGGACCCAGACCTAGAATTCCCTGCCACCAGCAGTCCTACGAACCTCCTTTCCACAGTCCGATGCTGTGCCTAACCCAAGGGACATGGCTTGGTGCCATGTGGTTTCCCTCTGACATTCTAGGCTCAGAGGTCTGGCAGACTCTCCTACCCAGATACTTGATTTTACCTTTCTCCAGGGGGTCCTCTGCCCTTCCTGGCTGCTAATTGTCTCACCAGCTGAGTCTCCTTCACCAATTTGGGATGGACATTATTCATTTCAGCTGCTCACTGTATCTGTTCTGAGACAAGGCTTGGGACATGTCTGTCTATTCCACTGCCATTTTGCCCTCCCCTCTATTTTTTCTTTTTTAAAGCAGAGTAGTAATTATTGTGTAAATGTACCACATATTTTTATCCATTCATCCACTGATGGAAACTTGATCTTTTTCCAGATAATGGCTACTATAAATAATGCTGTAATGAATATAGGGGTGCGTATATTCTTTCAAATTAGTGTTTCTGGGTTCTTCAGATATATTCCCAAAGTGGGATTGCTGGGTCAAAAGGCAGTTCCATTTTTGATACTTTGATGTAACTCCATACTGTTTTCCACAGTAGCTGTATCAGTCTGCATTCCCACCAGCAGTGCACAAGGGTTCCCCTTTCCCCACATCCTCACCAGCACTTGTTTGTTGATTTATTGATGATAGCCACTCCGACAGGCATAAGGTGATATCTCATTGTGGTTTCAACTTGAAACTCTCTGATGACTAGTTATTTTTATCATTATTTCATATTCTATTGGTTATCTTTATGTCCTATATGGGGAAGTGTCTATTTAGGTCCTTTGCTCTTTTTTTAAATTGGGTGATTTGTCTTGCTGTTGATTTGTATGTTATTTATATATTTTGGAAATTAACCCCTTAACATATGTATCATTAGCAAATATGTTCTCTCATTCAATGTGTTCCTTTTCATTTTTGTTGATGGTTTCTTTTGCTGTGCAAAAACGTTTTAGTTTGATGTAGTCGCATTTATTTATTTTTGTTTCCCTTGCCTAAGAGATATACTTCCAAAAGTATTGTTATGAGAAATTTCTGAAGTTTTACTGCCTATGTTTTCCTCTAGCATTTTTATGGTCTTGTGACTTACATTTATTACTTGGTGAATTTCTATATGATATCCATATAAAATTCATATCCAATTTATCTGAAATGTTATTTCCCAATCCTTCACTGAAATATTGCAATCCTATGAGTATTTATTGTGCCCTAGTCATGTGCCAGTGGCTGTGCTAGGTGGTGGGGATATAAAGGCAGACAAGATATAGATCCTCACATGAAGGTGTACAAGATCTAATGAAGAGATACAAGCAAGGTAATGAATAACATGATACTCTGTGATGAGTGCATTGATAGAATTTTCTACAAAATGTTATAGTAACACAAATAAAGTATTATGCAAAATTGAACTCCATTGATGGAGTGGCAGTCAAGGTGAAAATTCAAGAAAGGTGTCGCAGCCTCTATCCACTCACCCCCAGGTCTTCACTACCCTATTGCTGGTGTCCATAGGCTATGCATATGAATATATGGCTTCTTTGGTTTATCTCTTCTCCCCCCCCACACACACACATCTACGTATGTCAGTCTGTTCCATGCTTCCATGCTTCAGGTCTTATATTGTTGATCAATTCATTTTGTTCATTAGAACAAATCTGGGAAGATTTGGAACTTCTGGAAGTTTTTTATTGCCTTTTTTTTTTTGGTTCTCTATCCGTCATTCTACTTTTCCCACAAGTAAAATAAAAATGTGTCACATAAGAAGTAATGCTTGATTTGATATTTTTTTTTCAGTCATAACAGTAACAGAAAGTGTATCTACCATACCATTTGACACGTATGATGTTAGCAAATCATACCTGTGAGGAAAATGTTAGCAACTGGTTAGTCTGGGATAAAGGCACACAGGACTTAAGTGATTTGATTTTTAAAGGATTATTGAGTATTAACCATGAGGATAAGTAGAGGATCAGGCTGTCCCAAAGAGGAAATAGCAAGTGTGAAGGTGTCATAGTTTTTATTTCCTGGGAAGAGGACTTTGAGTTAGAATTAGTTTTCAGACTATTTATAAAGGAATGCCCTTTGGTTTAATACTTAGGAAAGTGTGTTAGGGAAGGGAAGAGAAGCAGAACTGATCAGAGGGAGAAGTCTAGTTGTAATACAGGTTATCACAAGAATCTCAGTAAGTGACATGGCCTCACATGGTTGTGAGTTGGTCCTCCTTGTGTCAAAATGTCTATGTATTTATACTCCTACATTGGTCATTAGATTCAGTTGCCTCTGGGAAGGGGTGTGACCTTAAACAAGGTAGCTCTCTGCAACTGAAGCTACCTGTTGAGAGCTGCCCACTGACCAAATTCCCAGCAGCTTAGGCAAGAAGTTTTTCCTTGAAAAGGGATCTGTGTGGTGCATTATAAATGCCAACTAAGAGTAACATAGCTTGTCTATTTTAGAAATCAGTTAGTATTTTTTAAATTACTGGAGTATAAAGTGTTGGTATTAGGCTGATGGCAAAAGATGGTTCTGGTGAGATAAGTAGATGGTGCTGGTGATAATGTTATATAGTTTAAACAAGTATAGAAGAATAAGCAAATATAAATTCCCAAAATAGGAATAATTTTTTTATGTTTTGGGGAAAAATAAGGTGTATGTATGCAAAGGTTGTGAAATTAGAGCAGTGGCAATGGAGATGGATAAGAAGGAATAGAGTGAACACATAGTAAGTGGATAGAAATTAAGGAATATGTTGATGAATTGAATGTGTGTATTTTGGGGTATTGATAAGAGGAAAGGAGTGATTGAAAATGATGCATGTTTTCAAACTGGGAAGATTAGGCAGTTAGTGGTTCATTAACCACAAAAGGCAAAAGGGAAAGAACAGATCTGAGTGGAGGTTGAAGGAAATAATGAGCTCAAGTGTGGATAGGTGGACTTGAAGACATGTGGGACATTCAGAGTAGCCATTCAGTAGACAGATGGATATGAGGTGTAGAAACATAGAAGAGCTGAAGACATATTTTTTTTCTTTTTTATGTTTTTTTTTTTCATTTTGAAGTCATAAATTTTAGATCCTTAGCATATAGATGATAACTGAAGCTAAAAGTAGACTTGAAGGTTTAGAACTTTAAGAATCCCAACTTCATAGAGGATGGCAATTACTAAGCCTGTTACAACCCCAGAAGTGTTGGAAGTACATAATGGGGTTTAATGAAGTAAAGCAAAAACAGTTTGTTTTTTATGGCACAACAAACAAGGTAAACATCAGCATAGTTGTACAGTTTCCCTGCTTTCAAGTCCCATTGGACAATGTGATAGGCCTGGATAGATGCCAGGCCAGTGATTTTCAGCTAGTGTCCCACAAGAATTTTTAAAACATGCAATACTTGACTGTATACTCTGGAGCACTGACCTATATTTTCCTTTAGTTTGTCAAGTTAAAAATGACAACAGCCAACCAAACAATAACCATCTGGTGTGAATGAATCCAAATTATATATATTTTTTGGTCAGGTCTAGGGTTGTTTTGGTTTGTTTGTTTTTGCCTCAGAATTTTAGTAATTAGTTTCAGTGTGCCATAAAATGTAAAAGGTTAAAAATCGCCATGTTAAACACATGGTGGGTGGCTTTGCATCATTGCTGAGAAAACAAGGATCAAAGTCTCATCAGCATGTCTGAGGAAGAAACAAACATTGTAGCAAGAAGCAAACAAGCCAAGCCAATAACATTTCCCAAGGGAGTGAGCATTGCCATAGTAGTCATGCTGTGGTTGCCTTGACCTACTTAGTTGCCTATGTGACTGGCCACAGAAACAACTTAGTATCAGGAGGCTGATAAGCCTTACAGTTTAGCACAGTCAGCAAGGACATGCTGGGATGCTGAGGGTGGATAGTGAACTGCCTTTCCCAAAAAGGATGCTATTTCATTTGACCCTCACAAACACAAGCAGGTAGGCCAAATATGGATCTATGTCCCATTTACAAAGAAGGAAATTGCTCCTGAAAAAGGAAAGCTGACTTTTCCTTCTCTAGTTTATGAAAAAGTCAGTATTGAAACACCATTTTCCTAACCTCTGTAGATGCTTTTTTTGGTACTTAAAATGATAAGTATAAATTAGGTATCCAAGTGTATGGGCAACTTTGGAGCAGCCTGAAGTGTGTCAGATCTAAATAAATTGCTTGCATTACTTTTGTATAGTTTCAAATGATTTTTGTATAGTTTCAAATACACTCCAGTGAAATTTCCCAGCAAGTGGCCTTACCTTAGAGTCCTATGGGGGCAGTGCTCAAGGTTAACTAGAGGTGAAACAAAAAATGTTGCTACCTTGTATATACTTCCCCTTCCAATTTCCAGGAGTTTCCTCTGTTGTGATGTCCAACTATTGTAAAAAGTAACACCACATATTTTCTCACTGAATGCAGTTAACGATTTCATGAAACTTGAAGTCATTAATGTGTATAGATTTTTATAGAATCACCTTGCTGAAGCCTGCAGAGTGTGCCCTAAAGACCCATGAGCAAGTCACACATATAGTCTTAAAATTCTACAGTGACTTTTTAAAACAATTTCTGCAGTAAATCCATTGGCTGGATTGAAATATGCCATCTTCCCCTTATAAAAGCTACTTAATGTTTTTAAATGGAAAGTGCAATTTAGCTGGCAGTCATCTTTTTGTGGCTGCATTGGGATAAAGTGTATTTAAAGGGTTAGAGTAGAGGACACTCTATAAAAAGTGGGTCTTTATGCAGAAATAATTTAATGAAAAAATGTAAGGAACACAGAGAATTGAGGATTTGATTCTGAGTATCAGTGAAGATGTTTGTATATTGACTTCTTTCATTGTTATAACAGAATGTTGGTAACATCAGACAGGGAATCAAGCAGAAGAATAATTCAGGTAGATTAAAAAAGAGGTCATAAAGGGATCTATAAAGACCAAATGAAGTTACACAAAGTTCTCTATGTTGAAATTGATATATGGTTGGTATATAAGTGGGTAAAGATGTAGGCACAATTTCGCAAACCATCCTGATCCATTAAAGCAGACTAGGGGAAATCCAAAAATCAGGTCATAGCTCCTTTCAAGATGGTGGCAGATTAGGCAGATCATACAGTCACCTGCTCCCAGGAGCAAATTGTAAATACAACAAAATTAAAGGACAATCATCCTGAATAACAAACTAACGCCTAGCTGTAGAGGAGACGTATAAGCAAGGATTTAGAGAAGAACCCATATCAGCACTGGGAGAAAGGGTGGAAACACATAAAGGGCTGGTGCTGCTGCCATGGTCAGCAGCTGAGATTCCAGAGGGATATATACTTTAGCTGTGACAGGTTCCCCTGGGAAGCATGGGGCCTAAAACCCAGGTCAGGCTCCCAAGCTCAGAGCACAAGAACCAGGGAAAGGCACTTACATAATATCTCCCTGTGAAAAGCACCAGGGTTTCTGTCCACCAGGGGGAGAAAGAGACAAAGACACCCTCTTAAAGGGCCAACATACAAAATTTAATTCACAGCCATTGACCCTGTACTTGAGTGAAGGGAGTGTGGTGTGGACTAAAGTTGCCTGAAGAGAGTCTGCGATTTGAGTCATTGGGGAAAAGACTTGGGGGATAGACACTAGGATCCCTGTACTGAGTCATCCTCTGATACCACAATCACCATCTTTTGTGGGCAGAGAAGTCCTCTCCAAGTGGCATTAGCCTGGGGAAAAGTAATTACCTCACCCTCTGAAATCACTCTCACCCCATGCTCTAAATCTTAAGCCTAGCTGAGGGGTTAGCAGCATTGGCCAGGGTATAAAATTCCCATGTAGCTTCAAACAAGTTGCCCAGGTACAGGTACAGGCAGCATCTGACATTGGCCTACACCAGAATCCCTCCCAAAAATTCTAGAACCAACACCCTAAGACCAGAATCCATAAACATAGAAGCACGATGCAACAAATTTCACAAACTACATATCCAAAGGAAGATCACAGCAGGCACTAAACTCTACTGAGGCCAATTCCCACTATTTATTTTTATATTCTTTTTCATGATTCTTTTCCATTTATTTAGTTCTTTTTCCTTTCTCTTGCTAGTATCTTATTCTTTTTTATCCTGTTTTCTTATTAATTTTCTCCTTTCTCCTTATTCTTATTTTTCTCTTTTTCCAGTGAATTCTACCAAACATTTACAGAAGAACTAAAACTTATCCTCCTCACACTATTTCAAAAAATTCAATAGGATTGAAAACTCCCCTGATCATTTTATAAGCGCAATATTATCCTAATTCCTAAATGAGATAAAGACACTGCAAGGAAAGAAAAGTATAGGCCAATATCCCTGATGATCACAGATGCAAAAATCCTCAACAAAATATTAGCAAACTGGATCCTTGGTTATCAGTGTTCTCTCCAGCTAGATTTCTATTGATTATTCAGGATGATTTTTCTGTATTTTAGTTGTAATTTCAGTTTAGTTCTGGGAGCATGTCATTGTAGCTTCTGCTTACTCCACCACCCTTTTTCCCATATCTGCATACCCATTTACTAAAACTCTTTTTTACATAGAATTTTCTGGATAAGTTTCCAATTAACTTCTTTATGGCAGATTTTCAAGTTTCCATTATGTCCTCTCCTGGTTATTTTGCTCTAGACATATGCCAGTTTGTCAATAATCCACTTGAGGTACCCAAAGGTGAAACTGAAACTTCAGGTTTGATTTTATCAGTAACAGAATTTACCAGGATGCTCACTTCTTGAGTTGTAATTACTGCTCCTTTATTGAAGAGGTTAAAAATTACTTTCACTGTTTTTCTTTTTTTTTTAGCAGAGACACACCAATATTCATATTGCTCTTCCAGTCAGTTATAGGGCCATAGTTTTTTTCCACAAGTTTAAGCCATGACTCTCCTATGTGGCGCCGTTGTATTTGGGTGATCAAGTGCAGGACTTTATATTAAACCTTGATAACTTTGGTGCATATGGTGGATACTGTGATGCATTGCCATATCCTTCTTCAGAAATGAATAAATTATTTTTTTCTGCTCTGGGAATGCTGTTCTCTGTAACCCTCAGCTGTCAACAATCTTTGGACCTTGCCTCAGCTAAAGAAAACTCCTTGGCACAAGGTCACAGTTACTTTTGGGGGCAGCCTCCATCTCTGATTGATCAACTCAGGTTCTCTACATTTTAGTATCATTTTTCAGGGCAATTTCTTGTCTAGTAAAAGCTGGTCCTTCATTGGAACTGCATCATAAACCAGTCTCTCCCTCTGCTTCTCCCTGCTGTCTTTTCCTTTCTTTCACAGGTGTTGACTCCAAGAGCCCTCCCTAATAAACCTCCTGCATGCTAATTTCTAGCTCAGAGTCTGCTTCACAGAGAGCCCCATTAGTACTCAAGTATTACTCCAGTCTGGGCAGCAAGTTCATTTTGGATTCTGCATCTGTCATCAAAGGTTTCAGCTATTTTAATTTTCAAACGTGATTATTTTCTTGAAGTCCAGAGCGATACTTTACACTTTTTACTGGATATTTCTACCCTGGTATGTCATAGACATTTCAAATTCAGCACATCCACAACACATCCACATCAATCATTCCCACTATATTTCTCTCTAAACCTACTATTCTTTTTACATCAACTCAGTTACCCACACTTGAAATATAGTGCCCTCTCCCTCAGCCCAAACATTCAAAGCTTCCCTCTCTCCTTTCTCACTGCCATTTCCCTAATGCAAGCCCTTATTATGTATCACTTAAATTATTATTATAGCCTCCTCCCTGATCTCCTATGCCATCAATCTTTCCCCATGACACTTTATCTTTTCTCACATGACCACCAGAGAATCTTTCCAAAACATTGGTCTGATCATATAACCTTCTGATTTAAAAACCTTTATGCCCTTTCCTCTACCTCATTGCTTAAAGGATCAAGTTAATACTCCCTAGGCTGGCCTTAAAGCCTTTTTACCCAATCATTCTCTTTCCTGTTTTATCTACTTTTGCTCTTTTTATACCATAGTCTGTAGCCATACTAATCTCTACGCATAAACACTCTCCTACATGCTTGCCTTTGAAGATCTCTTCTCTTCATCCCCCTTCATGCCTGAAAAGTTGTTCTTGTCTCCCAAGTAGATTATGAGCTTCTTGGAGGCAGGGAGTGTGTATTTGCTTTCAGGCCTGCTTTCCAACACATAATGCAGTGCCTAATACAGTGTGATTCCACTGAGTCCTCAGTATGGTACACAGGTATTAGGGTGTATATCTCTTCCATAGAGTTGAATATGGGATTCAAAGTCAGAAGCTGAAAAAAAAAAAGAAAGAAAAATACTGAAAACTTATGACCAGGTAAGACACAAGTATGGGCTTGTTTTAAGTACTTTAAAA
>NW_006286224.1:363896-365311 GCF_000327345.1 Myotis davidii
TTGACCGGAACCAAACCCGAGATAGGCTGACGCTCTATCCACTGAGCCAAACCAGTTAGGGATGTTTTAAGTACTTTTAAACTGGTTTGATGTACACTGTTTTCACTGCTTTTCTTACTATTAACGAATCGGAGAAGTTTGAACTTTCTATATGTTGTTGATGATTAAATGGGTGTACTCCAGGCTAAGATATCATAGTGGATTAAACGTGCATTTCTATAGAGAATGTGGTTTTGGGATTCTTATAATTGCTGATGGGAAAAAGAAAAAAACACACACGAGTTGCACAGATAGTTTAATGAAGTGTTAACATATTTCCCCTACAAAAGACACATTTACTCATATTTTTCTCTGAGAAGGCAAATGTTAGATTTAAGCAGTATTTTTTGTGTTTAATTTAGCATGAGATATGAGTTCAAAAGTAGTGAGAGTTAAACTCCTCTAATTGACCCAAATTAGAATGCTGGGCTGAAATCAGCTAGAAGAAACTTTAAAAATATTTAATTCCAAATTTAATTTTTTAAATGTTATCACAAGATAAAGGAGATCTGTCTTGGAAATGGTTTATGTTAAATAAATTGTATGTTTTTTATAAGCCAACAGTTTGAGGTGACTGTTAAAAAATGATGCAATTTTTGTAATACCAGAAGTACAATGTCCAGATCACAAAATAGATTACTAATGTTGTATTGATTCAAATATGTAAAGAATATTGTATTCAAATTTAAAGGAAATAGTGCCAAATTAGGATGCCTCCAAAGGAGGGTAAGCTGGATAGTCTGCTTTCAACTAGGAAAGGCTGAAACTGGAAAATACCAAACCGGAGCACAGGTGACTAACAGATGGGGAGAGGGATTACATTGGAAGCATGGTCATGCAGAAGGACCAAGTATTGGGTTATGTCAATTGGCAATATTAATGGGTAAAAGTTAAACAAGTGACAATTTTGCTTTAAAATGAGACTTTATATTTTAATACATCTAAAAATGTCTAAAAGTAAAATGTCCTGCCTTTGGTAGTAACGAATTTTATGTCTTTAGGAGTTAGCAAATTAAGTCTGTGTGGCATTTAAGGAGACTGTTGAGAATATCATATGGGAGGTGGGACCAGATGGCTACCAAGGGCCCTTTTACATTTTAGTTTAAGATGGCTATGATCTCATCTAGTGTCAGAATGCATCATTATATATAGTTCTAGGGCAGTGATGGCGAACCTATGACACGCGTGTCAGAGGTGACACGCGAACTCATTTTTTTGTTTGATTTTTCTTTGTTAAATGGCATTTAAATATATAAAATAAATATCAAAAATATAAGTCTTTGTTTTACTGTGGTTTCAAATATCAAAAAATTTCTATTTGTGACACGGCACCAGAGTTAAGTTAGGGTTTTTCAAAATGCTGACACGCCGAGCTC
>NW_006286224.1:365398-371864 GCF_000327345.1 Myotis davidii
GCAATCACCCCTCAGGAGCAAGGGAGGTAGAGAAGTCCTCAGGGGCGATTGGGGCTGGCAGCCGCCACTCACACCTGCTGCCAGCCCTGATCACTCAGTGCCATCAGCAGGTGCAAGCAGCATCTCTGGTGCCAGTAGCAGGTGCAAGTGCCCTGTGGGACGGTGGCACATGGGACCAAAGAATTTTCAGAGGCTTGCTCTTATGACAGTGACCAGCGCCCCACCTTGGTCTGGTGCCCCCACTCACCTGCCATGTCCCGCAGCGCCCCCTTGTGGTCGGCACATGTCATAGTGATTGGTTGTTTGGCTGTTGGGTTGTTCTGCTGTTTGGTCTATTTGCATATTAGGGAGATATATATAGATGCATATTAGGGAGATATATATAGATGCTCTTAATAGAGGCCATTTTGGATTTTCAGCTTTTTTTTTTTTTTTTTTTTTTTTTTGAAGTGAGTCCGTTAATGACCAGGGTGCTATTAAGTTATATTATGTAATATCTCTTTTCATTTTTTAGACATTATAGTTATGTTTTTAAAAACAGATAGATTGTATATAGTATGGCATAGAAGTTAAGAGAAGGATATTTTTTTTTTCTTCTGGTTCTACCACTTGCTTGGGTAAGTCACTTTGCTTCTCTGAACATTGTTTTATACTCCATTCTTATATATAACTAATAATAATACCTAAATTATGGGTAGTTGAAAGGCTTAAATTAAACATGTAAAACACTCAGGTCAGTGCCTGATATATAATAAGTATTCAGTAAGTAATTGTTATTGTTATTACTTGTTTCTCTGTAATTATTGAAGGTTAAACCAAAAGTGTTCCTTACCTATTAAAATAATGCAGACATTTCTTGGATTATAATATAATAATGCTCCTTTTGTGATCATATTTTGTAATTATTTGATGTTTTTCTTAAGTTTATGGGTAGTTTCTAACTTTAATTCTTTCACCTTTATTTGTAAAATAAAAAAAACAATTCATGAGGCAAAAGATGAAAAATATCATCCCTTTTTAAATAATACAGTCAGTTGAAAATTAAATGATTAAGAATATAATTGCTTTAGGAAATGACTTTTGGAGCAGTTGAAGGATTTAGTGGAGGAATGAAAGATAAAGCAATTGCATAAAGTATGATTTGATTTCTTATCATGACTTCATGTGAAAGCATCAGTTATTGCCCTGTTTTCCAGAATATGATCACTTTGAAATTTGTAAATAGCAGTGTTCTATTCTCTAGTCATATATTTGAAGTATGGTTAGTGCATGTTCATGTTTGTGGTTAGGACTCAAATGCAAATTACATATTTTCTCAAATGGAAACACAAACTAATATAATAATTTGTTTTACTTGCTAAAAGTGATCTTATTAATAGTAAAGATGTTCTTATCTATAAAGTCATTATGCTTACTTCATGTGGGAATAGTGATATAAAGACAGTATATATGACATAAAAAGCTTTATACACTGAGAAACTTTAAATAATTTTAAACTTTTTTTTTTTACTTCAGGAGTAATTCAATCCTTAAATATAATAATGATCTCCAGATAATTGTATATGACATTTTCCAAACTCTCTTGATCATGGTGCCATCTTTTAATTTTGGTTTCCTGGATCATCTAATTCTGTGGATGGCTTGATACAAGACCCTCATTTTATAGAAAGGAATCTAGACTTTTCCAAGATCACACAGCAATTTAGTGGTAGACACATAACTACAATGCAAATATTTCCCATTCATAGTCCAGTATTCTTTCCTCCCTATAATGTTGGATTCTTAATTTGACTATTTTGCTGGAAATGGTTAGCAATGATTTCATCTTTATTTCTTTCAAAGAGAGAAAATAAATGTATATAAGGATATTAATCCATCAAAAAAAGGCAGTGACCAGGGCTTGCTTTGGAAGCCTCAGTGACTGGAACTCTTGAGTTTGAAATGTCTCCTTGGTGAAGATTTTTCCTTGAGCATTTCCTGCAGGTGTCCTTGGCCTTACTTTGTTGACAAAATAATAGTCTGGTTCATTTTGACACACATTAATAAATTTAATTACATATATTGATCTATGCATTTATAAAGTTCAATACAGTTTTACAAATTGGGATCATACTTCACTGGATGTTTTTAATAATATATATTAAATTGAATTCCAGTTGAGTTAACAAAGAAAAAAATAAACTATATTACTGAGGAAATCTCTAAACATTGAATAAATATTGCTTTTCAAAGAGATATTAGATGCTGTACTTCTAAAGATAATAAAAATACGAAAAATAATTTGGGGTTGGAATTCTGATTTTTAAAAGTAGCCTTCCTCTAAGATGGTTTTATTTTTATATTGTCAAAATTTTTAGCATTTTAATATTTTTAATCATTTTAATTATGTTCTGTAATCATAATTTCCTCAGATACCTTGTGTCAGATGTATGTTTCTACTGTGTTATTTCTGATTACCTTTTTTTCAATGGTTCCTGTGAACTGGTACCCTCTCTATTATTCCACAGGGTAGAGTAACAGCATGCCTCTCAAGACCAAAAGAAAAATAAAGCACTATGTAATAGGGAATCCTCTATCTTTTCTTTAGGCCGTCTTAGAGAACAGAAATCCACAGAACCAAGTAGGTAAATGACAACTCTTAATTGGAAGGGAGATCAATTGGAATATCTGGCATCCTGAAGCAAGGAAGTAGTTATGGAAGTTACATGTTGATATTTACATAGCTAGTAGATCGGAGAATTGCGGTGAGAACCAAGGTAGTTTACACTTCAGTGTAAGTCTGTGTCCTTCAACCACCATTCTTTTTTTTATTTTATTTTAAATATGGAACGCTTCACGAATTTGCGTGTCATCCTTGCGCAGGGGCCATGCTAATCTTCTCTGTATCGTTCCAATTTTAGTATATGTGCTGCCGAAGCGAGCACAACCACCATTCTTTACTGTAAGAGAATAAGAATGCTATAAATGGTGGTCAGCATTAGGACCACTGCTGTGGCTCTGCAGTGTGTAAAGGGGAATTGGCTTGGATCCGGGTGAATGTTTGGTGATAGAGTAAAAGTTTGCCCATTCCTTTCCATTCCAGGAAATATCAGAAGTGTATCTTGGTAAATAGGGCTTTACTTATTATACAGTGACAATTGCTAGAAGGGAAATAAACCACTTGCTAAGAGTAAATCTACCAAGAGCTCTCATTCTAAAAAACAAAACAAAACAAAAAACACCCTTGTCATTGGTTCCTTTCCCCCTCACACTTTGAAGTACTACTTAGCCTCATGGTGGGTGCTAAGGATTTTATATTTCCAGACATTTCAGAGGCTAGAAGGGTAGCAAATATACATTTCTCACTTTCTTTCCTGGCTTTGGTGCTCTTGATTTCCCACATTTACTCAGTACACATGTCCTTCTTACACAAGCTAGATGTGGCTTTTAGGATTAATACTTTTCTTGTCTGTACTATATGTAGCTCCTGCAATCCAGATAAACCTAATGCTGAGGGTAGATTTACCCACCTGGTGACTCATGGGCTTGGGCTTACCAATTTAAAGTAGATGTCTAGCTTTAACTCAAATTTAATTGATATAAATATAGGATTCTGGTTGGGATTTTTTTAATTTAGAAAAATGGAGCCATCTTAAACTCAATTGAAATTTGACACATTTAAGGTGAAAAGAAAGAAACAAGCAACTTGAAGATTTTACTCCACTTATGAATTACAGAATCAGTCTGGCCAGAATGTGCAGTGTATAAATGTGGCTCCATATAGTAATAAAAACAGGATGTTTCAAAATGGAAGTGTAGCTCAATTTTAAATATTCTGACACAGGAGCTTCTTCTCACAAACATATCTAAACTTTTTTTAGATTTTTATATTTTAGAGAAGATTTAATATATATTTAAATGCTTTTTTTTCTGAATCATAAATGAATCATTGAACAGGAATCATAAGCTGTTTCTTTTTTAAGGTGGCGCTTTGTGTTTGTTTCTTTCAATGTTGCTTTGGAAATTACTGAAATACAATTATTATAAAAATTCCCAGCTTTGCCCGTGTTGCTCAGTGGTTGAGCATTGACCTATGAACCAGGAGGTCATGGTTCGATTCCTGGTCAGGCACATGCCTGGGTTGCAGGCTGGATCCCCAGTAGGGGGTATGCAGAAGGTAGCCAATCAATGATTCTCTCTCATCATTGGTGTTTCTAACTCTCCCCACCTCTTCCTTCCTCTCTGAAATCAATAAAAATATATTTTTTAAATCCCCAGGAAAAGAGCTGAATTTTTTAGATTTTCTTCTGTCTATAATAGTAAATATCAGTCCCTCACATTTATATAGTGCTATAAAGAACATTCATGTACAGTGCCTCTTTTTATTATTACTGTAAAATTCTGAGGCAAGTACATCAGATATTCTTATTTTCATTTTAGAGATGTGCAAATTGAGATTCTACAAGATTGCGCTGTTCAGAATACTTTTAGATGCAAGTCTAGCATAATCTCAAAACTACCAAAAAGGAGTTTTGTGTGTGTGTGTGTTTTGCTTTATTGATTAAAGTATTACATATGTGTCCTTATCTCCCCATTGCCTCCTTCCCTTTGGTTCATGTATGTGGGATGGGTGGGAAGAGCTGGCCTCAGCATCTAGTAGATCCAGGAGTTCATGTAGCAATTAGACTCTTTTGATCTTTGGTTTCTTTCTTGCTCCTTCCTCAGTTCCTGTTTTGATCTGCATATTAGCATTTTTCTCTCAGGTTCTTCCAATTAACTAGAGATATGGTTACTGACAGGTATGGGGACCATATCTTTGCTTTGTTGAAATACAGTGGAGAAGAGAAACCGTATCCACATCCTGCTCAGTACCAACTCTGGAAACCCCACTGAAAGATTCTGGTGGCATGGCTTGGGTTACATGTAATTTCTTGGATCAAAGTCTGCACTCAGGGAGATACAGGACTGTGATTAATCTGGTCTATGTTAGTTAGGCATATATATGGTCAGGGGAGCAAGGTCTGTAACTGGAAGCCGAACTGCAGAGAAGACAAAACTATAGAGATAACAGAGGTTAAATATTGGCTCAAAATATTCTCATTCTTGGTCCCATTCTTCTTCCCACTGTGCCATATTGTTGTATTCTGTTTGTTTTTTCCTCCACAGTAATTCATCTTAGAAGGAATTCTGTTCAGAAATATGCAAAGGTCCCATACATTTACTTAAAATATCTTTGAAATGTTTATGGATTCTCAGTAAATTGCATATATCTTTCACCCAACTTTTCCCAATGTTCATACCTTGTGTAGTGATAGTATAATATCAAAACCAAAAAAAATTGACATTAGGACCTATGGATACATGAAGAATTATCAGATATGACATCAAAAGCATGATACCAAAAATAAAAAATGGAAAAATTTAACATCACCAAAATTAAAAACTTCTGTTCTGACAAAGAAGACTATTAAAAATTGACAAAAAGCTGTTCAAAAAGCTTATTCAGATTTCACCAGTTTTACATGTATCCATTTGAATGTATGTATGTGGTTTTATGCAATTTTATCACATGTATAGATTCATGCAACTGCCATCACAATCAAGATATATACTAGTAACTGTACAATCATTATAAAGATTTCCCTTATCTTAACCCTTTATATTTACACCATATCCCTCCACTGCTTGGCAACCACTAATGTCTTCTCCATCTCTATACTTTTGTCATTTTGAGAATGGCATGTAAAAGGAAATCATACAGTATGTGACCTTTGAGACTGGCTTTTGCATTCAGTCTAGTATCTTTCAGGTACATCCAAGTTTTGCATGCATCAGTATTCTGTTACATTTTGTAGCTCAGTAGTATTTAATGGTATGGATGTACCATATTTTGTTTAACCATTCAGCTATTGAAGGACATCTGGGCTTTGATTCTACTTTCCTGCTGTTAAAAATATTGTGTATACATTTTTACGTGGGCCTGAGTTGTCAGTTCTCTGGGGCAATTGTCCAGGCCTGAAATATCTGGGTCATATGGCAAATATATCATTAGTTTTATAGGAGACTGCTAAACTGTTTTCTTGAGTGGCTGTAGCATTTCACATTCTCACCAGTAATGGGTGAATGATCTGGTGTGTTCACATCCTTGCTGGCATTTGGTGTTGTCACTATATTTTATTTTAACCATTTTGAAACTATGTAGTGACTTCTCATGGTGGTTTAAATGTGCATTTCTCTGATGTTGAATATCTTTTCATGTACTTACTAGCTATCTCTATATTCTCTTCAGTGAACTATTGGTTCCTGTCTTTTTTTTAAAAAAAATTATCTTTATTGTTGAAAATATTATAGATACCACTCTTTTCCCCCCATGACCTCCTCCACCCCTCTCCCACCCTATCCCAAGGCCTTCACCACAGTATTGTCTATGTCCATGGGTTATGCATACATTCATACAAGTTCTTTGGTTAATCTCTGTTCCCCCACT
>NW_006286224.1:371917-386389 GCF_000327345.1 Myotis davidii
ATTTTCAATTTTGCCTGATTGTTTGCATGAACATGATAAGAATAGCAATTGATCATATAGGCTTTTAAAAAAATCTGCTGTGCTGAAATTTCAAGATTGAGCCTTAATTAGCCCGTCAGGACAAATAATCTGAGTGACCTAGCTGCCATCAGGTTTTCCTGCAATACTTGTAGACTTGGGTGAATTCCTCAAGTTATTGAGGTCCCCAAAGATGTCGTGAGGTTCTTTCCTTGCCATCTCCCAGGAAAGCAACCTCATTCCTTACCTGGAAAGACTATCATGAACCATGTGACCAAACAAGATACCAGGCTTTCTCCAAGGGGCCCATATTGGCTTCATAATCAATCTTCACACTTTAAGACTTTTTGGTGACATCCCGAGACCAGGCACATCTCTCTCAGACATGACATTCCAGTCAAAGTCTTAGATAATTGGAAACTAGTCTTATTGAATTCATGCAAAGAACTATGTTGCCATAACTCACTCATTAAAAATTGCCAAATTTTGGAGGGATTAGTAGAAAGAAAAATAAAAAGGCTTTAATATTGCTTAAGAAGGTATAATTTACCAAATTTTTCTAGGGAAATAAAAACAATTTTTCTTATATTTGGAACACAGATTTTCATATAACTAATCTTTTGTTTGTCTTGATTACTTGCTAGTGTTTATCTGGTTTAAATGTGCATTTCTCTGATGTTGAATATCTTTTCATGTACTTACTAGCTATCTCTATATTCTCTTCAGTGAACTATTGGTTCCTGTCTTTTTTTTAAAAAAAATTATCTTTATTGTTGAAAATATTATAGATACCACTCTTTTCCCCCCATGACCTCCTCCACCCCTCTCCCACCCTATCCCAAGGCCTTCACCACAGTATTGTCTATGTCCATGGGTTATGCATACATTCATACAAGTTCTTTGGTTAATCTCTGTTCCCCCACTCCCATCAGAAATTCATCAGTCTGTTGCATGCTTCAATGTCTCTGGATTTATTTTGTTTGTCAGTTTATTTTGTTTATTAGATTCCACATATGAGTGAGATAATGTGGTACTTGTCTTTCTCTGATTGGCTTATTTTGCTTAGCTTAATATTCTCTGGGTGCTTCCATGCTGTCTCAAAGGGTAGGATATCCTTCTTTTTTATAGCCGCATAGTATTCCATGGTGTAGATGTACCACAGCTTTTTTATTCACTCATCTACTGACGACCACTTGGGCTGTTTCCAAATCTTAGCTATTGTAAATTGGTCTGCTATGAACATAGGGCTGCATATATTCTTTCTGATTGGTGTTTCAGGTTTCTAGGGATATATTCCTAGCAGTGGGAATACTGAGTCAAATAGCAGTTCCATATTTAACTTTTTGAGGAAACTTCATACATTTTTTTTAATTGGTCTTATGTTCATTTTCTAAATGGATTATTTTCTGTTGAGTTTTAAGAGTTCTTTATATATTCTAGAAAGGTATTATATACTGGTATGTGGTTTGTAGATATTTTTCACAGTCTTTAACCTTGTATTTTCATCCTTTTAATAGTCTTCTTTGCAGAACAGAAGTTTTTAATTTTGGTGATGTTAAATTTTTCCATTTTTTATTTTTGGTATCATGCTTTTGATGTCATATCTAATAATTCTTCATGTAGCCATAGGTCCTGAAGATTTTCTCCTATTCTGCTTCTAAATGTTTTATAGTTTCACATCTTACATCTAGGTCTATGATCCGTTTTTTTTTTAATTGGGGTTATTTGAATTTGTGATGCTTGGGTAGAGGGTTCCCCCCTCCCTCATGGGTTTCTATTAACTTTTATTCAAATGAATAATTTTCAGCAATAGTTTACATATTTATACTATCAGTGATTTTCCAGAAATTATTTATATAAATATAATTCTTCATGATTTCAGTATCTTGTTGGTGCTCCAAGCAATGCTGGACTGAAAGTTGAAGCTCAGTAAATGCTTGGTTAAGGAGGCATAAAGTTCTGGCTTCAAATTCCCAATTTACTTGGGGAACTTTGAACTAGTCACTTAGAACCTCAGTTTTCTCATATATCAAACTGGATAATAATGGCTGAGTTATTTCTCTTATAGAAGCTCAAGTGAAATGATGTGTGTAAAAGTTGCATTAAACAACTGAATATTTTTTAAACTCTAAAGTACTTAAACACCTCTAGGATGATAATGGACTTTATTAGTAAGCATAATAGAATAGTGCTACAACTCAAATGTTTGTGGCTGCCTTCCTAGCTGTTACTTATCTTCAGAAGGCTGCATTATTTGGTCTTGCTCTTTTGCTTTCCTACATCTTGTGTCTTTTTGAAGTAGCTGTTTGACAATAACCACCTGGAACTCTGACCTGCCATTCCCTTGTCCACTCAATAATCTGGGGCCTGTTCCACTGCATCCTGGGATTAGATGGTATAGAACAGTCTTATTTCCATTGTCCACACTGTCCCTTCAAACCAACTTTAAAACTAACGCACCTGATGATAAATAAGTTTGGAAGTCCAAGATGATACCACTGAAATCTTACTATTAATTGAGCAACTTTTTTAATATTAATCCAGCATGGTGCAAACATTCCCCTTTCATTTTCAATGTAGAGGCAATCTTAAATGAAGAGTTGGGAATTTACTACTCCTTTCCCATGGTCCTCTTGTCTTTTTATCACCCTCCCTTTCTCCTGAGTATTAACTTTATCCACAAGGAGAAAGCACCAAATCCTTGAAGTCCTCTGAGAACTTTCAGTTATCAGATTAACATTCTTGAATAGCCTATCCCAGTGGTCGGCAAACTCATTAGTCAACAGTGCCAAATATCAACAGTACAACAATTGAAATTTCTTTTGAGAGCCAAATTTTTTAAACTTAAACTATATAGGTAGGTACATTGTTATTAACTTAATTACGGTACTCCTAAGGCTTAGGAAGAGCCACACTCAAGGGGCCAAAGAGCCGAATTGGCTCGCGAGCTGCAGTTTGCCGACCACTGGCCTATCCTGATCATACTACCTCAAGCAATGCACTAAACACTTTCTATTCTCTTACCCAGTTTTATTTTCCTCAACATTAATCACTGTTTGATGACACATACATAGTTGTTGTCTATCTCCCCAATTATAAGACCTGCTTATGAAAGGGAAGGACTTAATCTGCTTTTGTTCACAGCCAAATCCTCAAAACTTTGAACATAGAATATGTTAAATAAATATTTTAATTAATAAACAATTGTTTTGGAGCGTACTCTCTGTAAGACAAATATTTGACCATATTTTATAATATAATTATATCTCATGGTTTAACTAGTTTGGTTTAGATGCTAACAAGTTCCTGTCTATTGTATCTACCCTAAACACCACTTCCCTTACAACTGTGTGCAGGATAGAAAGGAAGGGGAGGAAGGAAAATCCTGTCCTGCCTAAAATATATTTTTGGAGGAAATGAATGGAAGGCAAGGACACTGTGAGCAGGAGACTAGAGTATCATCATAATGATATAATAGATTTCTATCCTTGCTAAGCAATACAGCTGTGAGTGTAATAATAAACAAATATAAAACTATGCAGTAGAAAATGATTATAACTAATTAGTGGTGAATGGTTTATTAGTCAGGGAAAAAGACAAATGAAAGGGAGGTTTGAAGATATTTTGGGGAAGAACAGATACCAAATCTGTGGCTTTTGTGGTCAGTGTTTAAAACCTGCAATACAGGAAGGGGTAGGTTTATAAAAGAGAAATTGAGCTCACTTCACAAAAATGCATTGATCTTTTTCATAAACGCCTTCACTGTGTTAATAATGCTACCGATAACAATAATGATCACAAAAGTTCACTTTGACTGAACATTTCCTATGTGCCAGGCACTGTGTGAAGTGCCTTATGTACATTAACTGGTTCCATCCTCAAAAAAAAACCTATGCGGGAAGTGCTGCTATAATTTCTAATTTAAAATTGAGGAAACTTTGGCAAAGGGACTTGCCAGAGGTAATAATAAGCCTCCTTCCAGCCAATTAGGTTCATTGTACTTTTTTTTTAGTTGGAAAGATAGAATGCATTTTTTACATTTAGAAAGGTGTGATTACGATTTTAATACATAAAATAAAATCATCTAAATCATCAGAGCTGCTATAGGTGCAAAATAATAGGGCATATTTTTCCCAGGGACCTAGGATTCCCAATAGTTAGGTAGGTATATCTGGATGGGCATCACAATTTTAAGGCCAATAAGGAGCCTTCTATACACAGAATGCTCCTTTTTTTTGTAATGAGATACTAGAGCTTTCATTCTTGCCTCTATTTTTAGACTACCTTGTGATTGTCAATACAATATCCCCTACTTATTTTAAGGTGGAGTCACTAACAAAGCAGGCCGGGCAAAGTGGTATTGCAACAGTGGAAAGACTTTGTTTCTTTCATTCATGCAACAAATATTTACTGAGAAATTAATATGTGCTAGGCACTCTCCTAGGTGCTAGCTGTATAACAATGAACCAGATTATCAAGGCCCCCCCTCTCATGGAACTTAGGTTCTAATTAGGGGAGAGAGAAAGAAGACCCTCTTTAGATAAAGGTTAAGAAATGCCTTTCAGAGTCAAATATAGGTAAGCAGAGCTCCGAAGGATGAGAAAGGAAGACAGTTGGAGAAAATTTGTTCCAGGAAGAGAAATAATCTCACACTGCTGTTTGAAACATTGCAATGGTGTCAGCCCAATAGGATAAGTCTAAATTCCTTAGTGTGGGAGACACATACGTCTTCATGATGATATGCTTACTTCATTATGAGACAAGGCTCCTACATCTGAAGCCTTGTCTTGAATTAGTCTTTCCTGCTGCATGATGTTTTATACCTTCTTGCCATTGTACATATTGTGTCCACAGCCCTTAATTCCTTTCCAAAGTTTGTTTTCTGGTAAACTGCTGTTGATCCTTCAAGTTTCAGACCAAGGTTCAGCTTCTCTTACTTCCTCAGTAGAACTGATTACATCCTGTTTTGTGACACCTATATTAGGTAGCTAGAGCTGTTTTAGGATTTGGTACAATGTAGTGCATTTATCTATTATCATATCAGACTTATACTCAAAACCTTGTTTTGTCACCTGACTTTTGAGATTATAAGCTTCTTCAGCAGTAAACCTCAACAAATGGTAGTCATTAAGATTATTACTAATATTGACAATCTGTTACAGGCCTCCAAACCACTGCTTTATGCACCCATAGAATTTAGGAGATGAACAGTAGTTTATATTTCTTTTATTATAAGCCAGAATAGAATTCTATAAAGCTGCAAGGGGCCTTGTTAATGGTTTTCCAACTGTGCTTACAGAAATTTTACGAGTCTCTGAAACGTGTTTCTGGTGCAAAGTTGACAAGTATCTGGGCCACCACCTTGCTTTACTTAGAAAATTCATTTATATATTTTTTATCTCATTTATTGAGTTTTCATAAGATTCCATTTAAATTTCTTAAGATTTCAAACTGTTTTTTAAGAGTGAGAAAGTCATTAATCTCATCTAATTCCTCATATTACAGAACTCTATCTTTTTAAGAAACCAGAACTAGTCAGTGGTAGTACCAAAGCCCTGATTTTGAGATTCCATGTCTTGCTTTGTACTGATTGAATGAGCAGGCCAAACCTAGGTATAGAATTCACCAGAATCCTGAGCTTCCAGTATTCTGTTTGTTTTCAGAATTTAGAAATCCTGAATATCTAATAGCATGCTTGATCTGCCTTTCTCAATGTGGAAAAATAATTACAACACAGAGGAGATCAGTGTACCAGGAGGTAGAAAATGCTGATTCATGGTTACTCTCTGAGTGAGAATGTGTATAAGGTTGCCCAGAGCACACAAATATGGTAAATGCCTTTACAGAAGGAACGGGACATTATTCCTGTCCTTGCTTTTCATAACAATTATCCTGCTTACTGGCATTTTGTATAAATTGGGTTTGACTATGAAAACATAACTTCATATTTCTCACATTTATAAATGTTCTTCTTCTTTCCTTTTCTCAGGGTAGAGGTTATCTTTATTTCCCAAAGTGTTGAATACCATGATAGTTTCAGTAGCAGGTTTTACAGAGCCTATGTTTTAATTTTAGACTTTAATGTTTAACTTCTATAACCTGTTGCATTAAAGTCCATATGTTTGCTTTAAATAGCATGAAGTGATTAATTGAGTCATTAAGAAAACTGTTGCCTTATTAGGGATCTAAGAAAGCTGAGTGAAATACTAGAAATGTAAACTAACCACTTTTATTTAGCTTTCACTACTCATGAGCACATGTATTTTCTAAGCAAATGATTATGCATTGCAAATTCACAAATGATATGAGACTGGAAGACATTGCTAAGGCTTTAAAGGTAGCTAATGCCTTAGGATCCAAAAAAAAAAAAAAAAGATCTTGATGGTTTAGAAGGAGTGGCTAATCCAAACAAAATAGTAAAGGCATGCCCTTGACTCCAAAAAGCAACTTGACAGGAGAGAGATATTTTAAAGTGAGAATATTCATTGATCACAAATGCAATAAGAGTCAAAGTAATCTACAATAATAGAAGTATAAAATCCAGAACAGGAGAAGTGATAATACTGATATCACTTCTCAGTGCTGGTTGGATCTCCCCCTTCGGTTCTGTTGTAACCAACTCAGGAATGGCCTGTTTTATTTTACTGTTGTTTGTTTTTGTTTTAGTATCCCATGATATTCATCACCTTCAGTGGCCCCTTCTCCCCACATCTCCCTGTAACCTTTGTTTTGGAGACTTGTCATTTTCTTAGTCATACAATGTCTGAATGGTGACATTCCTTTCAACCAGATTGATATCAAATAGGCCCATGCATAGAAATTCTGGAGCAATATAATTAGGAAGATTTAAATAAATCTGAGCACACTCAGGAGGTTATACAAAACTTTTGCAGTGAGGAACAATTTTAATTTACCATTCATATGCTGATAGATTTCTAAATAATGTCTCCACTCTAAGCCCCTGCCATTAATTCCAGCAACTTATTTTATGAATCCTCTTGGATATCTAATAGGCATCTAAGATTTAATCCGCCCATACCACACTCTGATCTTGGCAACAAATCTCTGCTTCTCCATAGCCTTCCCCATTTCAGTAAATAGACACTTCATCCTTTCAATTTCTTAGGCCCACATTCCTGGTGTAATTGTTAACTCTTCTCTCTGTTTCATATCCAACATCTAATCTTTTAGCAAATGCTCTCTGTTCCATATTCAAAATGCATCCAGAATCTGACCACTTCCCCCTATATCCTATGCTACCTGCCTGATCCAAATCATCATCCACTTCCACTTAAATTATTGAAGATAGCCTCTTTGATAGGCCTCCCTGCATCATCCCTTGTTCTCTTTGGCATATTGTGGTCAGAAGCATATGAATGGTAAATTAAAATTATTTAATGAAACCAATAGTAGTTGCCCCCACACACAAATTCTTACATTAAATTCTTAACCCATGATACCTCAGAATGTGACCTTATTTGAAGACTAGGGGCCCGGTGCTTGGATTTGTGCACCAGTGGGGTCCCTCATCCTGGTCTGTGGGGATTGGGCCGAAGCCAGCCCTCTGACATCCCTCGAGGGGTCCCAGATTGCGAGAGGGCAGTTCTCAGGTGACACACTGCAGAATTGGGCTCTCTCTCTGGTTCCAGATGCATCACATGAGAACCACAGCTGCCAAATCACCACAGTTCAACAGCTCCTGTGTTGAGCGTCTGCCCCCTGGTTGTCAGTGCTCATCATAGCTACCGGCCAGCCAGTTGAATGGTTGGACAGTCACTTAGGCTTTTATATATATGGTCTGTACAGATATAATCAAGTTAAAATGAAGTCATTAAGATAGCTCTATTCCAATAAGGTTGATGTTCTTATTTTAAATAAAGGATAACTGAGTCAGATCATATCAGTTTCCTCCTTTGAACCTTCCACTGGCTTCCCTTACAATGGCCTACCATATCCTTCAGGATATTGTACCCCAGTTACTATTCTGGCCTTAAGTCATACCACATTTCATTCTACTCACTCTCCTCCAGCTACACAGGTTTCTTGCTGTTCCTCAAATAGGCAGACTCTCATAATAAAATCTTTGCATTGATCCTTGCCTCTACTTGGAGTGCTTTTCTCCCATTCAACAGCATAATTTAGTCTATTTCCTTCAAATATTTGCCCAAATACCACTTTTACAGTAAGGGCTTTCCTGATCTCCCTTTTTAAATATTCAAAGTCCCTCCTACCTCCCCAGCACTCTCTATAACCTCACCCTGTTTTTTTTCACAGATTTGTCGCTATCTGATGAACTATATAATTTATTTTTACATTGTCAGTTTCTATCCACAAAAACTTTTGTAGAGGTATATATATATTGCTTGATTTGGAGAAATATTAGTTGATTCCCTCAATTTTTTTCAACCAACTGTCATTGAATACCTTATTTTTCTGTGTGACATGCTGAAGTGTAGGGACAGAAAGACAAGGACATGAAGAACTTTGTCCTTGTCCTTGAGGAAATCATAGTCTAATCATGGAGAAAGATACTAGTTTCAGTTTTCCCAGAGGGAGTGTCACATGGCTGTGTGAGTGACAAAGAAAAAAGGGCTCTTCATAACAAACCAGGAAAAGATTCACTCACCAAGTCAAACCCAAATGTATCCTTCCCCAAGGCTCCTCTGACTGCAATTTTTCTGTATCTATAAAAATAACATATGCTCATCTCTAGAACATTTCTGATTTATATGCTTGTGAAGTCATGACTATGATTATTTATGCAAATGAAATTAATTTCAAACTTCATCATAGTCTTTATTTAGTGATTGGGGGAATGGGACTGTGTGCTACTACAGAGGCCTCTCATTTTCAGGAAGAGTGAGGTCTAATTTCAAATGCAGTAAGAGAGCTGCTATTTAAAGGAACCCTGCTGTGAGATTTTTTTAACACAAAGTCTTTTCATTTCAAAATGAACAATCTCCTCCAATTTATCTCCTTTGAATAACTTGAAGAAAATATGGTGTGTGAACTTCTAATAAATGGAAGTTTGAATTTGTGCATGACTTGTTTGAAAGAATCCTGGATTGAGTCTTTGTCCCAGCACCTTAACTGATTGATTCTTGTGACCTTGGACGAGGTGTTTTTTTTTTTTTTTAACTTTATTTTTATTGTTGACACTATTACAGATTTCCCCATTTCTCCCTATTTGCCTAACTCCACCCAGCCCCTGTCTCTTGATCTCAATTGTCCCCTTTACTAATACTAAGCAAAGGGCTGTACTTCCTGTTTCATAAGAATCTGTGGTTCTATTAGTCTTTTAGTGTCTACTTTTTCCAACTACATGATTGATTACTTCCTACATCCTTGGTGAAGAATGAACTCTCACTACATCCCATGAGTACTGAATATAATTACTTCCTGGTGGAAGCTACACACCTAATGCCCAAGTAGAGAAAGATTTTACTCTATTTCTTTTATTTGTTACTTGAGGCCAATTCGTGCACCAGTGAGGTCCCTCAGTCTGGCCTATAGGATCAGGCTGAAACAGGCTCTCCGACATCCCCTGAGGAGTTCTGGATTGTGAGAGGGTACAAGCCAGGCTGAAGGACCCCACCAGTGCAAGATCAGGGCCAGGAAGAGACGTGGAAAGTTGGTCAGCTGGGGAGGGCCCACAGGAAGGCTCCAGGGCATGTCTGGCCCATCTTGCTCAGTCCTGATCAGCTGGACTCCAGCAGCAAGCTAACCTACTGGTCAGAGCATCAGCCCCCTGGTGGTCAGCTAACCTAGGTCAGAGCATCAGCCCCCTGGTGGTCAGTGCACGTTATAGCAACTGGTTGACTGGTCAACTGTCTGTCCCCTGATGGTCAGTGCATGTCATAGCAAGCAGTTGAGCGGCCTTAGCATATCATTGGCATATTACACTTTGATTGGTTGAATGGCCAACCAGTCAACTGGACACTTAGCATATTAGGCTTTTATTATATAGGATTGATCCCATGAGATTTTAGAATCTCTCCATAGGAATTGAACTTTGATATTATTACTGTTATTTTTTAGAATATTCATCAGGAATATAAAGGAATGGTGATGTATAATTTTATATACAGGCATACTGATTTTATTGCACTTTGCTTTATTATATCTCACAAATACTGCATTTTTGATAAATTGAAGGTTTTTGGCAACCCTGCCTTAAGCAAATGTATCAGTACCATTTTCCTAACAGTACTTTGCTCACTTTGTGTCTCTGTGTCATGTTTTGGTAATTCTTGCAATATTTCAAACTTTTTCATTATTATTATACTAGTGTCCTGGTGCATGAAATTCGTGCACATTAAAATGGGATTAATTAGAGGAAATATTTTAATATTGCTATTTGCCCTTTCTCTATAATAGAAGTATCAGAGATGAAAGAAAATTAGTAAAATGTATATGAAAATCGTCCTCCTATCAGAGTCAGGGGCACACCACAGGACCCAGAGTCAAGTCCCCGCCCACACACATACGCCTCAAAATCACGTGAGACCTAGATCACGCCCCCCCCCTTGGGCTAGATCCAGACGCAGCCGGTCCCACCCTTGTCAAGCCCTGTCAGGGGGGGGACACAGCCTCAGATCCCCTGGCCCGTCACTGGGACAGGGGGTGTGCCTCAGTGCAAGATCAGGGCCAGGAAGAGACGTGGAAAGTTGGTCAGCTGGGGAGGGCCCACAGGAAGGCTCCAGGGCATGTCTGGCCCATCTTGCTCAGTCCTGATCAGCTGGACTCCAGCAGCAAGCTAACCTACTGGTCAGAGCATCAGCCCCCTGGTGGTCAGTGCACGTTATAGCAACTGGTTGACTGGTCAACTGTCTGTCCCCTGATGGTCAGTGCATGTCATAGCAAGCAGTTGAGCGGCCTTAGCATAGATTTGCATATTAGCCTTTTCTAATATAGGATAATTATATAGGACCTTTTCATTAGTATAGACTAATGGCCAGGTACATGAAATTCATGCACATTGAAAGGGAGTTAATTAGAGGAAATATTTTAATATTGCTATTTGCCCTTTTTTTATAATAGAAATGTCAGAGATGAAAGAAAATTAGTACAATGTATATGAAAATCTTCCTCCTATCAGAGTCTGGGGCATGCCACGGGACCCAGAGTTAAGTCCCTGCCCACCTGCGGTGCCTTAAAATCACATGAGACCCAGACCCGGCTGGCCCCACCCTTGTCAAGCCCTGCCAGGTGGGGGGCACAGCCTCAGGTCCCCTGTCAAGCCCCACTGGGCGGGGGGCATGGCCTGAGGTCTTCCGGCTCACTGAAGGGGGCACACCTTGAGGTCCCCTGTCAAGCCCCACCGGGTGGGGGATACAGCCTGAGATCCCCTGTCAAGCCCCACTGGGCAGGGGCGTAGCCTGAGGTCCCCCAGCCTGGCTTGGGGCAGGGGGCATGGCCTGAGGTCCCCAAGCATAGGCCAGGTCAGGGGGCTCACTTTGAGATCCCCTGTCAAAATCTGCCAGGCCAGGGGAACAGCCTGAGATCCTCCGTCAAGTCCTGCTGGGCAGTGGGCATGGCCTGAGATCCCCTGTCAATACCTGCTGGGTGGGGGGCACAGCCTGAGGTCCCCTGGCCTGGCACTGGGGTGGAGGCATGGCCTGAGATCCCTGGCCTGGTGCCGGGGTGGGGAGTGTGGCCTGAGGTCCCCCAGCCAGCACCAATGTGGGGGACACACCTTGAGGTCCTCCATCAAGCCCTGCCAGGCTGGGGGCACAGCCTGAGGTCCCCCATCAAGCCCTGCTGGGCAGGGGCATGGCCTGAGGTCTCCTGACATGGCACCAGGGCGGGGGTTACCACCTGAGGTCCCCTGTCAAGTCCCACCAGGCAGGGGGCGCAGCCTCAGGTTCCCTTCCCTGGCCCGGCACCATGCAGACTCAGGTCCCTGCTGATTGCTTGTTAAGGCTCATTACAGGAACTTGGCCTCTGCTTTGGGCACAGCCATCTTGTGTTATGGAAACCCACCTCTGCTGTGGGTGCAGCCATCTTGTGTTATGGAAACCCCACCTCCACTATGGGTGCAGCCATCTTTGTGATGGTGTGATGGTCAATTTGCATATTCGATCTTTATTATATAGGATCTGTAATTGTTTTTGAGGTGCCACCAACTGCATCCATATACAGCAGTGAACTTAATTGATAAATGTGTTTTGACTGCTCTAACGATCGGCCATTTCCCCATTCCTGTCCCTTTTCTCAGGCCTCCTTATTCCCTGATACAGAACAATATCGAAATTAGGCCCCAAAATAACCCAGTTCAAATGAAAGGAAGTGCTGTGAGTTTCTATTTTAACTCAAAATATAGAGATGATTAAGCTTAGTGAGGAAGGCATGCCAAAAGCCTAGATAGCCCAAATGCTCTTGTGCTAAATAGTTATCTAATTGTGAATGCAAAGGAAAAGTTCTTGAGATAAATTAAAAGTGCCACTCCAGTGAACACATAAATGATAAAAAAACAAAACAGTCCTTATTGCTGATATGGAGAAAGTTTTAATTGTCTGGATAGAAGATCAAACCAGCCACAATATTCCCTTAAGCCAAGGCCTAATCCAGAGTAAGACCCCAACTCTCTTCAATTCTCTCTTAAGGCTAAGGGAAGTGACAAAGCTACAGAATATAAGTTTGAAGCTAGCAGAGGTTGGTTAATGAGGTTTAAGAAAAGAAGCCATCTTCATAGCATAGATGTGTAAGGTCAAGCAACAAGTGCTTACATAGAAGCTGCAGCAAGTTATCCAGAAGGTATAGCTAAGGTAATTAATGAAGGTGGCTACATTAAACAAAATATTTTCATTGTAGATGAAACAGCCTTATATTGGAAGACGATGCCATCTAGGACTGTCATAGCTAGAGAAGAGAAATCATTACCTGGCTTTAAAGGACAAGTTGACTCTCATATAAGGGGCTAATGCAACTGGAGACTTTAAGTTGAAGCCAATGCTTATTTACAATTCCAAAAGAATTGGGGCCTTGAGAATTATTCTAAATCTACTCTGCCTGTGCTCTAGAAATGGAATGATAGCACATCTATTTATAACATCATTTACGGAATATTTTAAGCTCAGTGTTGAGACCTACTGCTCAGAAAAAAAGATTTCTTTCAAAATATTAAAGTACATTTACAATGTACCTGGTCGCCCAAGAGCTCTTAAGGAGATATACAATGAGGTTAATGTTGTTTTTATGCCTGCTAGCAGAACATCCTTCTGCAGCTCATGGATTAATAAGTAATCTCAACTTTCCAATTCTTATTATTTAAGAAATATATATTGTAAAGTTATAGCTTCCATAGACAGAAATTCCTCTGATAAATCTGGGCAAAGTAAATTGAAAACCTTCTGGGAAGGATTCACCATTCTAGAATATTTGTGATTCATTAGAAGAGGTCAAAATACCAACATTAATGAAAGTTTAAAGTTGATTCCAACCATCATGGATGACTTTGAGGGACTAAGACTTCAGTGATGGAAGTAACTGCAAATGTGGTGGATGGAGCAAGAGAACTAAAATTAGAAGTGGAGACTGAATTGCTGCAATCTCATGATAAAAGTTTAACAGATGAGCAGTTGCTTCAGATAGATGCCCAAAGAAAGTGGTTTCTTGAGATGGACTATACTCCTGGTGAAGATTCTGTGAAGATTGTTGAAATGACAACAAAGGATGTAGACTATTAAATAAACTTACTTGGTAAAGCAGCAAAGTTTGAGAGGATTGATTTTAACTTTGAAAGAAGTTCTACTGTGGGTAAAATGCTATCAAATATCTTTGCATGTTACAGAGAATTAGTTTATGAAAGAAGAGTCAATCTATGTGGCAAACTTCATTATTTTCTTATTTTAACAACTTGCCACAACTACCCCATCCTTCACCAACCATCAACATTAAGGCAAGATCCTCCAGCAACAAAGAAACAAACATGAAACATTATGACTTATTGAAGGCTCAGATGATGGTTAGCATTTTTAGAAATAAAGTAATTTTAAAATTAAGAAAGGTATTTTTAGACATAATGCTATTGTACACCTAATATTGTAAACAACTTTTATATGAACTTGGAAACAAAAAAAAAAGTTGTGTGCCTTGCTTTATTTTGTTATTTGCTTTATTGCCATGGTCTGGAACTGAACCCACCATATCTCCAAGGCACACCTGTACTTAATGAATTTATTTATCTCCTCTGAAAACCCATGGGAGGTATTTAGCATATTGTAAAGGTGGAAGCTCTGAATATATAGAGTATGGGGAGCGGCTTCAGTGTTTTGGCCAGGCTCAAGCCTCGGACTAATGAAAGGACAGGGCCCTCTCATTGCCACATGCAAGTCCCAGCTGGAAGGGCAGGGCCCTCCCAGCACAATTATAGCCAACAGCTATAGTTGTAAGCTTGAACCTATGGTCCAAACACGTGGCCCCATGTTCCTTGTGATAGAGTTCAGATGCATG
>NW_006286224.1:386420-387854 GCF_000327345.1 Myotis davidii
GAATGCTGTAAACAACATGATCACGCTCCTACTTTGCCTCGTGGCATCTGCTATAAAATAAAGACACGGCTTGTGGGCGCGGGCGCTGGCGCTGTCTCCTCATCAGGGAGCAGCATCCCACCGAGACCCAGCTTTCATTCTCTTGTCTGTCTTTTCTCAATCCTTTCACCCTCCTCCGCCCCCACTCAGGGTCACTGAAACAGGCTGAGCTGGCATGGCACATAAGGTGCCCTGGGGCTGAGTATGCCATGGCCGTGCCTGCTCCCCACAATAGAGGATTCTTTTCTATTCTCCAGTCACTTACAAAGCATTTTCAATGCCCCAGTACAGCTCTAAGTATTTACAAATATTAACTCAATCTTCATTTAACTTTATGAGGAAACTGAGGCATCTAAGATTTGAGCAGCTTCCCCAGAGTCATAGAGCTCTTAATTGGTGACACTGACACTTGGACTCATGCAGTCTAGCTCAGGATTCATGCTCTTACCCCATACAATAAGCTAAGGAAAGTGCCTTAAGTTCATATAGTCATACAATTGTGAAGCCTGGATTTCCATATTTCCTTCACCTAAGTTTCTGCCAATATGCATAAGTGTATCTATGCCTATATATAAGTCCCCAGTCTCCAGAGACACAATATTTTTGTTTTTCTTTGTCACAAAATGGCAATGGTCTCTCTGCATTTGGCAGTTCCAATAGAAAGGTAAATTTTCTCTCTCTCTCTCTCTCTCTCTCTCTCTCTTTTTATTCCTCACCCAAGGATATTTTTCCATTGATTTTTAGAGAGAGTGGAAGAGAGAGGGAAAGACAGAGAGAAATATCTATATGAGAGATTCATATCGATTGGTGCCTCCTGCATATACTCTGACCTCCCGGGCCTGGGCCAGGGAGGAACCTACAACTAAGGTACGTGCCCTTCACCAGAATCAAACCTGGGACCCTTCAGTCCTCAGGCCTGTGCTCTAGCCACTGAGCCAAACCAGCTGGGGCTAAATTGTTTCTTAATGATAGTCTTGTAAGTTGACATTGTGTTGGCTAATGTTTTGTTAGAACTCTCCTAGTTCTGATGGACTTTCTTAGATTGTTTCCTTGACTTTATCATCTATAAAATAGTGAGGTGTTGATCAAAATAAATTAGCAAACTCCTAGCAAACTGTAGTTGTATTTAGGGACCCTTTTCATTTCTAGATAATTCTGCTTTGTAGATAAAAAGGTGTTCATCATTGGGAAATTTATGGTAGATGTATACCGTGGACTATTACATAGTTATCACAAGACATGATCTAGATGTACATATGGCAACATGAATAGATGTTAAAAAGCACAGTATCAAATGGAAAATAGTAAGTGCATGCTCCATAAAGTAATTCATTTGTATAGATGAAACAAACACAAAATAGCAGAATGTGTATGTGTGTGTGTGTGTGTGTGTGT
>NW_006286224.1:388903-403492 GCF_000327345.1 Myotis davidii
TTCCTGCTTTCCCTTTCCTCTCCCTGCATTGTGCCTACATATGCAAATTAACCGCCATCTTTGTTGGCAGTTAACTGCCATCTGAGTTGGCAGTTAATTTGCATATAGCCCTGATTAGCCAATGAAAAGGGTAGCGTCGTACACCAATTACCATTTTTCTCTTTTATTAGTGTAGATGGCTAATAAGCTAAGTTTCTTTCCCACCTTCTGACCTTCTGACTGGTCGCTATGACAACTTGCTTTATAGCTAGGTGGAAACACTTTACACTGTAACCAAATGTCTGTGAAGCATTTTCCCATGCCTCATCTCATTTGATCCTCACAGAAGTTCTGGAGTAGGTAGATAGGAGACTCAGTAGAATACTATTTTCTTTTCATTAGCTGGAAAAACGGAGATTTTGAAAGCTTAGAAACTTGACCCAACTGAAAAGAAGTAAGAAATGGTGGGCCTTGAAAATGACTTCTGGTTTTCTTACTGTGCAGAATATAGTCAAACACTACTGCAGTTAGATATTTTACCCTTTGTTCTCCCTGTGTGATCTGCAATAATAATCTGCTCTAGGTTGATATTTACTGGTGTGTTGCTGACAATTACCTGACAGAGAACTTGGGGTGCTTCACTGGGCTAGAAAAAGTTTAGCTAAATCAGAAAGCAGGTCTAATTAAGCAAGTTTATGCTATATCTATAAAAGGCTAATTTGACTCGCACATGCATGATACATAGAAAGCTCTCACTGGCACCAATTGCACACGTGTGTTTTGATCTGTCATTGTCAATCATGAATTTGGTTGATCTTTATAGAGAAAGGGTGAATAGTGATATTAAAATATTTCTTTTAATTAATTTCCTTTCAATGTGCATGAATTTGTGCACTGGGTCTCTAGTGCCTATAATGAAAATTTTTTTAAAAAAATTACTAAGCATAGTGACTACAAATAAGTATAGACACCAATGGATTTAGGATGACTTCAACTTTTTAGACAACTTTTGATTTTACTCTTGATTTTGATTGAAAATTGACAAGCATATTTACTCTACTTGAGTCCTAATTTCAGTGCTGAGTTTATTCATGAGGCATTTCAATTTGAGAGCAACATATATGGGGGCAATTTTTAATCCACATGAATAATTTCAGTGTAACTTCATCCCACAAATGCTCAATTGGATTGAGATCTGGTGATTGTGGGGGCCACCTAAGCAAGGTAAAGTCTCCCTCATGTTCTTGAAACCACTCCTGCACAATACAAGCACCGTGGCATGGCGCATTGTCTTGTTGGAAGAAGCCATCTCCATTGGGATATGCTATCAACATGATAGGATGAACTTGATCAGCAACGATACTTAGGTATGTTGTGCTATTCAGACATTGTTCCACATGAAATAAAGGGCCCAAGTCATGCTAGGAAAACACGTCCCAAACCATAACACTGCCCCACCAGCTTGAAGGGTTGTACTCATGCATGTGGGGTGCATGCTTTCATGCTGTTTCCGCCAAATTCTCACTCTGCCATCTGCATGATGCAACTGGAAACGTGATTCATCGGACCACATGACTTTTTTCCAATGCTCAACTGTCCAATCCTTGTGTTCCTGTGAGAATTGGAGATGTTTTATCTTGGTAACTGCAGACAGCAAAGGTGTTCGAACAGGCCTTCAGTTTCCATATCCCATACGATGCAGTGTATGGCTAATTTGCCTACAAATGTCAGGTGGTCATAATAATTTGGACACTCAGTGTATATAGACATATGTAAAAATATTGTGGTTGTTTTTGTGGATGAGAGTAGGGAGAGTGATAAAGAGAAACATTAAAGTAGCACAGAAGCAATGCCTTTGCATGAACTCTTGACAGTGAGCCAGGAAGCATATTGTGATGGGAAGAACTCTGGCTCCAAATCCTAGTCTTGCAAATCATTTGTTTTATGTCATTAGGTAGGATTTTTTTTTTCTTAATTGATTAAGGTATTATATATGTGTCCTTATCCCCTCAGTTTCCCTCCCCCCTCTTACTTCTCCCCCCACTCATGCCCTCAGTGCCCCTAGTGTCTGTGTCCATTGGTTATGCTTATATGCGTAGGCAGGATTTTTAATACAACAAAGCCTTAGTCTCCTCATAGTGTAAAATACTTCTTGCAAGTATTAAATAAGGAAATAGATAGATACATAGAGATATAGCTACAGTGATAGAAACCACTTGTCCAGTCCCAGTCCATTATATTGCAATTTAACCCCTTTAAAAAATTCTTCATTGTTGAAAGTGTTACATATATTCCCTTTTTCCCCATTGACCACTTCCAGCCCGCCCCTGCCCCCCAGGACAGGCCTTCACCTCTCTATTGTCTGTGTGCACTGGTTTTGCTTATATGCACGCATACAAGTCTTTCAGTCGATCTCTTAGCCACCCCCACCCTCCCCAGCCTCACTCTGAGGTTTGATGATCTGTTTGATGCTTCTATGTCTCTGGGTCTATTTTTGTTAATCAGTTTATGTTATTCATTATATTCCACAAATATCTTACTTGGACTGACTTATTTTGCTTAGCATAATGTTCTCCAGGTCCATCTATGCTTTGGCAAATGGTAAGAGTTATTTTCTATAGCAGTGTATTATTCCACTGTAGATGTACCACAGGATTTTAATCCACTCATCAGATGATAGGCACTTAAGCTGTTTCCAAATATTAGCTATGGTAAATTGTACTGCTATGAAAATAGGGGTGAATATATCCTTTCTGATCAGTGTTTCTGTTTTCTTGGGATTTAGTCCTAGAAGTGGGATTACTGGGTCAAATGGGAGTTCCACTTTGAATTTTTTGAGGAAACTCCATACTGTTTTCCACATTGGCTATACCAGTCTGCATTCATACCAGCAGTGCAAGAGGTTTCCTTTTTCTCTACATCCTTGCCAGCACCTGTTGTTTGTTGATTTGTTGATGATGGCCATTCTGACAGGTGTGAGATGGTACCTCATTGTTGTTTTGATTTGCATCTCTCAGCTGATTAGTGATTTTGAGCATGTTTTCATATGTCTCTTGGCTTTCTGAATGTCCTCTTTTGAAAGCTGTCTAGTTCAGTCCTTTGCCCATTTTTTGATAGGATTGTTTATCTTCCCTTTTTAAGTTGTATGAGTTCCCTATAAATTTTGGAGATTAAACCCATATAGGAGATAACATTAGCAAATATGTTCTCCCATGTCGTGGACTTCTTGATGTTTTGTTGATGGTTTCTTTTGCTGTGCAGAAGCTTAATGCAACCCCCATTAAAATGCCAAGGGCACACTTCAAAGATCTAGAACAAACTCTCCAAAAATTCATCTGGAATAAAAAACAGACCCAGAATAGCTGCAGCAATCTTGAGAAAGAAGAACAAAGTTGGAGGGATCACAATACCAGATATCAAGCTATATTACAAAGCCACTGTTCTCAAAACTGCCTGGTATTGGCACAAGAACAGGCATAAAGACCAATGGAATAGAACCAAGAATCCAGAAATCGACCTAAGCCAGTATGCTCAATTAATATTTGTCAAAGGAGGCAAGAGCATACAATGGAGTCAAGACAATCTCTTCAATAAATGGTGTTGAGAAAATTGGACAAATACATGCAAAAAATGAAACTAGACCACCAACTTACACCATACACAAAAACAAACTCAAAATGAATAAAGAACTTAAATGTAAGGCGGGAAATCATAAATATCTTAGAAGAAGCCATTGGCAGCAAAATAGCAGACATTTGTCGTAGCAATATCTTTACCAATACTGCTCCTAGGGCAATGGAAACAGTAAGAGCTAGAGGATTCTCTCTCACTCAGCTTTTTGTCCTTTTCTGGCCTTCAATATATTGGAGATGAGTCCCACTCACATGGGGGAGGGAAATCTGCTTGTCAGTCTACTAATTCAAATGTTAATCTCAGAAGAAATTGTTTCAGAGAAACACCCAGAATTAGTGTAACTAAATATCTGGTCACTCTGAGCCTAGCCAAGTTGACACATAAAATTAATCATCACAATGCAAAATATATAATATTTAGAAACTCTTTCTACATAATGTGGGGAAATCTGTTGTAGGTAGTGGAGTCATACATATAACCTCAAAAAACTTGTAGTTGTCTTTAAAGGCACACTTTTGTCTTTGAGAAATTGTTGTGATGTGATGAGACATGAGATATTATCTTTGTTAAGTTCTCCATCAATTTGCATGACAGATAGCTCATGGAATAATTTCTTCCTAGTGCTGGTATAATTGAGTCATTGTCAGTTTGATCAGGTATCTTTCTTTGGACATAAATGCACTTCAGTGACATTTAAAATGGAATGAACACTATTCTGGGCAAGAGAACCAAGCAATAAATTTCTCATACTTTGTAACTCTGAGGCTTCTCAAACTAGTGTACCTTAAAATTCAAACATATGGGTAGCATACTTTTATATTCTCCACCACTCTATTTTTCATACTCACTTCTTTAATTTATTTTTTGGTTTTCAGAAGAAACAGAGGTATAGCAGAGGGCTCTATAGTCTCCTGCATCATATCTATGATAAGTATTCCGGCTTATTGTCTTAAGCCAATTTTTAAAAAGCAAAAACTGGTTAGGTTTAAATGATCACTGAAGTGCAATGTCCTTATGGAATCAACATGGTACTCCAGAAGATACAGCATGACACTGACGATGCTTGGAGCAAGGTTTCCAGAGGTAAGAGAACAGGGTTAGAACAGAAAGTCCACCATGCTTGCTTCACAGGTTAAGTTAAAACTATCTGTGTTTGAATTTTTCATCTATGAAAGAAAGATACTACCAAATGTCCAAATCACACTGAATGGTTTTGTAAAGAAAAACAAGTGGTTAGATAATCATATACTTCACAATGTGTTTCCCCCATATTTCTAGTACCACCTGGCACCATACATAGTTATTACAATATTATTGACTATATTCCTTATGCTGAACTTTACATCCCCATGACTATTTTGTAGCTACCAATATCTTATTTCTCAATCCCCTCACCTTTTTTATGTAGTCCTCCAATTCCCCTCACCTCTGGTAACCATCAGTCTGCTCTCTGTATCTATGACTCTATTTCTGTTTTGTTTATTCATTTATATTGTTCTTTAGATTCCACATATATGTGAGTCATATGGTATTTGTCTTTCTCTGACTGGATTATTTCAGTTAGCATAATACACTCTAGGCCCATTCATGCTGTCCAAAATGGTAAGATTTCATTCTTCTTTATAGCTGAGTAATATTCCATTTCATATGTGCCAGTTTTTAATACACTCATCTATTGATGGGTACCTGGGTTGCTTGCGTAGTTTAACTGTTATAAATAACAATGCAATTAATATAAGGGTGCATATTTTATTTTGAATTAGTGTTTTGTGTTTCTTCAGATATATACCCAGAAGTGGAATCATTGGGTCATAAGTCAGTTCCACTTTAAAAATTTTCAGGACTCTCCATACTGTTTTCCATACTGGCTACACTAATCTACATTTCTACCAGCAATGCACAAACGATCCTGTTTCTCCACATTTTCACCAACACTTGTTGTTTGTTGATTTATTGCTGATAGCTATTCTGGCAGGTGTGAAGTGATATCTCATAGTGGTTTCAATTTGCATCTCTTTGATGATTAGTGAATTTAGCATGTTTTCATATGTCTACTGGCCATCTATATGTCCTCTTTAGAGAAGTGAAAATGGGTTTATATCTCGATTCTCACTATCATCTAGTAAGGCAGGGCTTGTATTAATATGAGCAAACTGAGGGTCAAAAAAGTCATATGACCCATCATTGGCACAGCCAGGACTTGTCTCACCAAGCCCCTTGTCCTTTTCGCTATACCAGTTTAGAAGAAAGTTGGTATAAGTTTGTGTGTATGCATGTGAATATCTTGTACCTGTGAATATCTTGTGAATGTATGAGTGTTTATGCATGCACATGTGTATACACATGTGTTTATCTGTGTTTAAATGCTTATACATATAAGTATGTATGTGTGGACATGTGTTAATAAATGTTTATATGTATGCCTTTTTCTGTGTAATGGGCAATTGTGCATTTGTTTGTGTCTATGGTGGAGGCAGGAGACAATAGAGGATGCGATTCCAAGTTAGTACAAGTCTTTGATAAATATGTCTATATGTTATTTACAAATTATAAAAGGTATCAATTAGCAAAAACTTATGAAAAGTTCTCTTTGGCAGTAGGTCCTCTATTCTTTTTGAAGTAGCTACCTCAAAAGATGTAAAGTCAAAATACCAGATGTAAAAGAAAAATTAGGAATTTTGACAAATGCACCAAAATTGCCTAAGAACCTTGTTAAAACTAAAAAAAAACCCTTAGGTTTCCATCTAGCCATACTGAATAAGCATCTCTAGGAGCAGGACATCTGACTATATTTTGGAAAAGCTCCAAAGAAGAAAGTCTCATCACACCTAGGCTGGAACATTTTATGGAGACAATTTATCATTATAAACAACCCAGTAAGTATTTCTTGCATATTGTCTTCTTGAAATGAATTGGAAAAAAAAGCCAAAGACAATGAAAAACTATGGAAGAAAGTTATGAAAGTTTCCTAAGATCTGCCACTTAATGAACAACAGGTTTAAGAAGATTCACTGGTGAATTTTAATAAATATTCAAAGGATAGAAAAAAAAATCGATTTTATTTACAATTTTACAGAACATAGAGATAAAATAAAAACTTTTAAATTTTTATGAACCTATTTTTAATGTCAAAACCTGAAAAGAGAGCATAAAAAGAATAGTACAAATGAGTGTGTCAGATTTCTTTGGTTATATTCCCAGAAGGGGAATCACTGGGTCATAAGGCCGTTCCATATTTAATTTGGTAGCAGCCCAAGTCCCCATCAGTAGATGAGTGCATAAAATAGCAGTGGTACATATATGTAAATAGAATACTTACACAGCTATAAAAATGAAGGAAATCTTACCTTTTGCAACAGCATGGATGTACCTGGAAAGCATTATGCTAGGTGAAATGAGTCAGTCAGAAAAAGACAAGCACCATGTGATTTTCACTTATACGTGGAATCTAAGGAACAAAATGAAGTTAGACTCATGGACCTAGAACAGACTGATAGCTGTCAGAGGGGATCAGGTCGGGGTCTGGGTGGACACAGATGACCTACGGTGATTGCCAGAGGGAAGGGGGTCTGGCGAGAGATAAAAGTGGGTAAAAAGGGTTTAAATGGTTATGGAAGGAGGCTTAACTTGGGTTGCTAAACACACTATACAATATACAGATGACATAGTGTAGAGTTGCATACCTGAAACCTATATAATTTTATTAATCATTGTTACCTCAGTAAATTCAATAAAAATAAATACATTTAAAAATGTTTGCCTTTTTACATGAGACATGTGCCTGAAGTTTAATATGGTCAACATGATCATATAGGTTTCAGGTGTGGGTTTCTGTGTTACAAGATCTGTATATTGCACTGTGTGTCCACCACCCAAAGTCAAATCGTCTCCTGTCACCACATATTAGGATCCCCCTTCCCTTTGGCAATAACCACATTGCTATTTGTGTTCATGAGTTTCAATTTTATATCCCCCATATGAGTGAAATCACATAGTTCTTAGCTTTTTCTGACTTACTTATTTCACTTAGCATAATATTCTCAAGGTCCATCCATGCATCTCTGTTGTTGCAAATGATGCTATTTTATCTTTTCTTATGGCTGAGTAGTATTCCATTTGAATATGTAACACATCTTTTTCATCCAGTCCTCTATCACATGACACTGGTTGTTTCCATGTCTTAGCCACTGTGAATAATGCTGCAAAGAATGAGGGGTACATATATCTTTCAAATATAGGATTTCAAGGTTTTTCCTTTTCCAGGAGCAATTTCCTTCTTTGCAAATGGGACATTGAACAATATCTGGTCTATCTGCTTATGTTTGTGAGGATCAAATGAAATCACATCCTTTTAGGGAAAGGCAGTTCACTCCCCACCTTCAGCATCCCAGCATGTCCTTGCTGACTGTGACAAACTGAAAGTTTATCAGCCTCCTGATATTATGGCTAGGCACATAGGCAACTAAGTAAGTCAAGGCAACCACAGCATGACTACTATGTAAATGCTCACTCTCTTGGGAAATGTTATTGGCTTGGCTTATTTGCTTCTTGCTACAATGCTTGCTTCTTACTCAAAATATGCTGCTAAGACACTACAACAAAAGAGAAATACAGGCCAGTATCCCTGATGAACATAGATGCTGAAATCCTCAACAAAATATTAGCAAATCAAATCCAGAAATATATTAAAAAGATCAGATACCAAGGCTACATGGGACTTATTCCAGGGATGCAAGGCTTGGTATAATATTCGCAAATCAATAAACATGATACATCACATAAACAAAGTGAAAGACAAAAATCACATGATCATATCAATAGATGAAGAAAAAGCTTTTGATAAAATCCAACACCTTTTTTAAAAATAAGAACTCTCAGCAAAGTGAGAATAGAGGACTCATATCCACTTAATAATATAATAAAGACCCACCCATATAATAAAGACCATAAGTGACAAATCTACAGTCAACATCATACTAAATGGGCAAAAACTAAAACCATTTCCCCTAAGAACAGAAACAAGACAAGGATGTCTGCTTTCATCACTCTTATTTAACACTAGAGCCCTGGTGCATGAAATTCATGCATGGAGCAGGGGGAGGGTGTCCTTTAGCCTGGCCTGCACCCTCTCCAATCTGGGACCCCACAGGGATGTCAACTGCAGGTTTAGACCCAATCCCACAATTGGGCCTAAGCCAGCAGTCGGACATGCCTCTCACAATCCGGGACCACTGGCTCCTAATTATGTGCCTGCCTGCCTGATCGCCCCTAACTGCGTCTGCCTCAGCCCCACACCCAGGACCCAGGATTCCCTCCTCCAGCCAGCTGCAGGCACCTGGAACTGGGCTTCCCTCCCTCTGGCTGGCCACAGGCACCTGGGACCTGGGCCGGCTTCACCTGGGGCAGCTGCAGCTGCAGATAATGGTGGGTGGGTGGCTTTTCCCAGGCCACAGCTGCAGATGCAGGTGCCCAGGACCGCAGGTGGATGGCTTCTCCATCTCCTGGGCTGAAGCTAGCTGCAGGTGCTAGTGCCCAGGACTGCCAGTGGGGAGCTTTGCCTGGGCCAGGCTTTGTCAGGAAGGACGTCTGGATGGTCATCTGGAAGACGTCCAGTCTAATTAGCATATTACCCTTTTATTAATATAGATAGTATTAGAAGTCCTATCCACAGGGATCAGAAAAGAAGAAAACATAAAAATCATCCAAATTGGAGAGGAGGACATGACACTTTCATTATTCACAAATGGATGATGTGATATGGTACATAGAAAACCCTAAAGACTCCACCAAAAGACTACTAGATGTAAGCCAGACAGAGAAAGACATATACAATATTATCTCTAATGAACAAACTAATCTGGTGAACAAACTAGAAACAGAGACAGCTGTCATTTGGGAGGTGGGAGGGTTATACTGGATGAAAGTAGGTGAAGGCATTAGCCAAAGACATATAGGCATAACCCATAGACACAGACAGAAGTATGGTGATTGGCAGAGTGGATAGGGATGGGTGGAAGCTGGAAAAGGGGGAGGAGTAATTGGGCTATATGTAGTAGTGTCAACAAGAACAAAAGTAAAAATTTAAAAATAATTAAAAAAAAAACTAGGTCATAGAAAAAGTTTTGGAAAACAAGTTGAATTTCAGAAGAGTCACATATTAGAACTCAGATGGTAAGAGTCAGCATCAAGCTGGTGCCATGGTGGGCAGGTAGAACTAGGTTTTGTCACAAAAACGAACAAGCCCATTGAAAAGCCAACATACAAGTTTGCAGTGGGAATACTATTAAGTCTTACTTTGTTTAGCTAGTCAAATATACGCTATGCACCATAAATATGAATGAGTTATGAACTTGAAGAATTGAACCAGAACCAATGGTCAAGTCTGAGTCTTTTTTTTTTTAATGTGACCTCTCAGCAGCATTTGCTTCTGTGGACTATTACCTCTTTCTCAAAATGTCCCTTTATATTTGCTTTCATTACAAAAATTGTTTTTGTTCGTTTCTTTACCTCTTTGGCTGTTCCTTCTCCATCTCCTTTACTGGCTCAACTTTCCCTTCTGCTTCTCTTCTAAATATTAATGACTCTTAAAGCTATGTAATGGGTTCTTTCTTTCTTTTTTTTTTTAAATATATTTTTATTGAGTTTTTACAGAGAGGAAGGGAGAGATATAGAGAGTCAGAAACATTGATGGGAGAGAAACATCGATCAGCTGCCTCCTGCACATCTCCTACTGGGGATGTGCCCGCAACCCAGGTACATGACCCTGACCGGAATCGAACCCGGGACCCTACAGTCCGCAGGCCGATGCTCTATCCACTGAGCCAGACCAGTTTCAGCGAATGGGTTCTTTCTTGTTCTCTACTTATTACCTGCTCTGATAGCTTCAATAGCATAGACAGGTAATTGATTCCCAAGTATGTATGTAGTTCTCACATTTGCTTTGAAAACTTGAATAATGTATTGATTATTTTAAAAAGAAAGAAAATTTGTGCAGATGCCCAAGCACTGACTTTAATTATTATTATATTATTATTATAAGCATGCTTTAAAGATGTAAATCCCATGTCTGTATTTCTTATAATTAAGGATAAAATGTCAACACTTCAAGTTAAATATAATAAAAGTACAAAATGACAGCATAATGTGACAGATAATATTGTTTTGTTAAAACTAAATTACTTCCTTCATCAGGGATGTGGTACTAACTGCTAAAGGGAATATTCTTTTGAATTCAGCATGCCTATACTGTGTGCTCTGGGAAACTAAATTCTGACACCACATTTCTCTTTTTAAATCATGGTCCAACAAACAAAAAATCATGGTCAAACATTTTTTATATATGTAACAGACTGCCATGACATCAGTTGAACTTGACTTGACTTGAATGTACATCATTTATTATTGAATTCCATTCTGCTATTCATAAAAATGCTTATGTATTTCTATAAATTTTTACCATCACAGTGAAAACAAAATTAATAAAATAAAAGATCCCTGCCCTGGCCAGTTTTGCTCAGTGGATGGACTGTTGGCCGCGAGTGAAGGGTCCTGGTTCAATTCCGGTCAAGGGCACATGCCTGGGTTGCAGGCTCGATCCCCAGTGTGGGGTGTGCAGGAGGCAGCCAATCAATGATTCTCTCTCATCATTGATGTTTCTATGTCTCTCCCTTCCTCTCTCTGAAATCAATAAAAATATATTAAAAATAAATAAAAATGAAAGGTCCCTGAGAATTTGTCCATAGACCTCACTTTGAGATACAGTACCACATTTTGAAAAGGGGGAGGAGTAATTGGGCTATATGTAGTAGTGTCAACAAGAACAAAATAGGAAATAATAGAAATAATAGGAAAATTAAAATTGGAAAGGTTTAACCTGCATTTATCATTTGCATCTATCTCAACCATCTTCTTATCCTATCTTTTCTTTCTCAGCAGTGCGTAATTCCTGATCTATCCAGTCATGCAAGTAAGAAAACAGAAATCATCCATGACCCCTTCCTTCTGTCTGTGATCTATAGTAATAAAACATCTTGCTCAGTTCAAAATATTTCTAGAATTTATCTGACTATTGCTGTCCATTTCATGTCACCAACATATCTAACCCTACAATTGTTGTTATTGTACAACTACCTTTTGTCTGGTTTCCTTGTTAGAAAACAAGAATGGTAAATTGGGTCTTGAACCAAGATCTTACTCAAAATTAGTAGTCTGGGTGTTTGGGCACTTAATTTTAAGTCTAGTGTTTTTACTGACTAAATAATTCATGGAAAGTACATTGCACAAACTCTGCAAGCCAATAAAATTCTTGGTTCATTTACTATTGCTTTTTAGTTTATTTGCAGTTGGCTTTACTCCAATGACCAAAGTACAGGGGAATCTATCATCGATGATTTCAGAGTATTATTTAGATTACTTACTTCACAGTTGAAAACTTTGAGCCAATAACTTATTTAAGCAGAAGAGCTTACTCCTGAAATGGAAAAATGGTGGTCCTGAGGCATTAGGCTCTAAGGCGCATAAAGGTCATGCTATTTTTTCTTCCAAATGCTTAGATGAACTTTCTCTCTCTTTTTTTTTTTGAGAAGATGAGGATAGTTACAGTGGGAATAGAATAAGTCTTCAGAGGATGGCTTAGGGAATCTATCTGATCGGACCTTATAACTGACATGCTTTTTTTTTTTTCATGTTGTTCACTCACCCTTTTATGTGATATAGTACATAAGATACAGAAAACACTCAAATATTCATTGAATGGATTAATTCTCAACTCATCATTGCCTATCCATGCCCCCATTGACTGTGGCATCTGTTGTATAACAAAATCATAAAGTCTTAGAATGTTAGAGATGGAAGAGACTTTCAAGAGCATCTAGTACAGGAGTTTTCATACTGTGATTTTAATGAGGTTTGGGCCTGCTTGCCCTAACCTTAACCAGAGCAAAAACTCCTCAACTTACGTTACATACTGTGATTCTTGGTAATATTTTTTTGAAAATTATTTTTGCATGTTGACTAATGTCACCCCAATAAAATTTAAATTAAAAAAAAATAAAAATTGTACCCAGGAATCAAAACAACAACAACAAGAACAAAGTGGAGCTTTCTGTTTTCAAGATTGGTTTAGTCCAAGGCCATCATTTGGCACAAGAGGGAGCTGAGGCATAAAAAGAGGGACATATTTTTTAAAGGTATGCAAACTGTGGGTTAAAAGTCTAAGCTTCTACCTCCAGAAAACAAAGGAAGTGAATTCCAGGATCTTGAAAACTTGTTACATTAAAAATCCTTTCTCTTATATTATGTGATAAAAGTTTTTCAGAGTGATGATAATATCAAATTTTAGAATGTCTGAATCAGAAGTGATATAGAGGTAATCTAAACTTTTTATACTTTCAGGCAAAAAAATTATATTCAAATAAAATATTACATAAAAACATATTTCAACTTTCATTATTTAGTAAACATTTGTTGAGCACTGTTCTAAGCTCCGTGGATACAGTGGTCAACAATACAGGATCTTTACTTTCCCAAAAGTCACATTTTGTTGTGAATAGAGTAGAGAGCTATTAAACAACTAAATTAATAAATAAACAATGTAGCCTGACAGAGGAAATGGAGGTAGACTTTAGTAATAAACCAATCATTTGAAATAAATCAAAGATGAAATTCTGACACTATCAAATTAATACATGGCTTTCAAATTTATCTTACTACTATATTTTATTTTGTTAATAATTAAATGCAATAGTATTAAGTTGTGTGTTATTAAATGCTGTTAAAAAGGAAGAGATATTGGAATGAAGTGCTGGTTTCTTTCTCATGAAGGAAAATATGCTAGTTTAAACATTATACAGAGCTTCTTCAGTTGATTGAAATCAGTAATTATATATTACTAGTGGCCTGGTGCACAAAATTTGTGCACATTAAAAGGGTATTAATTAGAGGAAATACTTTAATATTGCTATTTGCCATTTCTTTTTAATAGAAGTGTCAGAGATGAAAGAAATTAGTAAAATGTATATGAAAATCTTCCTCTTGTCAGAATCTGGGGCGCACCATGGGACCTGGAGTCAAGTCCCTGCCCACCAACGGTGCCTCAAAATTGGGTGAGACCCAGATCCAGGTGGCCCCACCCTCATTGGGCAAGATCCAGACCCGGCCAGCCCCACTCTTGTCAAGCCCTGCTGGGCAAGAGCCATAGCCTCAGGTCCCGTGGCCTGGTGCTGGCTGGGGGGTGCAGCCTCAGGTCCCTTGTCAAGCCACACCGATGGGGGGAGCAGCCTCAGGTCCCCATCAAGCCCCACTGGGATGGGGGGCACAGCCTGTGGTTGCCCGGCCTGGGGCCGGTGTAAGGGATGAACCCTGAGATCCCTTGTCAAGCCCTGCCAGGCAGGTGGCACAGCCTCAGGTCCCCCAGTCTGGCGCCGGGGTGGGGGGCATGGCCTCAGGTCATGAAAACCATAAGAAAGCCCACTGCATGGGAGAACATATTTGCCAATGTTATCTCTGATAAGAGTTTAATCTCCAAAATTTATAGGGAACTCATATAACTTAACAAAAGGAAGATAAACAATCCAATCAAAAATTGGGCAAAGGACCTAAATAGATACGTTTCAAAAGAGAACATACAGAAGGCCAAGATACATATGAAAACATTCTCAAAGTCACTAGTCATCCAAGAGATGCAAATCAAAACAACAATGAGGTACCATCTCACACCTGTCAGAATGGCTGTCATCAACAAATCAACAAATGACAAGTGCTAGTGAGGATGAAGGAAAAAGGAACCCCCGTGTACTGCTGGTGGGAATGCAGACTGGTTCAGCAACTGTGGAGAACAATATGGAATTTCCTCAAAAAACTAAAAATGGAATTTCCATTTGACTCAGTAATCCCACTTCTAGGAACATATGCCAAGAAACTAGAAACACCAATCAGGAAGGATATATGCTCCCCTATGTTCATAGCAGCACAACTTAC
>NW_006286224.1:403621-406947 GCF_000327345.1 Myotis davidii
GGGGGAGAGATCAACCAAAGGACTTGTATGCATGCATGTAAGCATAACCAATGGACACAGACAACAGGGGGGTGAGGGCATGAGTGGGGGGTGGAGGGGCAATGGAGGGATAAGGACACATATGTAATACCTTAGTTAATAAAGAAAAAAAAGAAAGGAGGAAAAGAAAACAATGTGCTGTATGACTTTTATTGTTCCGCTTTATACAAAAATTTCCTACCAAAATATTAAACACATGCAATCATGAATGTCATGCTGTATATAAGACTAAATACAATATACACAACCTTCAAAAAAATAAAAATAAAATAAAGTGAAAATAATCACATACAAAAAGAAAAAAGGAGAATTAAAGAAAAATAAAGGTGCTCAGCTGAGGGGGCAAGTAAGGGCTAAAACATAGCTCAAATTTTGCTTACCAAGTTGAGTGCCTGTGTCAGGTTGCATTTTCTTTGAGTTAGGGCTACCTTTTGCTTCCCTCCAAAGATCCTGCCATCTCCCCAATGCCTGTGCCTACAGGGGTGAGCCCACCCAAGATGGTATTCATTCTAACTTGCATAAAAAGGCAAATTAAAAAGCTGCAGCACTGTTCATGGAAGATCATTCTGAAAAGGTTACATTTGAGATTTGACTTAAAGTATGAGGAGTACATTTGAAGATCTTTTCCTGAGGTAGAAAGACTATCAAGCAGGAGTGTAGTTGTCCTGGAGTTAGGAGTGAGCCTGGTGTATTTGAGGAATAATACACTGACTAATGTTAAAACATATGCAAAGCAGAGGAAGAACGAGGTGATGAAATTGGAGAAGTTATGAGGGCCAAAGTGCATAAAATTTTCCAAGTTATTAAAAAGATTTTGGCTTTTCTTTTTAGTTGAGTGGAATGTTATTAGAGGGTTATCATCAGAGCTGCTCTGATTAAAGTGCCTAACACCAGTATGTATTGGTAAATGTTGAAAAACCCACTTCCTGGTTGCTGATTTGTGATGTAAATATCCCCATCATGGTTGATTTCACATCACTGAATGTAGAGTTGAGAAGAGATGTTAATTGGCATGGAATGGTGTGAGCCAGTTCCAGCACCTCATTTTGCAGATGTCAAAACTGCAGAGATAAATATGGTCAGATAAATGAGGACCAAACTAAAGAATATGGACTTAATCCTGTAGGCAGCAGGAAGACATTGGTGGATTTTAAGCTGAGATAGCATGGCTAAATTTGTGTTTTTCAAAGTGTTTGTGGGAAATTTAGGGTAGTGCATGTGTTATATTCATTTTATAAATTAGGAAATGGGTATAGAAAGATTAAATATCTTATTCTAGCAAGGGGATATGAAGAGAATATTGACAAAACCAAAACACATGAGGTAGTGGCAAAACTGAAATTTGAACACTGGTGTTTTAAATATCCCTTTTGATAAAGTGCCAATAAACAAGAAATTGTGAATATATACTTTAGTGTTTTGAGGTGTTGAAGGGCACATGGAAGGTTGGTGTTGGCATCACAAAATATGTTTGTTTCTTGTCAATAGTCCAATAAAAATGTTACTATTGAAAATGGGTGACTCTGAAAAGCTCAGTCATCTCCAAGAATTTTGAAACAGTGGAGAAGTTGTAATTAAAATAGAATTACTAATTGTACCTCTTTTTCTTCTTCTAGAAGGATAAACAAATAGCTGAAGATTGCCACTAATAATACAGATCCATTAATAGACTATTTAACATCAGCACTAAAGTATCCCTTAATTGCACGAGACTTAGTAGTATATATCAACCTGACAGAGGAAATATGGGTAGACTTTAGTAACAAATCAATCATTTGAAATAAGTCATGGAAGTAATACTCTAATTTATTGAAATTATTATGTAATTTCCAAATTATTTTACTACTTCATATTTCCTTATGCTAACAAATATCAGGGTTCTAAGTATTTTGTTGTTAAATGGTATTAAAAAGTAAGAAATGTTTGAGTAAAATGTTGGTACACATGGTTTCTTCAGTTGCCTTAAACCAGTATCCAAAGGCATCATAAATAAGATGAATTCTGTCATTTGTCTTGAAATACAACCAAGAACTAATTAGTGGGAAAACTTTTATCCTGCAGCCTGCAAACTTATTCTTGAGGTCAAATAGATGATAATGAGAAAGTTGGGTTATTAAGTCTAATCATAGTTTCCAAAGGATAAATATTAAGGGTCATTGAATAGAATATTATCATAAAGAAACTTTTGTATTGAGATTTAGTTAATATAGCTTGCTGAATTTTTAATAAATTTGCATCATATACATTTCCTTCATCTCTACTGAATCATTAAATTAAAAAAAAAAAAGCTCCCAAGACATTTTAATATGAGTATTGAATTCAAAATGTTCTTTTGTCTTAATTTTTCAGTAGCAAATTATGGGCTTATTTTCTCAAGAAACAACACTCTGGTTTAAGTAGAACTGGAGCATTTCCTATGATTTATATTCAGTGAGTAGGAAATTCTTAATTCTTTCTGTGTTCTTTTTTACTTTCATTCACATGTTGCTACTCATAATTAGTGGATATTTACTGAGCATCTGTTTTGTGTAGGGCACTCTATTGGGTAGTGCGTTAAATACATCAGTAAATCCATGAAGGAACTTGAATCCATTAGAAATGTAGCTTATTAGGGGAAATGAAACACATTCTTTAATTTTCAGACCACAAGATGGATTGTTACAAGTATCACATGAGAAGTACAAATACAATGTTCTGGAAATCCAGAGGAGGAAAATTATAATTGGGACAAAAGTGAAGGCTTCTATGTTAGGATAAGAATACATGAAAATGAATGGTGGGAAGGCATTTCAGGTGGAAAGAGTAAACTCAAACAAAAACTTGGAGCTGAGGAAGTACAGAATACATATGAAGAGAATGTAATTCAATGAGGCTGACCTCTGGGATGTGTATCAAAAAGAGTAATGGAAAATGGGGTAAAATGTAGATTTATTAACTAACTAGAAGCTCGATGCACAAAATTCATGCAAGAGTAGGCCTTTGCAGCCATGGCGACTGCCTTGATCCCTTGCAGCCACTGCGGCTGCCTCAATCCCACAGCTGTAGCCTGGGCTTCGTCTGGAAGGTCATTCAGTCGATTTGCATATTATGCTTTCATTATTATAGACTAGTGGCCTGGTGCATGAAATTCGTGAATGGGGGAGTGTCCCTCAGCCCAGCCTGCACCCTCTCCATACTGGGACCCCTCAGGCGTTGACCCCCATCACCCTCCAATCGCAGGATTGGCCCCTTGCCCAGGCCTGACGCCTCTGACAGGGGACCCTCATTTACCCCCATCACTGATTCTG
>NW_006286224.1:407186-432015 GCF_000327345.1 Myotis davidii
GCTTCCCCAGCCGCCCACCCCCCCCCCCCCGCTAGCCTGATTGCCCTCAACTGCCCTCCCACTGGCCTGCTTGCCTCCAACTTCCCCCCTGCTGACCTGCTCATCCCGAACTGCTCCCCCCCGCCAACTTGCTTGCCCCAAACTGTCCCCCCTCTTGACCTGATCACCCCCAACTGCCCCTCCTGCTTGCCTGATTGCCCCTAACTGCTTCTGCCTTGGCCTCGCCACCATGGCTTTGTCCGGAAGGACGTCAGAAGGTCTCCCAGTCTAATTAGCATATTACCCTTCTATAATTATAGGTTATTTTATCATCAACTATTTATTAAGCACCATCTATATGGCAGGAATTAGTCTAAAAAGGGATTATGAAAGAATGGACAAAGAATCTTTCATATAATGTTAAGAAATTCCTTAGATGCTAAATATAAAATTTTTAGTTTATAGGCAAGGGGTTTATCAAAAGTTGCATTGCAGCAACATGACCATGATCATAGGTTTTCATTAAAAAAAGTATTTTATAAAGCTACTAATAATGTATTGTCATTAGTAGAAACTTAAACTGCTGGAAAACTTGTGCTATTCCCAACTATCACTTGTAGAAAGTAAAACACTGGCATAATTAATTAAATAAAATTTGTGTAAAATATCACATTAAAAATCAATTTCACATCTATTCTCATCTGTTCTTCTGTCAACCCCATGAGTTCAGATATTGACATTATTTCCATTTTATAGATGCGCTTTAGAGACTAAGTGGCTTGCTGATGAGCATATAGCTTTAAGTGTCCAAGCCAGTGTTTGAACTCAAATATTGTCACTTCAAATCCCATACTATGTATATTTTTTCCTATGTATTTCCTGTCCCATTATTCCAGCAGTAGATGCAATGAAATGCTAAAAAGATTCTTATGGGCATAGGTTTCTGAGAATCTTTTCAATTGTTTTTCATTGGATTTAAGTGAACAACAATATTGTGAAAGTCATATGAACACATCACAAGGCTGGATCCCAATTGCATTGCAAATGCTGATTCCTTTAATTCTGGTGGTATTATGTGTATATTGTCTTATAAGATTTCTGGGTTGGTCTATGTGAGTCTTGTTGGCATTCTTTTTTCTCACTCTGAAAATCCCCCATATTGACTTAATAGATATTTCATAAAGGTGGCTTCTTTCAAGGCTACAGCAACATTGATCTTTCATGCATTGCAAGAGTGGCAGTTTTCTTGAGAGGAGCCATATTGATTATTTATTAGCATTTTATCTCAATGATGCTGAGGATGTAGGAGACTACAAAGGGAGAATCATAGTTTTGATACTCATTTGGAAAGTTTGAAAGGCAGCAATAACCTTTTCATAAATTCTTCTTGCTGATACAACAGCTACATTAAGTGATATGGAGACATTTAGGCAATTATATAACAGTTCTATCAAAGAGATCTTTGAGATCATATAGGTAAAACAACCTATAACAAATATTCTTCACATGACTCCAACAGAAACTATGGGGAACCATTCCATACCACTAAGATGCATGATCTTGTTGAATGTTCATAACAATTTATCAGAGATCTGGTATTATCATCCTATTAGATGCCCAGTGCATGAATTCATGCACCTCGGCCTGGCCTGTGGGATCCGGCCGAAACCAGCTCTCTGAAATCCCCAAAGGGGTTCTGGATTGCAAGAGGATGCAGGCCAGGGTGAGGGACCCCACCAGTGCATGCTCGGGGCCTGGGAGGGACGCGGGAGGTTGACCAGCCAGGGAGGGACCCCACGGGAGGGCTCCAGGGCATGTCCAGCCTGTCTCACTCAGTCCCAATCAGCTGGATGCCGGCACTAAGCTAACCTACCAGTTGGAACGTCTGCCCCCTGGTGGTCAGTGCACATCGTAGCTACTGGTCGACTGTCTGCCTCCTGGTGGTCAGTGCACATCTTAGTGAGCGGTTGAGTGGCCTTAGCATATCATTAGCATATTATGCTCTGATTGGTTGAATGGACTACCAGCTGACTGGACACTTAGCATATTAGGCTTTTATTATATAAGATACTGTACATGTGGGACTTTTGTTAACCCTACCCTCTGCCTTTTCACAAGTTGGTTCCTATTTCTGAGGTGACCTACTTCACTTTGTCTACTAAATTCTACTTAAACATTGAAATCTACCTTAAGTATCCCCTGCTCTGTGACATTTTACCTTATTATACACTCTCTACTCATTCTTTTCACAGTGTAAAGGGCCCATCTTCTGCCTGGCCCTGTGTTAAGCATTTGAAATACAATAAAGCAGTGAAGTAGATAAGCAAAAGTCCTATTGTTATTGAGACTTTTCTTCTACTGAGGGAAGACAATACACCAAATAAGAGTACAAGAATTTCATATTGTGATATGTGGCATGCAGAAAAGAAGACAGGGTGATGTGATAGAGAATGAGGATGAAAGTGGGTGCTCAGGGAAGCCTCTCCTCTGTCTACATCTCTGTACCTTTCATATATATTTTTACATTCACTATATTCTACTGGAACTGTTAGTTTCCTTGTCTTCTCTCCCTAAGAGTCTGTAGGCTTCTTGGCCAAATGGGATCTTCTCATTGGAAAGGTTTCCATCTCTGAATCCACTAATGTAGAAGAAACAATTCAAACATATTTGTTTAAGTGACTTTAGGAAACATAGGCCCTGAATAATTAGTGACTTACCTAAAGTTATACCACTAGAAATATATAGAACAGGACTTGAACCTGATCTTTCTGATTCCAGGTATAGTGTTCTTTCCCCCATATTACAATCTTCTTTCAGTTTTCTGTTAATGAGCCCCAAGGCCCTACATAATCTGCACCACCCACCCACAGCCTCTACCTTCATCTCCTACTCTCTCTTTACTCTGCTCCAGCCACTGGCCTCCTTGCTGTTCCTTGAGCAGGCCATGCATGCTCCCACTTTAGGATCTTATTCTACCTGTTTTCTCTGCTTGCAGTGACCTTTCCACAGTGTTATTTTCCCACATATCTCCTGCTCAACCCCTTTCCCCCCTTAACCTCAATTTAGAGCTATCCTGTTCTCCCTATTTAAATCTCTAGCCTGCTCCCTTAGTACCCCTGATTTCTCTTAACCAGTCTCACTCCCCATTGCACTTATCATCTTATACCATACTAGAGGCCTGGTGCATGGATTCATGAACCAGTGGGGTCCCTCAGCCTGGCCTGCAGGTATCAGGCTGAAACTGGCTCTTTGACATCCCCCAAGGGGATTGCAAGAGGGTGCAGGCCAAGCTGAGGGACCCCACCGGTGCACGATCGGAGCTGGGGAGGGACCATGGGAGGGCTCCAGGGTGTGCCAGCTCGTATTGCCCAGTCCCAATCAGATGAACCTCAGCAGCAAGCTAATCTACCGGTTGGAGTGTCTACCCCCTGGTGGTCAGTGCATGTCATAGTGACTGTCAAATGGTTGAAAGGTCGGACATTTAGCATATTAGGCTTTTATTATATAGGACTAGAGGCCTGGTGCACAAATTTGTGCACAAGTGGGGTCTAGCCAGCCTGCCTCAATTGGGGCCAATTGGGTCAGGCTGGCTGGGGGGAGGGGCTGTGGGCAGTTGGCTGACTGGCCCCGCCCCCCTGGTCAAACTCCTGGTCGAACTCCTGGTCGAACTCCCAGTAGAGGGGACAATCTGCATATTAGGCTTTTATTATATAGGATTTCCAGGAAGGGGAAATCTATAGGTTAGAAAGTAGATTTGTGGTTGCCTAAGGCTGGAGAAGGGAACAGGAAGTAAGGGCAATGGGTACAGGGATCCTGGTTGAGGAATTTGCATATTAGCCTTTTATTATATAGGATTATGTAGCTGCCTTTAAAATAATTGTTTTTTTGTTTATTCTCTCTCCCCAGCTAAAAATAAGCTCTAGAATGGTGAGATCATGTTGTTTTGTTTACCATTGTATTTTAATGTTCTAGAATAGTACCTGGGATGTAATAGTCATTCAATAACTGTTAAATGAACTTTGAATAAAATTTATGCTCAATGACGTATTACTCATACATCATTGAAAAGCAACATCTTTTTTTTACTTTATTGATTGAGGTATTACATATGTGTCTTTATCCCCCCACTCGTGTCCTCACCTCCCTAGTGTCTGTGTCCACTGGTTATGCTTATATGTATCCATACAAGTACTTTGGTTGATTTCTCCCCCTTCCCCAGAGCAGGGATAAAAATGTAAGTAGGGCCCATTTTCAAGAATCAGATCTATCAACTGGAGACACTACTTAACAAAAGGTTTCCACCTAGCATTTGCAAAGGGCTTGTGGAGCCGAATTATCTTGGCCTTTCTTGGAGAACAGGATTCCACTCACAGCTTCGCAAAGGCTAAGTTACCAATGTGCGGCAAGGTGAGGCACACCTGACCCCAACACTGGATGTTTCTATAAGGGATTGAGAATTCCATTTTATTAAAACACTCAAGTCTCCACCATTCAGCACCAGCATTGGGGGTTTGGGAGATACAAGTAGAGCAGGGCCATCCTATACCACATGCATTTACCCAGCACCTCCTCAGCACCAGCCACTCCCTAGTTCTGTGACCCCTGGCCTGGTACTATGGTACCCCACCTCTCTGTGGATGGATCCCCCTTCTTGTATGCATGCATGTAAGCATAAACAATGGGCACAGACACTAGGGGGGTGAGGGCACGAGCAGGGGGTGGGAGAGCAATGGGGGGATAAGGACACATATGTAATACCTTAATCAATAAAGAAAAAAACACTAGTTTGTTGATGACTTTAAAAAATAAATTAAGTTGACAAATGAATCTGTTTTATTATGAAAAAAGAAAATAAAAGCATTAACTTAATATCAAAATTTAGTACAGATAGCAAAAGTCATCATGTATTATCACTAGTTCTTTTGATGCTGTCCTATCTATGCCAAGTATAGCATAGTCCTAGAGCTTGAATGTAATAACATGAAACATGGCCCATTCTTCAAGGTAAAACACTGTCTAGTTTATATTTGCTAAATATTTATCCCCTTGATCATCAGGATAAAGGGAATATGTCTGGCCAACGTATATCTACTCTACTTTAGCACTTTGCTAGGCACAATGAGAAGACGTGTGCAGGAATTCTTTGCTTAATGACCTCACACACAATCAGCAATATGACATTTGCTGGATTCTCTTCTAATATCTACCAGAGTCTTTCCTCTAAAACAATAGTAGTACATGATTCCTCAACTGGCTCATGAATTTGATCTGGGCTACTTTCCATGAGACATGGAGAAATAAGGAGAGTGATGGGCTATTTTTTAAGCTACCCTTTCTTTGCCTATTAGTTTTGCTTTTCTGATTATCTATGCAAGTCCTGCATCTGACAGCAAAGCAGCTACCAAGATAGGTTATCTCCAACTTGGCAAACAAAACCATCTTCCACAGCCAAATTGTATTTAAATAAATAGATCCTGCCTTCTTAGCTTTTTGCTCATAATACTTCATGTGTTTTGCAGGGTGTTTTTAGAGATCACCCATATTTTATTTAAATGATAATAAAGTATAAATATTACTTCAAAGGAAAATTTGAAACATTTAGCATTTTCAAAAGTGAGCTTTTGGTGGGCATACTCTATAATCTTCATTTGCTTTTCACAATTTGTCCTAGAACAAAGGGCTTTGAAAATATGGTAACTGAATTTATATTAGGTAGAATGGAATTTCATTGCTATTGAAGTTTAGAATCTGAAGTTCTGCTGTTTATTTTTACTACGCAACCTAGTTCCACCCCCCTCACCTATTTACACACAGCTATCTCATGGCACCCTAGTTCATCATCTTATATATAATTCCCCAGAAATCTAGTTTCCTCAAACAAGACACATAACCACACAGAAGACCCCATAAATATACAGCTGTATTAAAGCTCATTCCCTCAGATATATAACTATACAAAAGGCTCTTTAGATACATGGTGATGCCACAGTTGGATACACATATAAATATACACAAACTATTCCATACATACACACTTATGCACACACATACTATGATTCACCCCAATTTTCCCTATAGACACTCAAACAAATACACAAATATTAAAGTTATTGAATATTTCCTTTTTCCCTTGTAAGAGTCTTACCCATGATAGAAAAGTTAATCTCTTCTTCAGATCAACAGCAGAGGAAATGTTGGACATAAAAGAAATGACTGCACATTTTAGAGAAATACTAAAATCTTTGAGAACTTTGTATTTATTAGATTAATATCTACAACACAGCAATTACCATTAAAATACTCAGGATCTGAACAATTAAGTCAGCATTTACTTTATTTACTAAATATATCTGTTAGGTAATGGTATTTTTTTTTAAAGAAATTGAATTTATTTGAGGTAGTTATCAAAACTTTCTTCAACAGCAAGAGCCTTTAAGCCATAGATCACATTTATACAGGAGTAAAAAAAAAATCACAATAAGGCTACATTATTCTCAGAGCTACACAGAGAGTTCTGAAGTTTTGTGAAGCATCTCCATTGAGTACTCATTATAATACTGATTGACACTTGTGTGTGAAATTACATGAGGCCATGGAAAGAACTACCCAAATAGTATGAGAGATAACAGTGCCAGAAGTTCACACAGGGTTGGTAAGAGGGTCTATTCCCAAAATCCACATGGGAAGTACTCAAAATTGACAGATCATAGAGTTGAATATTCAGAAAAGTCTTACCTGGGTAAGGGGGAATAATTAGCCATAGAAAAACATTGACTTTGTTCTGCTTAACAAACCTTTAAAAACAATACCTGGTAAGATAAAACTATTCTCAAGTAACTCAATTGCATCTGAGAACAAACTCAAAAACATTTATAGGAATACAAAAATATCTAGCACACACCAAAGTTAATGTTCTTTTCATGTATTAACAAAAGAGAAGAGAAAAGTAGGGAAAAGAAGATTAAACTAAGGTACTTCTAAGGTTCCTTCTGGTTATTATCAGTTTGAAATTCTATATCCTGAGTGTGTTATTGAAAGTAACTTTGTAGAGATTTAGAACAAATTAAAAGGTGAAGGTAAATAGAGGCTCTTCTATTTAAAGTCTCTTAGGATAGTAGTATCTATCACACCTTTAGGTGTGGAATATAGACAGAGAATAGTGAAACATTGATTAACATAACAGATTCTCAAACTTGATAATAAAGAATAGTGTCAAAATTGCATATATAAGCTGCCATATTTCTAAAAAATACATTGATTTCTTTTGTTCTTTAAAAGTTATTTCTGGAATTGTTTGGAAAAATATTTGGGTGAAAGTGTTTATATATTTATAAGAAAAAAAAACAGAAAAGGAATAGGAATAGAGAAAATAGTACTGACTTTTTCAAAAAGTGGTATTAAAATTTAGAATCTTCATTATTTTTTCTAGCTATATTGTGGTATAACTGACATATAACATTGTGTTAATTTAAGGTATACAATAATATTATTTGATACACTTATATAATATAAAATGATTACTACAGTAGAGTTAGTTAACACCTCAATCACCTCACATCTTTACCATTTTGTTGTTGTGAGAACATTTAAGCTATATTGTTACTAATCTGAAGGGTATAATATAGTATTGTTAACTATAGTCACCAGGCTGTAAGTTATATGCTCAGAAGATACTAATGTTATAACTGGAAATTTGTAGCCTTTGGCTGATATCTCCCCATTTCCCTTACCCCACAACCTCTGGTAACCACTATTCTACTCTCCGTTTCTATGAGCTCAATGTTTTAGATTCTTCATATATATTTGAGAAATCATATGGCATTTGTCTTTCTCTGTTTGACTTATTTCACATTAAAAACCACATTAAAAACTTGGAAGCAGTATGGAATGAGAAGAATATGTGCAATTTAAACAGTAGAAGAAGCAAAGAATATCTAGCAACTTCTCAGTGACCAATAGAAATAGAAGGCAGAACGAGACTTTTTTTCTCATACATCCCACTCAAAACTTCTCTAGCTCATGTGATTGTTGATTCAAAAACCTTCTACTAATAATTTTGTATTATTTCAACAAAGTAAAATTAACATGGATTGGGAATGTTTGGAATTATTGGAGAAAAGTTTATTTCTTCTGAAAACTTCAGGAATCATGCAGAGCATTGAGAATAATTGAAGGAGAAAAGGCAAATATGCATGTATATGAATATCCAATGTCTGCTTCTAAGAAATATGGAAGGCAACATACATAGAAGTATGCATTTTCTAAGAGAAAAGATACTAACTTTGGATAAAACACACAAACCAAGCAGTGAAACAAAGGGAATATTTTACATTTTTAAAAAAACTACAATTATGATAGCAGTTATGAAACTCAGATATAAATTTCTTAAGATCTAAAACAAATAGGAAAAATGTATCATGCAGTTATCCTTGTTTTAGTCTGAGTAAGTATATGAGTTCATAAGGTAAATAAACATTTTTCTTTTCCCAAGATCTAGGAGGAATTTGTCAAATCAGTTTCTAAGAGGACCATTAGTAGTGCCACCATTGATGGCATTCCTCTGTGCAGTGGCACATATTATGCTTAGAAAATCCAAGGGCAAAGACATTTTGGAGTTCTATAATGGTGACTTTTTAGGTGCCCCAGGGATGTAGCACCTAGTTATGGTTAAATACACAAGCAAAAATGTAACTTTCTCAAGAATTATATGCTTCTAAGAGTTTATATAAATTTTCCTAGTATTACAGTCAGCCAACAACTAACTGACCATTCATCAAGCAACAATTATGCTAATCAGGGCTGACATTAGGGAATCACCAGCTGTTGTAATGTATATACAGCCAAAGGTATAATGGCCCAATAAAAATATAGACTTATTTCTTGTTCATTTAAAAGTGCAAGATGGATGCTTCTGGTTGGGGAAATTTGTTCTCTAACAATCATTCAGCGGCCCAGGCTGACAGACTTTGCTATTGTCCTACTACTTGACCTCCTTGGTCTTCATGATAATCCCCACCCAAATCAGCTGCAATGGGGGGAGGGAAGCATGAGTTATTTGAGAGATTCTAATGCATCAGGGATTGATATGAAACGCATCACTTTCTCTCAAATTTTGTTGGCCAGATCCTATTCATATAACCACACTTGATGCAAGTGAGTCTGGGAAATGTGGTCTACCATTACTTAAATTGATAGCAATCTCTCTCATATTGACCATTCTGGTTAAAACATTGCTTTGTGTCTTTATCATACCTAGAAGATACTAGATACCTCTTTAAGTGAGACACCCCCAAAATCTCATGCACTCACTAAATCTAGCCCAACCAGATATAGATATGGTTCCTTATGTTCTGATTACACATGACTTAAAAAGACAAGCTGCATTATCAGTATCTCTACCTCATCATACCCAATATAGACTGTTGGAATAGAAAATGGTGAACACAATAAGAAATCCCATTTGGAAAGTAATATTGTGAGATTTCCCTGCCATGGCCATGAAGAATCTTCCATGATAAAACCATAATTCTGCCTTCTTGGAGAAATTCCTTTTTCTGTTATTCTCAGTGGCCACTGGCTACACATTCAGGACTGTTCTTTATTGTTCATAATTCTTCATTGACACTACTAAAGTGGGTAAAAAAGAAATAAACAGTCCTGACAGCTGACAGCTGGTAGCAGGCTTGGCAACTAAATTTAGGCCATGGTGCTTACTGCTAAATAGCTAAGCCATCATGTTCCCTGCTCAAATAAACAATTCCATAGAATATCAACAATATTTGAAAAGAGATCACTCCATGACCTTGATGAAATAAAAGAAAAATAAGATTACTCAGTAATCATGACTAAACATAGCTAAAAAGAAATCACAAAAAAACTAAAGACCTCCTAGTAATGTAACTACTTTACCAATGACAACTCTAGCCCCATATTTTCCCTTCTATTTCCTAGATAAAATTTATGATACTAAATTATAGAATTGGCCCTATTTCTTTATAGCATTTAATACATAACAAAAGCCCATTCCTTTAAAATCTTCCTAAAATTATTCAACACAAGCCCAAGCATTCCCATCTTCTAAGGGCTTAATTGTGTCTCCACAAAAAAAAAAAAAAAAAAAAAAAAAAAAAAAAAAAAAAAAAAAAAAAATCATGTTCAAACCTTAATCCCTAGTACCTCAGAATGTAACCATATTTGGAGATACTATATTTAGAGAGGTAATTAAGTTAGAATGAGAAATTCAGAGTGAGCCCAATTGAATCTGACTGGTATCCTTATAAAAATAGATGAAGACTCAGGCATCAGAGGAGGGTTAGCATGGAGAAAAGGTTATGTGAGGAAACAGGGAGAAGATAGACACTTGCAAGTCAAGGAGCGAGATCTCAGAAGAAACCAAAACTGACACCTCAATCTCAGACTTCTACCTTCCAGAACTGTGAAAAATAAATGGTAAGCCACCCAGTCTGTGGTATTTGTTATGGTAGCCCTAGAAAACTAATACATCATCCTAAGTTACTCTTATTGAGGCACCTTAAGATTCCTGGTGTGTAGTCTTCTTTGCTGCAGTAAAGTAATAAATAAATAAATAAATAAATAAATAAATACAACTAATTTTGACTACAGGAGTTTCCCTGGTGGTGTTTGGTATTGGTTTTTATCATGGACGTAGAAAGGATATTCTCCCTTTGGGAAATGTACAGGTCTCACAACATGTTTCTTACTGGTGCCAATTTGGGACTCAATAATTTTTTTTACATAAAAAATATATTCCTGTGGAAATTATCACTGAAAAGACAAATCCCAGTAGGTTTATATTTATTTGCTCTCAGAAAGGTCAGTGTACCAGTAATGATACCTAAAGCTCTTTGTTAGGCATCATTAGGTCTCCTTTGTTTCTGGTTTCCTCTCTTTCTTAATGTTGCTACCTTGAGAACATCTTTGATTATAGGTTTGTAGGAAGGTAATACCCTTAAACTGATTCACTTTGTATACCTGCAAAGATTTTATGGGTATATGTTGGTCAAAGCCTTTGGCAGTCTTATTTCATTTTTTTGGGTTCTGAAAGCAGTAAACCTTTCTATTTCATTGGAAATTCCAGTTTTAGACGCTATTATTATTTTTTTTATTACTGCTTGCCAGCCTGAGTATTCTTTCCCAATATCCTATTTTTCTTGTAATCTTTACCTAAACATATCAAGTTATTATCACCTTGCTTAATGTAAGAAACAACCATCAACACATACTAACAGTCACTTTTTCAAAATGTTCTGTCCAAGAGTTACCAATTCAGTAGGTACGTAGTCTGCTTCCCAAATTATCAAAAGCAGTAGTTTTACAAAATGCTTTATTATGGCATTACACAGCTCTGTAGTTTTCAAACTTTCCAAATCTATTTCCTTACAACTTGATGCCTGCTGTCCACACACTAAACCAATGCCACATATTTTATGATTTTGTTATGGTAGAATTCTACTCCAAAGTTCTAATTCTATATTAGGATAAACATAGTTGTTACACGGTATGTAAAAGTTTGTAGGAATAACAATTTAACAGAAACCACAACTGGTCCTTTCTGCAAGTATGTGGTTTCCTTCTTAGACATGAATATAACTCTAGAATATTAATATTTTCAAAGCTGATCTCAAAAACTCTTACCCTGATCTATTCTTTCTCAAGTGCTGTCCCACTCAGCAAATGGCACTACCATTTACCAAGTCCTTCAATCCCAAACCTTTCTATCCTACTTCTAAACCATTCGCAAAGCCCTAAATAACTCTTAAATATGCCCCACCTTTTCAGTTGTATTCTCCTTTCTTTAATTTAGATTCTCCTAATATATTATCTGGATTATTCATTTGACATGTAAATCATCTCACTTTGTTTATCCTTTTGCCCTTCCTATTAATTTTATACACAGAGCTTCAGAACTATCCTTAATATGTCTCTTTTTCTCTTCAGTCTTTTCAATGTCTTTCTACCTCCCTTACAGTACAACCCGAACTCCTTACAATGCCCTAGAAGACTATTGGTCATTTGATTCCTGCCCACCATTCTGACTTTATCTCCTGCTCTTCTCATGCCCTTCACTCAAGCCACAAAGGCCTCTCAGTTCCTTGAATTGCAGGCTGTAGTCATCCTCATCTGGGAACCTTTACACATGCTGACATTTTCTCCTAGAATACATGCTACCATAACTCTCTTTGCCTTGACTACCAGTCATTTTGGGGGCCTCAATTTAAATAATTATTTTTCTCTTAAGCTATAGCCACCATAGAAAATTCTAAGTTAGATGTTCCCTCCTATGTGCGCCCATATTATTTGAATTTTACCATTTTAGCACATATTGATCAAAAATGTTTTTAGAACTATAATGTTGATGATGATAACAATATTAGTATTAATAATTAACATTTGTTGGAATATTTGCACTCTGCTTGGCTCTGTGCTACATAATGAGAGTGTAATGGTGAGAAAAAATAGATATAGTCTTTGCTGTCAAAGAGATAAAAGGCAATAAAAACAAGTGAATACACAAATAAAAATGTATTTTGCAGAAAAAATATATATTAGGTTAAATCATAAGAAATTGCTAATATTCAACCAGGTTGACCTATAAAAATGCCAATTTCACATAATTGGTCTAACATTTTAAAAGTTTGCTAAGTAGTAAAAGAACACATGAAAGGGGAAAACATAGGAAGTGGGGTGAAGTGACTCCTTTGCAGGGGGTAATTGAGGAAAATCTCTGGTGGAAGTAATATTTGAACTGAGGATAATGAAGTAGAACCTGACATGTTAAGGTTTGGGGATAAATTTTCTATATATAGGAATGCTAATTGAACAGTATGATAATTATCTGTTTTAATTATTTTCTCCACTAAATGGTAAGCATCACAATGACATTCATTCCTGTGAAAAAGGAGATAGGCAATTAAAAGTTTGCTTAATGAACATGTATGTCAACTATAATTGAAAAATAAAAATACATTTTAAAAATAAACAAAAGTTTGTTTAATGAATAAAGGAGTGCATAGACAAATGGATCTGGACTCCTAGTACACCTGCAATATTGTCTCCTCTCTTTTATTTTATTTTTTTTGGTTTCTCAAGTTATATCATATAGTGGTTCAGAGATTCTTGTCTTTTCTTATAAGCAAAGCACTCATTCAAACCTTCCAGCTTTTCCTCAGTGGAATTTCTTCTATTTGGAAAGTTCTTATTCACCTGGATAATTTATACTCATCCTTCAATACTCATATTAGGCATCACTTCCTCCAGGCAGAGTTCCCTAATCACTTCCCTTTCATCAAGCCCATCCTGGTCTGTTCTCTCTAGTGCCTTGAGTCAGCCACTATTTTGGCATTTACCACATGTTCTGAAATGATTCTACATAAGTATTGTTCTTCTCTACTAGGATTTAAAATACTCTTGATCAGTGCCTAAATCTATCTATCATCTATCTATCTATCTATCTATCTATCTATCTATCTATCATCATCTATCATGAAACATTTCATTTTACTAAAAAATAGAAAATTAAAATTTTGAACATAAAGAATTCAGATATTTTGGTTTTTAGAGTTATAAAAATGTTATACTAAATTCAAAAAGTCATAGTTTGAATACATTGTTTTATTTTATGTCTCTGCTTTATCCTTAAGAAAATATGTACATTAAGAATGCAATCATGCCCAGACAGCATGGCTGAGTAGTTGAGCATCAACCTATAAACCAGGAGGTCACAGTTCAATTCCCAGTTAGGGCACATGCCCAAATTGCTGGCTTAATCCCCAGTGTGAGTCGTGCAGGAGGCATCCAATCAATTATTCTCTCTTATCATTGATATTTCTATCTCTCTCTCCCTCTCCCTCTCTGAAATGAATAAAAATATATTTAAAAAAAGAATATAATCAGCATAACCTCCAATGAACCCTTAGGAAATGGGCTAAAATAAATAATTTAGAAATGATAACTTTATGATTTTAATCACAAAAAGAACAATTTGTTTACCTACAAAATTTAACAGTATTTGAACATACATATTATTCTACAGGGAGTCTGAAAAAAAGTGACTTGGCTCATGAGTAGATACTTTATGATAATAGAAAGTCACATCTGAGGAAGTCCTCTGATTACAGATCCATGTCACATGCAAATTATACTTTTTCTCTGCCAATTAAAAAATATATATTTCTATACCTATGTATGTATGTATGTATGCATGTCTTTTTGCAATATTCTAGAGTGCTGCATTCCAGAGGTGTTATCTCTCACAATTCAGCTGAGGCCTGCAAAGTTGGTATTGAAAATTGAATGTAGCAGGTGGATGACAGCACAGTTCAGTAGGTAAGAGGCAGCCTGATTGTGTCTGCTTATTAGTGGTAGGATAACCCTGGGGAGAGATTTTATAGTGGATCTAAGACAGGCAGCATTTTTATAGGAAAAAGTGGCAGACTGAAGTGATATAGATGCTGTTTGTGAGCCCAACCAAAAAGATGAGAACTCAAGGCAAAGCTGATAATCCAGGCAGGTCATGGCTTATCAGGTAGCAGCCAGGCACCACAAAAGTATATAGGAGCCACTTTACTCTGATAACCATTCACGCTGCATCTTGCGGCAGAGATAATTTTTGAAGGCCCTAGCCTAGTTTCTGGGTCTTGTTCTTCTTCTTTTTTTTTTCTAAGATAACAAGACATTGACCTAACCCTGGGTTAGTGCCCATTAGAGTAAACCCACAAGAAACTTGTTATTTATGGATGAGGTTAATCATTCTGAAGTACTGGTAAGGATGGACTCTGCTATTACATTCTCCTAATCTTTTGTGAATTGTTCATGAATGTATCATGCATCAACACTAACTGAATTTCCTCTGACCCTATCAGGCATTAAAACTTTTAAAAAATAAGTTCTGGGATTTGGTACAGCATGGTAACTACAGTTAATTATATTATATTATTAGAGGCCCAGTGCACAGAATTAGTGCATGGATAGGGTTCCTATAGGCTGCCGCCTGGGGGCGACTCCCTTCCCCTGGCCACTTGCTACAGCCACCACCAGCCAGGGGAAAGGCCTTCCTTCCCCCACCATCTGCCCAGGCCGCTGGCCCCGCCCCCTGGTCAAACTCCTTGTTGAACTCCCAGTTGAGGGGATAATTTGCATATTAGGCTTTTATTATATAGGATATACTTAAAATTTGCTGTGAGTAGATCTTAAGAATTCTCACCACACACACAAAAGATAATCTATGTAAGGTGATGAATGTGTTAATAAACTTGATAGTGGTAATCATTTTACAGTGCATACAGAAATCACATTGTACACTGTAAATAAATACAATTTTATTTAATTATATTTCAATAAAGTGGAAAATACATTTTGTTTTGAAACTGGCTGTAATGGTACTCACTATTCTATATCTGAGTGATTTTTAATAAAATATGATGATAACTATTATTTTTGAGGACTTACTATGTGCCAAATACCCTATAAGAACTTTATGTGTATGATATTATTTAAAAATTAAAAGGCAGGCTAGCATGTTGGTTAAGGATATAAGATATAGAGTCAAACTGCTTAAATCAGCATCCTGGATCCATCTCTTACAAACTGTGTGGACTCCATGACTCAGTTTTCAAGGATTGTACATTGCACTAGAATTACCAAGATGCATAAGACAACCTTATATAACTCACAGACTAGTAGAAGTGTTCAGTTTAGTGGAGGGTTCAGCAAATTATGTGCCCATTCACCAAATCCAGCTCATGGCCTCTTTTTTTAAATACAGTTTTATTGGCACACAGTAATTCTCATTTGTTTACATATTGTCTATACTTGTTTTCCATGCTACAGTGGCAGAGTTGAGTCATTGTCCTAAACCAGTGTTCGGCAAACTGCGGCTCGCGAGCCTCATGCAGCTCTTTAGCCCCTTGAGTGTGGCTCTTCCACAAAATACCACATGCGGATGCGCATGTACAGTGCGATTGAAACTTCGTGGCCCATGTGCAGAAGTCGGTATTTTGTTGGAAGAGCCACACTCAAGGGGAGCCGCGTGTGGCTCGTGAGCCACAGTTTGCCGACCACTGTCCTAGACAACTTAATGGTCTGCAAAGCTTAAAATATTTACTATCTTGCCATTTGCAGAAAAAGGTTGCTAACTCCTGTCCTAGTGCAGTGATTTCAGTTCATCATTAAAATCCAACACATACTGATGAAGAGCACTGGCTTAGGTGTTAGATAGATCTGAGTTCAAATACCACTCTAGGCACTTAATGGTGTGATTTTGAATATGTTATTCCCTGTACTTCTATTTCCTCACCTGCAAACTGAGGATAATAATAATACTTACCTCATTGAGTACAATGAGGATGTGAGGATGAAATGAGGTAGCTCATGCATAGTTTAGTACATTGTCTGGTAAATAGTAAATGCTCATTTATTTTATCTGATATCATTATTGATGGTGTGGTGAGCTCCTTATTGCAGCCACACTAGTTTTGTTAGAACAAAAATTGTGAATGGGGAATGATAGAGGATAAAGATAGAAAAGAAGTGGTGGGAGAATCCTGAGTGGGGAGCAAATAATAGAAGCCACTGACAGGCTCCAGAGTTTCCATTTAAACAAAACATTGAATGCAGACAAATGGAGGGGGTAGGTTTATAGCATGATGAAAAATGCTAGTTAGGGAATGTCGTCTGTACTTTCTCTTTTTCTTCTTGTTTTAACTATAGTACTTATCACTTGTCATCAGTACAACACACACTATGACATTATGTATTATCCACATTTTCATTGCCTATCTCCTACTGCTAGAATATCAGTTTCATAAGGTCAAGAATCCTTTAATTACTAAAGGATCCCAAATACCTAGCTCAGTGCTTGACACATACCAGACACTCAATTATTGTTGAATACATTTGATCAGCAATGTGTAGAATGGGAAAGATGCAAGACCATAGGATATCAATACACTCACCAATAAGTGTAAGGTATGGGTGCTAGTTTAGGGTCATGGAAAGGATCACAGATATAGTAAACAAGGATAATGATGTTATTTTGTTTTGCTTCAAAATAATTTCCAGGACTTAGTAACTAATGAACAAGAGGACTGAAGGAAAAGTTTGTTGAAGTAAAGCGTTTTTCTTTTTTTGGGAAAACTGTAAGCATTTAGGGCTTTATATTTGGTTGGATCCTCAAACCAGGTATAATTTAGGAAAGAGGAAATACATATATGAGGGGAAATACATTTGCAGTAAACAACTCACTCTTGTTGACAAAGTGAACCACTCAGTATGTTGTCTTGCTAGCATGTAGGGATGAACTGTTCTAGCCTTTTATCTCTATTTGAATTGCTGTGATTTATGTTACAACCTGGACAATTTTACTACTTCAATATAATTGCATGATTATGTTGCAGTCCTGATGCCTTGTTAGTTTTGATATGACTTTCATAACCTTTTCTCTAAAGATCTCAACATTCATAAGTATACATTAAATTGCAAATGTATAAAGCTGATAATGATGGCATTTAATTACTTAACACTTACTAATTAAAATGCTCTTTTTGAAAGACTTTCTCCTTTAGGATCCTAAGGTGAGTGAAAGTGCTATCTAGTATGGTCTATTTCTGCATCCGTAATTGCCTCATCCAGGGGTCCTCAAACTACGGCCTGCGAGCCACATGCGGCCCGCCGAAAACATTTATCTGGCCCGCCAGGTGTTTTTGCCGCCGCTGTGTGCATAGGAATTTGTTCATAGTTTTTTTTTAAACTATAGTCCGGCCCTCCAACGGTCTGAGGGACAGTGAACTGGCCCCCTGTTTAAAAAGTTTGAGGACCCCTGCCTCATGCCTTCTGTAGCTCCAGTTTTCAAATGTAGGTAAACAAGCCTGGCTGCTTCTTGTTACAGATGTTATTCAGACTCCCCTTTTAGTTCAGACTTAGTGGTCCCCTTTTATTTTCTTATTCCTCCTGAAGAGAGCCATTCCATTCAATTTACTTACTATACCACAGATTCCTGAATGAATTCTCTCTTGTCATTTTGAAAATGCCATCGTCATTTTGAAGCTTCTTTCTGTTCTCTTTACCTTGCTACAGAACAAGGAACAAAAGTATTTATGGACTAAAATGTAACCCATTATTTCTAAAACTTAAATTTGAGAACAAAGGGGAAATCAGGAAAGAGTAAGATAAAGAAGCAAAATAGTCAGTAGTCCTACAATAAGAAGAAACACTGCCAGATCTTTATTGAATAAAAAAAAAAGGAAGATATTTGTTCAGGATTTTCAGACAGATTTTCAACTAGTACCATCATGTACTTATTAAACACACATTTAGTATGTTTTGATTGAAGAAGGAGCCAATTGAAGATCTCTTTCCCCATCTGGTGCCTTTCAGGCTCTCTGACCTAGTATTGCTTTAGAGCAGTGGTTCTCAACCTTCTGGCCCTTTAAATACAGTTCCTCATGTTGTGACACAACCATAAAATTATTTTCGTTGCTACTTCATAACTGTAATGTTGCTACTGTTATGAATCGTAATGTAAATATCTGATATGCAGGATGGTCTTAGGCGGCCCCTGTGAAAGGGCGGTTCGACCGCCAAAGGGGTTGCGACCCACAGGTTGAGAACCACTGCTCTAGAGGAATGATATGGAAGGGTATTTTAGTGTTTAGGCTCTGGAATCAGGTGGCTCTGAATAAAATCGCAAATCTAACACTTACTTGTAATGTGACCCAAAAAAGTCCTACACCTTTCTAAGCCTCAGTTTTTATATCTGTAAATTATTCCTGTATCATACCAACTTCTCAATGTTGCTGTGAAGATTAGAATATATAATCCATACATATGACTTTGCAACTCATAAATCTATTATTATTACACAGATCTTCTGCTTCAGCCAAAATCAGAAAGTTATTTTTCCCTTCTATATATCAAGTGGGTTTTAAGAAGGACCCCTGCCTCTGGCCACATAGTTTCCTGTGCTTGCTGGACTTATCATCTTTACTACTGAACACCCAACTTTTAGATCCAGTTTCACACCACGACTTCCTTGATCCTCTTAGCGAGTTATTAGCTTAGGGTTATACAAGCCTCTTGGAACAGCCTTGGGTATCTAGTAATTCCCCTCGATAAATCTATAATTTTAATATTGACCCAAATTTATTTTTACAGTGTTGTAATATTTGTAGAGGAGTCTTGTAAGGAAACTAGTGATGTGACTGGAGTACATTTTGGTCAGTGCTTTACATGCAATAGAATCTTTCTCAGGCTCCCAGAGTTACACTGTGGAAAGGAGTGGAGTTAAGCAATAGTTGAATAAATAATTCACCAGAGGGTAGAAAAAGGACTTTTAGTCCCTCCGGAGGTAAAATAAGATTTCAGAGACTATCCAAAGGGTTTACAAGTATTTATGCAGAACCTTTGTCATTTTATTTATTTATTTATTTTTATTTTCAAGAAACACTCTAGTTGTGTCATTCAGAAAGTAAATCATAGCCTAAGTACCTGTCTCAATTTCATTTCACGATTACCAGAGTATATATGAGAATGCTTTGAGCTATAAATAACATATAACCAAACTCAAAATTGGTAAAATAACAAAGGGAATTTGTAGACTCAGGCAACTGAAAAATTCATAGAAAGTGTGAGTTTCAGGTAGTCTCATTTAGTGGCCAGGCAGTATCACAAAGGACCTGGTTTATTTCAGTTTTCTGTGAGATTAACTTAATCTTAAGGTCAGCTATTTTATTCCTGTGGTCACAGATGGTTGTGAGAAGCTCCCTAGGAACATACTTGTTCAGGAGAGAATGAATGTGTCTTACCATTCCCAGTGATAATGTTGTATTAGGGTGTTTGGAAAAATGCTAATTGACTTAAGCTATTCAGAATTCATCTCCAGAGGTTGGGAGTAAGGTTATTCTTATACAAATCACCTAATAGGGAAAGTTTAGGATACTGTTACCATGAAGGAGAGGAAATAGATACTGGATAGCAAATAAAAACTGTCTGCTACACCCATTATTCATCACTTTAGAAACAGTCTCTAAAAGAGCCTCTGAAAGATGGCTTGTATTAATATAGCTGGTTGTTCTAATTGAGCCGATTAGAGACTCTGAATACTCATGTATTTCAATCAACAGCAAATACTTATTTATTGAATTTGTTACATGACAAGAAATCTCCTTTCTTTGCACATATCCTGGAAAAAATTATAGGGGATATTTTTCATCAGATAATACTGGGTTTATGGGGTGAATTTGCAAAACTTATAAAAAAAAAACCTACTCTGTATAGATGAATCCTTTTCTCCCCCTTAATCCTCACCTGAGGACATATTTTTATTGGTTTTAGAATTTTAGAGTGAGAGGAAAGGAAAAGGCACAGAGAATGAGAGAGAGAGAGAGAGAGAGAGAGAGAGATCAGTTGCCTCCTGTACACACTCTGACCTGGGGTCTTACTAGAAACCTGGGTATGTGCCCTGACCTGGAATTGAACCCACTACCTTTTGGTGTACAAGACAATGCTCCAACCAACTTAGCCACACTGTCCAGGGATAGATGAATCCTTTATTGGATATCATGGTATTTGGTCAGCACAAGGTAGCTGGGTTGCTCCAACTGCCCCACCCCCTCAAACCACAGTTGTTTTTTGAGCAGTATTGCTTCAGTTTTACTGTTATAACCCTGATCTCCATCATGTGCAGATGCAGAATGATCATCATTGAGTGTGGTGGAGCTATAGGTAATGTGTCTACAGGCAGAGCCACTTAATTTCTGCATGTGTGTAGGTGGTATAGATTTCAGATGTATTGGAGCAGCTTCTGATGTCAGTGGCCATAATATGTTAGGTGGCATGGGGTGCTGACTTTATATGCTCCCCAGTTTGACACACTAAATCTATAGACATATGAGGAATGGAATATTGCTTTTTAAGAAAATAAATTCTCTTGTGAAGTTTTGTGAGTGATGAGGACAAGTAAAATGAATGTCATTCTAACTTCTGCTGCTGGGGTCTGGTGGAATGATGAGGTAGCACTGAGAATCTAGCAGAGATTTGCTTTTTGGTATTGAATCAGGTCATATGATAGTAATTGACTCGAAGCTCTTCAGATTTTTATTGATTACTTTTGTGATTTATATCTATGGCTGCAAACAAGAATTACTGTGTCACTTGTTTCATGTGTAGGGATATAATCTGTGATATACATGCTAGTAACTAAGAAATAAATAGCATGTTTCAATTTTCAGATAAATTCCACACAGCATTTTCATTTCATCTGATCTCTGTAAGAATCTTGTGAGTTATGTAGGAATACATAGTAATTCCATTTTCTATATTCAGAGTCCCTGTTTTAGAAAGCTATGTTAGCTGAGGTCATAAAATAAGCAATCAGTGAATAAGAGACTTAAACCTTGGTCACCTCATTTCAAATTGCATGTTCTTTCCACTGTAGAAACCACCCCTGCATTTTTACAAGGAGACATGGGGCAAGAAATCAAGAACTATAGTGGTCTATTGTCCTGAGTATTCCCCCAGTCAGCTTTTGGAAAATTCTTGAATGGTGGTGGGGATTGAAATGAGTAGTGCTCTTCTGCTCTTAGATATCCTATCTAATAAAGAGGGAATATGTTAATTGGCCCACATGCCACTGCAAAGATGGTGGCACCCACAGCCAATAAGGAGGTAATATGCTAATTGACTGCCCCACCCTCAAAGATGGCAGTGCCCACAGCCACAAGATGGTGGTGCCCAGTCCTTTCAGGGCGGGCCCTGTCTTGCCGCATACCTGTCTCTGGAGTGCCCCAGTCCCCTCAGCCCTCCAGCCACCTAGGGCCAGCCCGAGGCGCAGGCAAGCCTCATATGTTGGCTGCCCAGTCGCCCAAGGCCGGCCTGAGGTGCAGGCAAGCCTCGGATGGTGGCTGCCTAGCCGCCCAGGGTTGCCCGAGGCTCAGGTAACTAGGGCCAGCCTAGGCTTGCGCTGCTGGAAGTGGCAGCAGCAGAGGTGTGATGGGGGCGTCGCCTTCCCCTGATCGCCAGGTTGCCTCCCGCCCCTGAGGGCTCCTAGACTGTGAGAGGGGGCAGGTCGGGCTGAGAGACCCCCCTCCAGTGCATGAATTTTCATGCACTGGGCCTCTTGTGTTTTCAGTAAAAGACAACAAAGGAAAGATTAAGAAATGTTTTTACAAGGTTGTTTTCAAAGGAGATATGAAAATATTTTACATACTATTATAGCATTGGGACATAGAGGGATTGTATAACTTGTCCCAATTTACATAGCTTTTATGTGGTGGAGCCAAGGCATGAACCCAGGTCTCTCTCTCACCAGAACACAAACTCAAGCATAGGCAATTCTATAAAAGCGTATTAACTTATATTCCCACTGTCATATGAGAGCTGAGGGACATAGTGTGCATTATATTCCTTTGGTGACTGGACCATGATCTTTGGGTTAGATACATGCCTCTTTCATCTCTTGTAATGTATCCTTGGTAAGATGTACCTTAGTCTTTCATGTAAAAAATGGCTCTGTTCAAACAGGTTTAATCTTAAGATGATTTATGTATATTTTAACATCATGTGTTTTTTTCACAATTTTTTTATTTTAAACTATTTCATTTTCTAGACAATATCTATAGTGTAGTCTTTAAGCTAATGATAAATTTCCTTATTTATTCTTTAACTTTCTAGGTTTTATTGTTTTGTTTCTATTATTATAGTGCTTATTTTATAGGATATGTTAACATTTTACTCTCCAACTAAATTATTTAATTTAATCTCTTGGTAGACCCTATACAAATAAAGTCAGCTTAAGACCACTATTTTCACTTAGCATTTCATGTTTAAGTATTATTTTTAGTTATTATAACTTTTAGTGTTTTATTTTTTACACCTTTTTTTGTTGTTATGAAAGACTATTTTGTTTCACTCATAGCATAATCTCTGTATATTTTATTCCTAAGGGGTAAGAGATAGCCATGGAAATTGGTGTGAGATGAGAGTATAATGGAGGTTTATGGGTGTGTTTGTGTTCAGTCTTGTGTATTCCCTAAGAAGGAGAGATGGCATGCCAAATATTAGAGATCTAGTTCATAAGCTGTTTCTTTATGGTTCTCCATTAAAAAAATGAACTAAAAACTTGTGGGGTTTTTGTTTGTTTTGTTTGAGAGTAGTAGTAGCAATGGTGCAGCAGCAGCAGTAACAATAGTAGTAGCAGCTGCCATTTACCAAGCATCAATATACCAGGCATGGAATTAGGTGCTATACTTCTATATCTTATTTAATCTTCCCATAAATCTAAAAGTAGGCACTGGTAGTTTCATTTTATTCACAAGAAAATTTAATTCTGAGAGGTTAAATTATTTACAGAGTCTGGATTTGAATCCAGATCTCTCTAAAGTAAAAAAACAAAAACAAACACACAACAAAAACACCTCGCTTTTTCTGCAAATGCCCCCTGAATACACATACCTATGGAAAAACAGGATTCTCTATAAGCAGGGGAGAGTGAAGACTTCCCAAGGATTCTCCCCTTCTACCTGAAGTCATCTAATTCAAAGAGAACTGAATTAGATGGAAAGAGAACAATCCCCATCCCAACCAGACATTTGGTTCTACTGTAGAACCAAAGACCTTTTCCAGATGAGTTGACACAAGGATCTAATAAGATTGGGACAGAGCAGATTTCGAGTGAAATTCTGTCACCTTGGCTTGCTTCCCTACTTCTGGTTTGGCTCAGATCAGCTGCTTCTGGGTATTTAAAAACCACTGTACATAGGCTTTCATCCTGGCTGGTTTATCAAGGCAATGTATCACTTTTGTCTCTATGGTAATGAGCACTAAAAGTAGCTTTCCTCAGCAAATTCTGTTCTTTTTGCAGATAGACCCACTAAAGCCCTGAATCTTGTCCTCCTTCTTTTTCTCTCCTGATTATTTAAACAGTTTAAATTCCCTATGGAAAGAACACAGTGGCCAATATACTACATTAGCTCCTATTCACCAAAGCATAATGTTACTTTTGAAACCATAGCAACCATTGCTAGCTGCTGTGTAACTCATTCTTGAAGCTCCTTGTAAGTAGAAAATAATTTACATGAAACCATTTAAGATTTATTCTTAACTAGGCTGGCAAACAACCCTCATCTATCTATTTAAATCTCTTTTTGTAGAAGCTTGGTTTATTTGTCCCTTCCAAAGTTTAGAAACACGTTTGGATATAGCATAATAACAGCTTTTCCTTGCAGCTATTAGAAACTTCCCAGAAGATTTTCAGTGTGTTTTGTACCTCTGTTTATAAAAGTTAAATTTATACTCTTAGGTCAATGGACCTAAAAATCTACGAATATTGTCCACCTGGCGTGGCTCAGTGGTTGAGCATTGAACTATGAACCAGGAGGTCATGGTTCGATTCCCAGTCAGGGCACATGCCTAGGTTGTGGGCTCGATCCCTAGTATGGGGCGTGCAGGAGGCAGCCGATCAATGAATCTCTCTCATCATTGATGTTTCTATCTCTCTCTCAATCTTACTTCCTCTCTGAAATAAATAAAAATCTATTTTTTAAAAAAATCTACAAATATTGACCGACCAGTGTGGCTCAGTGGTTGACCATGGACCTATGAACCAGGAGGTCATGGTTCCATTTCCAGTCAAGGTTCATACCTGGGTTGGGGTATCAATCCCCAGTGTGGGGTGTGCAGGAGGCAGCCAATAAATGATTCTCTCTAATAATTGATGTTATAATCTCTCTCTCCCTCTCCCTTCCTCTCTGAAATCAATAAAATTTACACTAATAAAAGAGAAACATGGTAATTGGTGTACGACCGCTACCCTTCCCATTGGCTAATCAGCGAGATA
>NW_006286224.1:433048-438127 GCF_000327345.1 Myotis davidii
GCTCTGAGCCCGACCAGGGGCTGCACCTAGGGATTGGGCCTGCCCTCTGCCACCCGGGAGCAGGCCTAAGCCAGCAGGTCGTTATCTCCCGAGGGGTCCCAGACTGCAAGAGGGCAAGGCCGGGCTGAGGGACCTCTCCCCCCCAAGTGCACAAATTTTTGTGCACCGGGCCTCTAGTAAATAAATAAAATAAAACCCACAAATATTGTCAAAGAAGCATAAACATATTAGGTGGTATTTTTAAAATGTTGACTTCCTAGCCTGGCCAGCATGACTCAGTGGTTGAACATCAACCGATGAACCAGGAGGTCATGGTTTGATTCCCAGTTGGGATATATGACTAGGGTTGAAAGTTCAATACCAGAGTGAGGCATACAGGAGGCAGCTGATCAGTGATTCTCTCTCATCATTTATGTTTCCATCTCTCTCTTCCTCTCCCTTCCTCTCTGTTATCAATAAAAATGTATTTTAAAAAATCTTTTTATTTTTTAATGTTTTTAATATTGGAAATAATTTTTATTTATTTATTTTTATTATTTTTTAAGCTGTTCGTCGGTCTATGTTGTTTTCTATATTCCACAAATGAGTGAGATCATGTGGTATTTATCTTTCTCTGACTGGCTTATTTCACTTAGCATAAATGTTGACTTCCTAGGGAAGGAAGAAAATCATTGGGAAGACCTCTGGGTTGGGGATCAGAAAATCTGCTGTGATAATAACAGACCATGAGATAATAGACATTTCACTACCTAAATATTAATTTCCTCCATATTTAAATGGAAATGGGGTGACTGAAACTAGATGGTCTTTGTCTCTAAGAATCTTTGATCTGTATGTCATTTGGCAGAGGAGAACCACAGCCCCAGCCCCCAAATGATGAGTATAGTTGAGTGGATGCATTTGGGACTGAGAGACAATAGCTTAATGTGATAGTTATTAATTTATTATCTCTCATCTCTTAACCTACACATCTTTGCCCTGCTTTGTGAAACTGGAGCTGGATTATGCAGATTTTTTTTCCAGTTGGTTGTTGTTAGGCTATACCAATAGAGGGCACTGAAGGCAAACTGCAAACTAGAGAAGGAGGAAGGAACCTTCTTTCTGCATGCTATTTTCCATTGGGTTTTTTTTTTAAGATTTTTAATTTAAATTCTTTATTGTTTAAAGTATTACATAAGTCTCCTTTTCCCCCCATTGACCACTCCCCAGCTGCCCCCACCTCCCAGCACATGCCCTCACCCCGCAACCCTCTGTCTATGTCCATTGGTTATGCTCATATGCATACATACAAGTCCTTTGGTTGATCTCTTATCCCCTCACCCCCAACCTTCCCTCATAGGTTGGATGGTCTATTCAATGCTTCTATGACTCTGGTTATATTTTTGTTCATCAGTTTATGTTGTTCATTATATCCCACATACGAGTGAGATCATGTGATATTTATCTTTCTCTGACTGGCTTATTTCACTTAGCATAATGTTCTCTAGTTCCATCCATTGGGTTTTGTGTCAGGGATGCTGATAGCTTAACCTTAGTATCCTTTACTTCAGCAGTGAAACACTCTGGCAAGGTTCTTTGCCACCATAGTGGTAGTTCTCACAGTTCAGCTGTGGCCCATGCTTTCCAGCCAGTTTCTATTCCACACAGTAGCATTTGGCCTCTACCAAATTTCTCCCCACTAGCATGCTTTGTGTTCCTGTAATTGTCATATCCCTCCTTTCAGAAGTCTAAATCTACTCTTAGGGAGGGGCTCTTTTAAATTTGAGTTTCCTTCTTGTTGCATCTCTACACTTAAAGTCCTATTTTACCCCTCTTAGTATTTAGCCATGTTTAACTACTTAACTATTTTTATTACACTTTTCTTAATCAAAGTACTAATGTGGTTTCTGTATGTCACCTGAATGGGTACTGACTGATATATTTAATGACTGGCACAGAAACACACACACACACACACACACACACACACACACACACAACAACATATGATAGTGGTCAAAACAAACTGACCAGCAAACAAGACTTTTGGAGGAGAGGATAGAAAAGAAAGTTTGAAAGTCAGAAAAAGACATGATAAATGTTATCCTCACATGTGGAATATTTCCTGTTTACAATTGAGTCAGTTCTGTTGGCAAAGGGGACCTAACTGAATATGGAAGAAAGCTTAGGGAAATGAAAGTAATAAAAACATTTTTATTGAGTTCCAAAACACTGACTTCAAAACAATTAAATTAATAAAGTAGTTTCACTATTTTTGAACTCAATGAAAGTCTTTAAAAATTAAATTGTTTTTAACTCATGATTTGTTAACTCAATAAATGCGGTTTTCAATTAAATTGCTTTTGTTGTTACTGTTTTTGAATGTAATAAAAGTTTTTCTTTTATTTTTTTCTTTTTATTACCTTACTTGTAAAGGTTCTCAATCAAGCTTTTCTCTCTACTTAGGTACTCTCTTTTCTCCTCAATTCTCACCTATACTTTTCCCAACCTCACTCTTAGCTAAATGCATTGTATTAAATTTTACTGGAAAACTGAAACTATCAGACTCATTCCTCACTTTACCAGCATCAAGCATACAAAAAATATAGTCTGTAGCTATTTCCTTTTTTCTTCCTTCCATTAAAACAGAAAAAGATGAGTTTCTCTTATCAAAGTCCCACTCCTCCAGTTGTACTCTGGATCCCATCCTCACTTGCTATCTTAAGGCTTTATTGAGTCAATTATCAAACCTTCTTTTGTGCTTTATTATATTAATTATATCTATATAATAAAAGAGTAGTATGCTAATTAGACCAGACATCTTCCAGATGACCATCTGGATATCATTCCTGACAAAGTCGGCCAGACGAAGCTGCCCAGTGGTCCCAGGCACCAGCGCCTCCGGCTTCCTGTGGCTGCCTGCAGCCCAGGAGATGGAGAAGCCACCCACCCCGTGGTCCAGGGGGAGACGGAGAAGCCACCAGCCCTGTGGTCCAGTACACCAGTGCCTATGGCCCAGGAAATAGGTTCCTTCTTCTCCCACTGCAGTCATTACTCCAATATTCCCCTTCTGAATTTCTCTCTGCTGCCCCGACACAGCTCCACTTTTCATCTGAAGGATAGGGAACAGAGAGAGCAATGTTAAAAGCTTACATTTTTAAGCAGGTAAAGTTGGTTCTTAAACATATAAATGGAAAACTAGTGTCTTTAAGGTAACAAAGGCTAGAAAGGGAGGAGACCGGGACAGAGCAAGACATATTATATCCAGCAATCCATGTGGGGACTGAAAACTTTGCAATGATGACAATCAGTGAAGATATGAATCAACTAAAATGGTTGACAAGGACAATTCTTCCATCATGGAAAATATCTATATCAAGTCTGTTTATTTATTTTTTAAAAAATATATTTTATTGATTTTTCACAGAGAGAAAGGGAGAGAGATAGAGAGTTAGAAACATCGATGAGAGAGAAACATCGATCAGGTGCCTCCTGCACACTCCCTGCTGGAGATGTGCCTGCAGCCAAGGTACATGCCCTTTACCGGAATCGAACCTGGGACCCTTGAGTCCGCAGGCCAATGCTCTATCCACTGAGCCAAACCGGTTTGGGCAAGAGAATGAGATATTTTGAAGAGCCTGGGGAAGAGGGTTCTACACAGAGAAAATGGGGAGTTCAGAGACCCTGATCCAGCACAATACTGAGTGGAGTGTAATGGTTAAAGGGCATGGCTCATCGATTTGAAACGAGACTCAGCCACTTTCAGGTTTTACTGGTCAAGTTACCTGATCTCTCTATACCTCAGTGTTCTCATCTGTGTAATTATAGTACCTATTGTTGCAAAGATAAAATGAAATCTGTGTATGACACAGCACAGTACCTGAAACAATAATTCACTCAATTTGTTATAAACTGTAACTACCTCAATACGTTGTTGACAAAATTACTCTACTCATGCTGAAATAATGAAATTTTATTGATGAGAAAAATATCTTATTTTGCAATCTACATGGAGACAGTAAATTTTGCTTCCTAGGCAGTAGATGGTAATCTACTACTGGAAACTGAAAGGGGAAAAATGACCTCAATCAACATGAGGTCATTTATTAGCTGGATCATAAAGCAGAGAGGATGCCATTCATTCTGGGATACATATGCAGTAAGAGGCTTCACCTCAGGTATTAATTCTGATCAACTAAGCATCAGACTTAAGATGAATGCTGAGAAGGATTCTGAGGCTGCTTCTAGACTTAGCAGGAATAGAACTTTAATACATAAGCAATAGTCACTATGGTGAATGATGTCAAGAAAAAACACACCGTGATCTATACTAATAAAAGGGTAATATACTAATTAGACTGGATGTCTTCTGGACAACTATCCGCACGTCCTTCCTGACAAAGTTGGGCCGGGGCGAAGCCACCTGCTGGTGGTCCCAGGCACCAGTGCCTGCGGCTGGCTGTGGCCTGGGAGACAGAGAAGCCGCCTGCCCCACAATCCCACGCCACAGCCAGCCAAAGAAGCTGCCCATCCCGTGGTCCCAGGCACCAGCGCCTTCGGCCTAGGCGAAGCCACCTGCCCACCATCCCCTGGGGCTGCAGCCGGCTGGGGTGAAGCCGACTCAGGTCCCAGGTGCCTGTGGCCAGCCAGGAGAAGGAAAGCCCAGGTCTTGGGTGCCTGTGGCCAGTTGGAGGAGGGAATCCTGAGTTCTGCATGTGGGTCCAAGGCAGAGGTGGTTAGGGGCGATCAAACCAGCAGGGGAGCAGTTAGGGGCAATCAGGCTGGCAGACAGGTGAGCAGTTAGGAGCCATTGGTCCCTACGGGATCGGGCCTAAACAGGCAGTTGGACATCCCCCAAGGGGTCCCAGATTGGAGAGGGTACAGACTGGGCTGAGGGACACCCCCCAGGCATGAATTTTGTGCACTGGGCCACTAGTAAATGTATATTTTCCTACTATTATTTTTTGCCTCACATCAAAACTCCTTGCTTTTCTACTGGGTATAGTCTGTCTCCTATTTTATAATATTCAACTGGCTTCATTGTATAGCAACATGATGGCTAGCAAAAGAACACAATCCATGGAAACATTAAACATCTTA
>NW_006286224.1:439681-442927 GCF_000327345.1 Myotis davidii
GGACAACTATCCGCACGTCCTTCCTGACAAAGTTGGGCCTGGGCGAAGCCACCTGCTGGTGGTCCCAGGCACCAGTGCCTGCGGCTGGCTGTGGCCTGGGAGACAGAGAAGCCGCCTGCCCCACAATCCCACGCCACAGCCATACGGGATCGGGCCTAAACAGGCAGTTGGACATCCCCCAAGGGGTCCCAGATTGGAGAGGGTACAGACTGGGCTGAGGGACACCCCCCAGGCATGAATTTTGTGCACTGGGCCACTAGTAAATTATATATTTTACAATAAACATTTAAATGTAAAGAGACAAATTTCTTGCTTTGATTTCTCATTTTTTATATTTCACCCAAATGCCATCATTTTTCTGTCAACACCACTCATTAAAACACATTTAGTCAAAATCACAGAGCATTCCTTGTCACCAAACCCGAAGGACACATCTCAATCCCAATGTACTCAATTTTTGAGACACATTTGTCATTGCTGACCATCCCCTACTTGAAACATTATCCATTCTTGGATTTTATAATGCCATATTTTCCTGATTGTATCACTGGATGTGTAATGCTAATCTTTTAGATGGCAAATTCTCTTTTAATATTGTGGTTCATCAGGGTTCAATTCTAGAATCTCTTCTTTAACTTTACATTATTTATAAAAAATATTTTTATTGATTTCAGATAGGAAGGGAGGAGAGAGAGATAGAAACATCAATGATGAGAAAGAATCATTAATTGGCTGCCTCCTGCACTTGGGGATCAAGCCTACAATTCGGGCATATGCCTTGACCAGGAATGGAACAGTGACTTCCTGGTTCATAGGTCAATGATCAACCACTGAGCCATGCTGGCTGGGCTCCCTTTACATCCTTAAAGTGATTTCTTGAATTACAATGGATATAAATACCCCTCTTTTTAAAATTTATCTTTATTGTTGAAAGTATTATAGATATGCCCCCATTTCCCCCCCAATTACCCCCTCCACCCCACTCCTGCCCCCTTCCCAGGTATCTTCTAATGGCTGAATTGTGGCCTGAAAAAGTCACACCTTGAAGTCCTAGAAGTCCTAACCCTCAATATGTAACTGTTTTTGGAGGTAGACTTTTTTTAAGAGGCAATACAATTAAGGCCATTAAGATGTGAGCTAATTTAATCTGACTATTGTCCTTTTAAGAGGGGGAAATTTGGACATCAGGATGCATGCATAGAGGGAACAATTACATGAGGACACAGAAAGTGGATATTTGGAAGGCAAGGAGAGATGCCTCAGAAAAAACTACACTTGTTGGCACCTTGGTCTGACTTTCAACTCTAGAACTGTTGCGTTAGCCACTCAGTCTGTGGTATTTTTTTATGAAAGCCCAAGCAAACTTATACAATCCTCTTCATTATAATAAAGACATGTTTTCAGACCAGGACCCTCCTCTGACGACCAGACTTGCATATTCAGCTGCATTCTTGACATCTCCACTTAGCTATATCACAGATATCTCAAACTTATTAAAGGGGACTGTTTAGTTCCTGCCTGCACAAATCAGTTCATGTCCACCCTTATCAACTTGTATTATCCTTCTCAAAATAGGGCACTATCAAATACACATTCCTGAATTCAACACTACTCAAACAAATCATAGATACATTTTATATTTCTAGGATATATTTTGAATACACCTTTTTGTTCATTTCAATTGCCAGCATCCTTGTTGAAAAACAATATTTACTTGTAACATTACCATCGACCTCTACTTCATTCTATCTTGCCTGCCTTCCAATTAGACACTAATAAACTGGTACTTTTTAGATGCTAACAGTAGTGAAGGCAAGATACAATTACAACACACAGACTATAGGTAGAACCAATGCAACTTGGTGACACCTTGGATTTGGTAGCTGAAGGAGCAAAAGTTGTAAAGGATGATATGAATATTTGTTACTAATCAAATGAAAGTGTGGTAACATCTTTAACAGTCCAAGGGAAGTCAGGAGGATGAAATATTTTTTATTTTATTTTTCAATTACAGTTTACATTCAATATTATTTTGTTTTAGTTTGAGGTGTACAGCATAGTGGTATACGTTACAAAGTGGCCCACTTGATGTTTTCAATACCCACTTGGTACGGTACATAGTTATTACAATGTTATTGACTACATTCCCAATGCTGTATTATACATCCCCGTGACTCTTTTGAAACTACCAATTTGTTCTTCTTCATCCCTTCACCTCTTTCACCCAGTTTCCCAACCTACTTCCCCTCTGGTAATGATCAGACTGTTCTCTTTATCTATGAGTCTGTTTCTATTTTGTTTGTCCATTTTGTTCTTTATATTCCTTATATAAGTGAAATTACACGCTATTGTCTTTCTCTGTCGGACGTACTGGTATTTCACTTAGCATAATACCCTATAGGTCCATCAAAGCTATTGGAAATGATAAGATTTCATTCTTTTTTTATGGCCAAATAGTATTTTACTGTATCTTTGTACCAAAGTTTTTATCTACTCATCTATTGATAGACCCTTGGGCTGCTTCCATATGTTGGCTATTATAAATAAAGCTGCAATGAACATAGGAGTGCATATATGCTTTTGAATTAGTGTTTTAGATTTCTTCAGATATATACCCATATGTAAAATCACTAGGTCATAAGGCAGTTCCATTTTAAATTTTTTAAAGAAACTTTATACTGTTTTACATAGTGGCAGCACCAATCTGCATTCCCACCAACGGTATACCAGGGTTCCCTTTACTCTACATTATACAAACACTTGTTATTTGTTGATTTATTGATGATAGCCATTCTAACAGGTGTGAGGTAATATCTCTTTGTGGTTTTAATTTATATTTCTTTGTTAATTAGTAATGTTGAGCATCTCTTCATATATTTATTGCCAACTGTATGTCCTCTTTGGATAATTGTCAATTCAGATTCTGTGCCCATTTTTTAATTGGACTATTTGTTTTCTTGGTGTAGAGTTGTATGATTTCTTTATTAATATTGGATATTAAGCCCTTACCTGATTTATTTTTGGTGAATATCTTCTTCCATTCAGTATATTTGTTTTGTGGATGGTTTCCTTTGCTGTGCAAAAACTTTTTAGTCTGATGTAGTTCTAGTCACTTAATTTTCCTTTTCTTTCCATTGCCTGAGGAGATATATCAGAAAAATATTGCTATGAGAAATGTCAGAGATTTTACTGTCTGTTTTCTACGATTTTTATTGTTTTGAGTCCAACATTTAAGTCTTTAATACT
>NW_006286224.1:443109-456182 GCF_000327345.1 Myotis davidii
CTCTCTCTCTCTATATATATATATATATATATATATACATATATATATATTCAATCTTATTACTACTTTGATTTCATTAGTTTTAATGGTTTTATTCAGATTTTCTGTTTCTTCTTGATTCAGTTTTGGAAGATTGTATATTTCTATGAATTCATCCATTTCTTCCACATCATCCAATTGTTGGCATACAATCATTCATAATAATTTTTTTGTAATCCTTTGTAATTCTGTGGTGTCAGTTATTACTTCTCCTTTTTCACTTTTGATTTTATTTAATTGGGCTATCTTTATTTCTTGATAAGTCTGCTTAAAGGTTATCAACGTTGCTTATCTTTTCAAAGAACCAGCTCTTGTTTTGTTTACTATTTTCTTCTAGTAGTTTTATGTTTTCAAGTCTTATATTTAGGTCTTTAATTCATTTTGAATTTATTTTTAAAATATATTTTTATTGATTTCAGAGAGGGAGGGAGAGGGAGAAAGAGATAGAAACATCAATAATGAGGGAGAATCATTGATCAGCTGCTTTTTGCATGGGGATCATGCCAGCAACCCGGGCATGTGCCCTGACCAGGAATTGAACTGTGACCTCCTGGTTCATAGGTCGACACTCAACCACTGAGCCACGTGGGCTGGGAGTGAGTTTTCTTTTATTATATATGCTATATGAAGGTGGTCTAGTTTCATTTTTTGCATGTATCTGTCCAATTTTCCCAATACCATTTATTGAATAGACTATCTTTGCTTCATTGTTTGTTCTTGCTTTTTTTTTGTCAGATATCATTGACATATATGTGTAGGCTTATTTATAGGCGCTCTCTCTCTCTCTCTCTCTCTCTCTCTCTCTCTCATACCTGTGCCTCTCCACCCCACCCCCCTTCTTTTCTAAGGCACATATCTTTGCTTTCTTACTCCAAGGGCCTCTGTAACCTGTTTCCTGAGTCCATGCAGCCCAGCTGGCTCACTTACTCTGCCTCTGCTTAAAGGTTATCAACGTTGCTTATCTTTTCAAAGAACCAGCTCTTGTTTTCATTGATCTTTTGTATTTTTTAAATTCTATTTTATTTATTTAGGGTGAAGATCTTATATTAAGGCAGTAGAATTTTAGGTGAAGATGAAACTTATTCTTTGGAGAGCTTTTAAATATGATATTAAAGCTGGAAGAGTTTGAGGTATTCAAGGAGGATACAATTCTCTGAAATGTGGAGGAATGAATATTGGGAAAAATTTCCAGACAAAGGTGTAAATAATGTCACACGTATAGGTTAACCCTCCAAAAACCAGAAAAGGTACATGAGGAGGACAAATGGTCCCTTTCAAAGGGAATGGTTTTCTCCTTAATCATTCTAACAATGTTTTGTTAAATTTCCTCTGGCTAATAGAGATTAGGAAGACACTCTTTGATAATTAATTTTCACAATACAAGTTTTAATGAAAGGAGATAAAACACTTGAGGAAGCATTATAATTACTAGATACTGTTAGCTTATAAATTTTATACTTATCAGAACATAAGCATTTGTTGCCTGGCTCCTTGGCTGGCATTAATCTCATCTTGTATCTCTGGACTATTGCCAGGGCCTGGTTTTAACAGAGCCAAAATATCTGCTCTTAGATTGTCTGTGATAAAAGAATGAAAGCAGTGATAATTATGCAAGGAACCATTTTGCCACTACTTCTATGATTTGAGTTATAATATTCTAAACATTGACATAAGTAGGGCACAGTGTTTTATTGACCTCAATTAAGAAGAAAGCAACATTTTTTATTTGTGCCATTAATATGGGCAAGGGATAATAAAAGTGCAATAAATTTCTAATTTAAGCTTGTAACCCAGCACAGGGAGAAAGTTTGACTTGTGCATGTTTGCGGTTCTGTGAATCATGGCCAATTTTAAAAAATACAAGCCATCTGCCAGAATAATACTTTTAATGATACATTTACTTGAAATTCTTTTCACATACTCCCCTGAGTTCCTGTGCTCAAACAGATCAGAAAGAATATGTATTGCAGGCATTTTGGGATTATATGATCTTCTCCATTGATTTGAAAACACCTTTCATCACTCAATATGTTTCCTCGGGGGTTAATATTCCATTTATCTTATATTTTTTTCCAAATATCTTTGATATTATTTAACAGCAGTACCCAAGCTGTTTTTGGCTGATGTATTTGGATTTTGCTGGAAAGTTGTAAGTTTTTCAGGAGCTAATAAGTGACTATCTCATGCTTTGCATCTTATCTATAGTCGTATTTTAGGGGTAGTCTAAGTAAAATCCAAATTTGATTTTCATAGAAGGTTTTACAGAGCTTTAACTACTAGGCTACTTCTTAGAGTCTCCTAGTGATTTCTCTCTGCTGTCATTTTTGTTTATTTGTATGCCTTATTTCTCTCTTATTACTTCTGGAATCAGAACATACATATTTTACTTCTATTTATTGTTCTTACCAGATCTTTATTTATAAACATCACTTTGTCTTTAGTATTGGGCAAATTACACATGTGTTGTATTTCTCTGTTTAAGTTTTCAGTTTATTTAGTCCCTAACACCAGACTCACTTGTTACTCCTTTTCAAACTCCTTTTGAAATTCCACTGAGCCAAACCAGTTTGGGCCCATGTTTAGGTTTCTTTTAATGGATTATGAAAAACTTTACAAGCATAAACACTAAGTGATTATCTCTAACACATCCCCAATTTACTCCTTCTTTGTTTATGCCTTAATTAATAGATTCTTCCCTCCATAATTTACACTTCCTTCTCTCTCACTCTAAATGCAGGTGGCCATCAAGTTCACTAAAATCCTTCTCAGAAATATTTTCCTGTACTCTCATATATTACACTTAATCCAGTAACTTTCCAAAAAATATCTATTGAACCGTAACTCTCCTTCCTGAAATTGTTTACTAAATATTCCTTTCTTGTGAGACAATTCTGAAACACTGAAGCATCACCTACAAGGCCCCTTGCAACATGTCTCACTATGCCTATCTCTATGACTTGTGCCAGGTCCTCATACTAGAACTATGTAGGCTGAATAATGTCCCCCAGATATGGCCACATCTTAATTTCCAACATCTGTGAATATCTTAATTAACATGGCAACAGGACTTTTGCAGATGAGATTAAGTTAAGGAATCTGAGACAAGGAGGTCATCCTGGATTATCTGAGTTGGTCTAGTATAAGAGATTCATATAAGAGGAAGGCACGAGGACCCGCGTCAGAGACAGAGATCTGACAACAGAAGTAGAAATTGGAGTGATGCAGGGCAGTGAGCCAAGGAATTCAAGTATCCTCTGGAAGCTGGAAAAGGTAAGGAATAAATTATTCCCTGGAGTGTTCAGATATGGGGCAGTTCTATTGACATCTTGAGTTTTGCTCCATAAGACTCATTTTAGATTTTTGGCCAAAGCTCTAAGATAAATTTCTGTTGTTAAAACAAAAAGCCACTATGCTTGTCATAATTTATTATAATAGAAATAAGAAACTAATGAAACTAATACAAGCTATCTGAAGGAGATCAGCTTGTACAGCAGTTTTCTTGAACTTAAATCATTAAGAAACTTTAACACAGTATAATTACATTAATAATTTATCTTTGAAACTAAGCCTCAAAACTACTATATATGCATTGAACTCTGTCAAAAATGAAACATTGATAGTAGTATGCCATGGCAGACACAGAATTGAATTGGAAAAATAAAAAATAAAACAAAATTGGGTATCATCATGCTACTGTCACAGAAATCTTATATCAACATATACAAATCACTTCCCTTCACTTGGCCTCAGGTTCCCTATCTGTAAAAATAATATTTCAAACTTTTCTGAATCCAATATATTCATATTCTATCACCTATATAGGATTTAGTTCAGCCATTTTATAAAAGGTCCTAGGTGTATTAATCACAATATCTAACATTGACCTTGACATTTTTGACACAGGAAAGCATTTGGGATAAGAAAAGAAAGCTACTTCTCATAGTTTATTTCTTTAGTTTGCAAAGGTAAAATAAATTTGATAGGTCACTACTTCTGATAAGTAGATAAGGTATCAAATTAATTCCAGCAGCAATATATCTCCAAAACCTTGCTACCCAAAGTTTATATACAATAATAAATTAGTGATGTGATCCCAAAGGAATACTATAAAATTGATTATTTCAGTGAAATGGTTTTATTCTTTAAATCTCAGTGCTAGCCATGAAATTAAAAATGTTTGTATGTTTACATTTTGAGCCACATAAATACAATGAGCTTTCTTTAAATAAATCAACCCATACATATTGGAAGCTGGATAACATTAAAAGAACATCATCCTTTGTTATCTTGATTTTTACCCTGAAATATTAATCATCTGGCATTCATTCTTGGCTTTTAAAGGGCTTTAAATATTGCAACCAACAGATTCTACTGCAATCTATATTTTAATTTTAGATACATGTTATGTATGAAAAATCAATAAAGAGAATATTTGATTAAGATTTAAAGTATACCTACAGAGTATATACATATCATATATGCACTTTAGTAGTGCCTTTTTCTAAAACTTCTAAGTAATATATCAACATGTAAATTGTGAGTTCATGTAAAGTATATTTTAGACATCTCAGCAAAGTGTGGAAATTCTGTAAATGTGTGCTGTCTTTTAATGGATTTTTTTCAAAGTCACAGAATTATGCTAGTTGTCCTGTAAACTTCTTAGTCAGTACATTCAAAAGTACCTATTTTTAGAAAGCATATAATAGAGTTGGGGATAAAATAGCTTTTATTTTTTAACTTTCTTGAATGGTCAATATGTGCTAATTCAACTTTCATGATGACAAGCACATGTGAAACTATGGATGAAGAGTTGGGCATAGATAGGAACTTATTTACAGAGGAGCGAATAACAAGTGGACACAAAACTGTCATATGAAATAATTTCATATCACAATATTTATACAGCACATTGATCATTGGCTTCATTATTATGTTCATTAAACATCTTTTGATAAATTATTATGCTCAACATAATCTTGATGCCAAGTATGTTTATACCACTTCAATATTTTAAAAAATGTCTAATCTTTATGTGATACATAGAACTTTTCATTGAGAATATTCATTATCCAGAATACTAAATATTCCAAGTATTCAAAGGACAAGCTAATGTAGACAGTCATAAGAATTTAAGGAGTATATTTCATTTATTAATTAAATAAATATTTATTTATAACATTCTCATAAAAGTTATCCATGTTTGGCAGTATGTTAGCTGCAAGCAACAGCTATTTAACATGTACAACATTAAATCTTCTCATGATCCTAATGCAGAAAATTGAGAGACATCAGTATACACAATGCCTTTGAATGAACTGATTTGATTCATTGGTAGAAGAATAGAATACGATGGCAGAAAGGAACCTTAGAATCTAGCTAGTCTAAAACTCTTCCTTTTCCATTTTTAAAGATGAGGACACTGATGACAAAAGAGAAGTAACTTATCCCAGATCATATAGTAAAATACAATCAGGCTCTGGTCAGTAAGCTCGGTGGTTATTCATCAGCCCGAGAGCATAATGGTCACAGGTTCGATTGATTCCTGATCAAAGGCATGTACCTGGGTTGCAGGTTTGATCCATTACCCTGGTTGGGACGTGTACAGAGCAACCAATGGATGTGTCTCTCATATTGATGTTCCTCTCTCTCTCCCCTTTCCACTCTCTCTCAAATAACAACAAAAAAAGACACAGAGTCAGAGATAGATCTCTGATTTTCTGGCTTTCAAACCATTGTATTTTTTACTGTGCTAAGATGTCTCCATAGTTATATTTTTTCTCTTAATTATCTTAATTAACATTTCTTTGTTTTGACAGTGTATATACAAAACCTTAAAAAATCGTTAAAATATATTATTTTGAGATTATAGATTTTAATTATTTTTGGATAACAGTGGGTAGGTAGAAGGAAGTGTTGAGAAAAAATTCTCCATGACTATTTCATGATTTTCCATGATTCATGTCCTCTGATCATGTGCAGTAAAATTAAGAATGTTTTTGTAAGGATAAATTGCAGGATAGTAAAGCTTAGTGATATCTCCTTTGGAGACAGCCAGGGTTAAGAAAGACAAAGACCTCTTCCTCCTTTCCTCAGAACATTAAGATAAGGTTTCTCTCTGTCCAGAAATAGAGGATCACCAGCAGTCCTATATGAAACTAAAATTTCCTAAGTTTGGGTTTCTTCTCCTTTGATGCAACCCATTGCATATGGAGGCACCATTTGACCTTCACTGTGTCACCCTATGAAGATTTGGGCCCAGGAAACTGGTTCTAAGACATTACTCTGACTCTTGCTTCTGCCGTGAGTAATAAATGTGCTTTGTCTCCAATACAGAGGTTTTGTATCACATGTAGATAGACTAATTTGTAAGTGTGATAAAATCTCAGATTTTTTTCAATTTATAACTTAACAGGGAAATAGAGCTGAATTGTTGTTATAATATTTGAATTAGCTCAAGTAGTAATTAAATAAGCTCTAAATCCGCCTGTGAACACATGTTTCTGGATTCCAGAACTATTAAATATTTCCCCAGCAATCACTTACAGAAATATTTTAAATCACAGTACATAGTTGTCTGTATCCAATTTTATAGTTCAGACACCAAAGTGTCCTTTGGGGACAAATGAAACAAAGTGGTACTCTTTCAATTTATACCCCTGGCATTCTAACTTCAGACTGGAATCATTTAATTTATACCAGTGACAGAATTACTTTCTATAAAAGTGGACCTTTGAGATCACTAGTCCAACCTACTCACATTTAAATTTGCAAATTTGTCATTGATGAGAGACTAAATATTCCATCTTTTGTTAGTACCAAATGGTTGGAATGAAACAAATTTAGAGCAAGGCTATTGTACAAACAAATTAAAATCTTTAAAAGTACTTTTAGAGCCACTGTTGTAGTTTAAGTTAATAACAACCACACAATCAGCCAGGATGAGACACCATTTATTTTAAAAACCACCCTGTGGTGTAAGTGGTATCACCATTTACCAAATGAGAAAATCTGGACTCAGAATGGTCACCAAGGACACAAAAAGTTAGTAAATGGAAACGTTGGAATCAAGTCCAGGTCTTCTGCGTCTTAATCCTCTTCTGTTGCTTCTACTTTGTAATCTGAACTCTCCCCTTCCTCAAAAGTATAGGAAGGAGGAACCTGTGGTGTAGAGAGATTCATTGGCTTGTCCATGGTCATACTGGGAATCAGGACAGTGCTGGGAATAGATCCCAGGTTTCCTGCCTCCTTGGATAGCTGTGGATATTTAAATCAGATCAAACAGGATTTTACTCAAGTGTTTCTTCTAGTTTATCATTCACAAATAACAATATCCCTATAGGAGAGGGGTTCTCTCAGATATCTTCACATCATTGTCAGGCTGCTTGGAAAATATGCAGGCCCATGCAGATGTTAGGGAAGCCAGAGGTGCTAGTGGTTTAACAGATGTGAAACAAAACTAAAATAGCACAAAAAGGTGAAGTTTGTAAACATCCTGAATCACTTTCTTGTGATTCAACTAATTTTAGGTGAGTGTACATCTAGGCATAGACAATTTACATTTTCATAGTCAGATATTTATTTGAGAGTGAAATGAGAGTTACATGACTTTTTCTAGAAATGTACCAACGAGGAGACTAGAGAACCAAGGGCAGAGTACCTCATGGAAAAACAGATGGGCATAGTCAGTAACTCTCCACAGGCAAAAAGGATTTAAAGGAAGAAAGAAATATGGCAACCATCTGCAAAGTGGATTTGATCCTTGCCACTCCTGCCGGGCAATCTAGAATTCATTAATAGGTAGCTACAAGTTGAAGAAAAACACATAGAAACATCCTGAAATAAGCATGAGTCGTCAAATCCTCAAAGCTCATAAGTGAACTTGGCCAAAGCTCAAATACCCAGGAGAACAGCTGAATAAGTTCAGGAGAGATATAAATCTTCAGGAAATCTTTAATGTGCAAACTCCAAATTCTGCAAGAAGGTGATATGAGTTGATGTTGGAGAGTAAAGTTGCCCAGAAATTGCTGGAGTCTACATATAGCCCATTCATTTAATATCAAATAAATGTGTTATATAATTAAAAAGTATATGAAGAAAAAATTAATCTTTGCAGGCATTATGATATAATGGAAATAACTCATTATTTGCAGTATGAAGGCCTACTTATAAGTACTGATATTTCCACATTATATTTTTACTTAATTTGTGGAAATCATTTGAGAAATGTGAAGTGTAAGAGAGTTTACTATCCTAGTAGTAAATGACAACACTGGAACTAGAATCCAAGTCCTTACTCCTAGTCCCATGCACTGACCACTACACCATGCTACTTCTAAAGGACTCTATTTAAATTAATTCAGTTGTGTGTGGTATTTTATGTCTTCAAATTACATATGTCTACATTTCTACCAATGCAAAAAGAGGAAGGAATATCCCAATTTAAGGAAGGAATTCTCCCAATAGGGCTGGTAAAATACTCAAAAATTTTAATCAGAGAAGGTCTAACATTTATAATTTGCAGAGGACAGTCATTTTTTTGTTTTTAAGAATGATCTCTGCATATGGGAACCTATCATTTGGTTTCAGGACTACTGGCTACATTGCTTTACATATCCATATTTGCCTAATTTTTCAAATTCATTCATAATTGTTTTATACCTTTTTGTGGATCATTTAATTTACAGGTAATTAATTTTCTGTGATGGTTTCCAATAACTTAATTTAAAGATAATTTCTTTTTCATTTCGAACAAATGTACTTTGATCTCAGGAAAATAAGGCAATGGCTTCATAAAAATTGCTCCCATTTGAATTTGAAATGCAAGCATTCTTGAAATAATAAATATTCAGATATGAGTTGAATACATACCTTATTTAAAACTCAACATGTAACACAATATAATCATACATAGTATGTCCACTAGCTTTTCATGGAGATTTGCATTGCAGATAATAACAATCAATTTATATACACAGGGTATATAGTCCTGTGTAGGTATGAGGTTTAGGAACAAAGATAATTTAGCTAAAAAAGGGAGTAAAATACATTTGCTGCCTTCACAGAAATCATAGATAGCCAGAAAGACAGGCCTGTAAACAATTCAAATACAAAATTAAAAGTGTGAAGAACCTTGAATATCAGGGCAATGAGCAATTAGGATCAATCCAAGATTTGCAAACAGCAAAGCAATATGGTCAGGGTTAAATTTTAGAAACATTTATTTGGTGGCATATTGTGAGATAGAAAAAGACAGGATTCAAGAAATTGAATTAGCATGACAATGTTAAAGTCCAAGTAAGACATAACCTCTAGGTGTGCAGATATACCAGAGTGTAGTGTCCAGGAAAAGGAAGATGACCTTTATACTCTTTTTCTTCCTGGGCAAATTAGATCTGAAGCTTTGCATTCAGTTCTGGGTATGGCACTTTAAAGGTGACACAGACAGTAGAAAGTATGTATAAAACATAGGTAGCAAACCCCTATGCTTTCAGGGGCCAGAGAAGTAAAATAGATGAGAGGACTATGCCAGGTGTGAAGGCACAGGCTAATACTCTGTGAGTAGGGGGCTGGTGGATTGATGAACATGTGTTCTATTGAAAGAGCACAGGGTTGCAGGTCCCATTGTCTTATATTTTTTAGAAATAAGACAAAATACATGTTTGTGTGTAATCTACTGATTATTAAATGCTGGGTCATACTTTTTAAAACACAATGCAGGTAAAACAAAATTGTTCTGTGGGTCACCATGTTGGACATTTGTTTGAAAGATCTTGTAAACTCATGAAGAATGTTTGGAAAAAGTAAATTTTTAGTCTGTAGAAGAGAAGGCTGTTTTGTGGACAGTGGAGAAAGGGTGATGGAATTTGAAAAGTACCTTCAGATAGCAAAAGACTATCATGGGTGGAGGAGTGACTTATTCTGTTTGATTTTTTTTAGAACATAAAAAGAATAGGTGGAAGTTTCAGGAAGATAGATTGATAGAATTATTGCTATGCAATATATAAAATATCCCTAGCTCTTTAGGCATCATTTTCTTCTGCCAACAACAAACAGAAAATGCACTTGTATGTCCAGAGTTCTGTAAGATTGGTAACAGGTTGCCATGAGAAATAGTGAACTCACCATTGCTGGGAGTGCTAAAGCAGAGGAAAGATGACCATTTGAAAAAGATACTGTAGACAGGATTTATTCTAGAACCCTGTTGAAAGAAAATATTTTTGTGATCACTTACCACTCTGAATCTCTGTTTCTTCTGTAAATTTCTAGCTCAATATGAAGAATCAGTTTGAAAAGACTATCAAAATGTTAGGGGAAATATAGACTCTATTAGTAGAGATGAGTACATAAAGAAGGGTGAGAAAGGCAGTGTGGTATCTTGGGGAACATAGCCCTAAGTATATAGGGATTAGGAGTGCTGAGTGGGAGTCTGCTACTTTAACTTGGTTGTGTGACCTTGGGAAGGTCACTAAGAATTTTCTGGGTCTCAAGTTCCTTATTAGTAAGATGGGCCAAGGGAAAATGATAACTTCTTATTGGCTGTGGCTATATTACGGATCCCCCGTTCGTGAAGCAGAGAATGTTAGAAAATTAAACTAAACAGTAGGGAGAATTCCTTTATGTGAGTTATGTAACTAGCTTGATCTACTCTCCTTATGCCCAATTGTAGACATAGATTTTTAGTACTCAAATGGAAAGAAGGGCAGTCTTCAGCTCACTCACCCATACCAAAAGTAAAGAAATGACAGTCAGAGCTACAGAGAATATTAGGTTCCTCCCAGAAACTGCCTTCAGACCTCTCTTAGTGGAAACTGTTTATTTGTGTGTTCAAATATAGTCAGTGAGAATCCAATTCAAGTTAAAGGATTAAACTGTTTTGGTGTAGTTAAATATGTCAATTTTGTCACAATTGTATTAAGACTAGTATTAGCACTTTCATTTCTATTCACGTTTGTGATGTAATAAAGGCACATGAAAGCAACATATTTAGGTAATTGCATCAAGAGTTATTAGGTGTGCAGATGTACCAGAGTGTACTGTCCAAGAAAAGAGTTATTGCTATGTAATATATAAAATATCCCCAGCTCCTTAGGCTTCATTTTCTTCTGCCAAAGAATTCTGTTTCTTCCTCTTATCAGGCACTGTTCAATTAAAAAAAAAGAAACTAGACTACTGCTTACACCATACATAAGAATAAACTCAAAATGGATAAAAGACTTAAATTTAAATCATGGAACCATAAAAATCCTAGAAGAAAACATAGGTAGTAAAATCTCAGACATATCTTCTAGCAGTAGTTTTGCCAATATAGCTCATAAGGAAAGGGAAACAAAGGAAAAAAAATGAACAAATGGGACTATATAAAACTAAAAATATTCTGCATAGCAAAGGAAAAATTGAAAAGGAAACCCACTGTTTGGGAGAACATCTTTGTCAATGATAAATCTTAAAGGGGTTAATTTCCAAAACATAGGGTGTCCCAAAACTGTATATACACACTTTGAATAATTATAAAGGCCATGCTTATTAAAATACATTTCATTTTCAAAATTGAGCTGCCAGCTGTTAAAGTTATACATTTTTGGGACACAAACTTATAAAACTCAACACCAGGAAGATAAGCCATCCAATTGAAGAAATGGGCAAATAGATACTTCTATTTAGGGGTATGTGGGTATGCTCTTAAATTTGTTTGCAAATTTAAGTATCTAATAGATACTTCACTAAATAGATACTTCTCCAAAGAGGACATACAACTGACCAATAGACATATGAAAAAAATGCTTAATGTCACTAAGCATCAGAGAGATACAAATTAAAATGACAATGAGGTACCACCCCATACCTGACAGAATTGCTACCATCAATTAAATCTTCCAATAACAAATGATGGTGAGGATGTGGAGAAAAGGGAACCCTAGTGCACTGTTGGTGGAAATGCAGACTAGTACAGCCACTGTGGAAAACATTATAGTGCTTCCTCAAAAAATTAAAAAGGGAAATGCCTTTTGACTTAGTCATCCCACTTCTGGTAATATATCCTAAGAATCCTGAAACACCAATCAGAAACAATATAGGCACCCCTCTGTTCAAAGCAGTGTTATTTATAATAGCCAAGACCTGAAAACAGCCTAAGTGTCCATAAGTAGATGAGTGGATCAAAAAGCTGTGGTACATTTACACAATGAAGGAAATCTTGCCTTTTTGTGGCAGCATGGATGGACCTAAAGAGTATTCTGCTAAGCAAAATAAGCTAGACACTGAAAGACGATACCATATCATACCACTTACCTGTGGAATATGATGAACAAAATAAAATGATGAACAAAATAGAAACAGAGTCATGGATATATGGGGCAGACTGACAGGTCTCAGAGGTGTGGGGGGTATGGTGGACTGGATGGAAGAAGGTGAAGAGATTAGCCAAAGGACATATATGTATAGCCCATGGACACAGACAACAGTGTAGTGATGGCCAGAGCAGAGGGAGGGATATGGCTCCTGGGTGGAGGTCGGTATGGGGTGGGGGTGGGGTGTGTGGGAACCATGCCAGGTCCCCAGATAGTCAAGGTCAGTGGGAGCACAGAGGCCTTATTATCAATAAACCAGAATGGCCAAAGGCCTCTCTGGGCTTGTGCCTAAATGGGAGGTTCAAGGACTTTGAGCCTGGGAATCCTAATCAGGCCAAGATACCATGAGCGGGTGCAAGGACACAAGGTACACTGTGCCCTTCTGTAGCAAATATGATTGATGTCACTGTTGGCATGAAGCCTTCTTTGTCTGAATAATGTAAAAATAGGTTACTGACCAACTAGTTAGCTGGAATAGTCTGAGGCAGGAGTGAGAAGTCTGCTGGAGTATGGTGAGAGAGCAGCTAGGAAGGAGTGTGTGAAGAAATCTTCTAGGGAGAGAAGCTGGGCAGGAGAAACAGGAGAAGCTGCTGGGCCAGAGAGCCAGGTACCACTACGATGAGAGGAGGTGAGTCTAGGAGGCAGTGTGTGGCTGCTCATATAATAGCTGTGGGTACAGGGACTGAT
>NW_006286224.1:456386-478003 GCF_000327345.1 Myotis davidii
TGTTTCTTCCCCTGGTGTGGCTGATCTGAGTTTCACAAAAAAGCCTGGCCAATGGTGGCTGTGCTGAGCCTCAGAGTTTTTCATATAGCAAGGAAGATTCCTCTGGGACCCTCCTTTTCCTCCTCCCTCTCTGCATCTCCTCCTTCTCTTCCTCCTCCACTTCCTACTCCCAGCCCAACCTATGGTGTTCTCCAGCTGCTCCAGCAGTGGGTTGCCTTCTGAGTCGGGGGTCTTAATGCTATCAGTCCTGACGATGCAGGTGGGGCAATGACAGTTGAACATCAGGATGAGCAGCTGCCGCTCCTGCTTCAGCTCCTCCATCTGGGTTGTCAGCTCCCCATTCATGAGCTCCAGCCACTCAGATTCCCCCTGCAGAAACTCCATCCTCTACTTCTTCTTGTTCCGGCATGGGGCTGCCGCCACTTTGTTCTTTTCCCAGTGCCTTTTCCTTTGCTCCTCTTCCTCGTCTAGCTCACTTTTCACAGGTTGAGATCTCTTGCCCACTTTCACCTCCAGGAAGTGCAAAGGGGTGATCATGGCCCCAGTGTTGTGGATGTCAGTGTATTTTAGCTTCTCTGCAGTCAGGGCTAAGCTGGGGAGTCCGGTCAGGGGCCAAGCCCTGGCAGAGAGCCCACAGTCATGGAAGGGTCCGGGATCTGCCCAGTCAGCATAGCAGGAGGAGTAGCAGTCCAGCCCTGCAGAAACCGTGGGTGGAGATGGCGACCCTGGGGCGTGGGCCATGCTGCAGGCAACACTATGGAGCCAGCCCTACCCTGCAGCATCCACCACCACCAGCATCTCCTTTCGCAGCCACCAAGCATCCCTCTTGCAGGCTGTGGTGGGCAGCCTGGGTCTCCCTCTTTGAGGCATAGATAGCGGGGCTCTGCCTGCCTGCCTGATCATCCCTAACCTCTTGCCTGCCTGCCTGATTGCCCCTAACCACTTGCCTGCCAGCCTCATCACCTCTCACTACTCACCTGCCTACCTGATCACACCTAACTTCTCACCTGCCTGCCTGATCCCCCCTAACTGCTTGCTTGGGGGGCGGGGCCAGACTGGAGGAGGTTGCCGTGGTGGTTCTGGTCTCTGGTCGTTCCACTGTTTCAGTTGCTGGGCTTTCATTATATAGGATATTCCCCATCTAGATAGACACTTTTTCAAAAACCACGTAGTTTTCTTCCTCCTGGGAATAGTAATGTGACACTACACACATTAAGGGTTTATTTTTCATTTTTGATATTTTATATGAGTTATGCTACCACTACTCCAGAATCTAGACTCATGTCCAAAAGCAGAACTTCATACCTGTCTTATATTTCTTTTGGTGCATAATTTTCTCTACTTTTTTCTTTATGACTTTCATCCATAGGATCACAAATCACATGACATTGGCCTTCATAACTTTCTATGTTCACTAGATAGTTCTCTTTCTAACTTTTTCCTAGATCCATTTTCTTTCTTTCTACAAACACTTCTTGTCCTCTACTCTATTTGAGGATAGGTATTCTTCTAGTATATTCTCTTCCTGCTATAGTGTCCAGTTTGCTTTGTTGCATCCATAGTTAATACCCATTTGAGTAGAAATGTGTGCATAGCATATAATGTGCCCATAATTATAAAGTGTTCAGCCTCCTCCATGTGGAATTAAAATATAGATTTATGTTTCTTTCTGTACTTACTACTTCTTCAAAGCACCACATTAATGGATGCAGGGGTAGGCAAAAGTAGGTTTAAAGTTGTTTATATGTGAAACAGTTTATTCTTACACTAGAGGCCCAGTGTACAAATTCATGCATAGGTGGAGTCCTTTGGCCCGGCCAGCAATTGGGGCAGATCAAGGTGGCTGACCAGAGGTATGGACCATATGAGGTTGGCCAGCCGAGGAAGATTGGCTGTGGGAGTGCACTGTCCACAAGGGGGAAGCTCCTGCACTGAGTGTCTTCCCCCTGGTGGTCAGTGTGCATCATAGCTACTGCCTAGACATCTGGTCTCCAGACGTCTGGTCATAACAGTTATATATATCTACACTAATAAAAGAGAAACAACTGTAAATCTACTTTTGCCCTCCTCTCTATTTATCCTTTCATGGGAACTAAATTGCCAGCCTGTGCATCAACACTACTAGTTGACACATTGTCAGCCATTTTGCTAGTATACACTTCATATATTTACAATGGGAAAGTATTAATATGAGAATACACTACATCAAAAATCAGAATATTTAATAAAATAAAGCTATGTCTTCCAATGCTATATTGGTTTTGGACATAATAGGCACTGAATTATTTTTAAACTAGAGGCCCAGTGCATGAAATCAGGCACGGTAGGGTCCCTAGGCCTGGTCGGCAATCAGGGCCAATTGGGGCCTTCAGGCTATCAGCCAAGGCCTTCCTTCTGGCTGCCACTGTGGCCTCCCTTCCCCAGCTGCCAATTGGGTCCTTCCTTTGTTCCACACCCCCCCTGGTGGTTAGCACATGTTATAGTGAGCAATTGAACTCCTAGTCTCCTGGTCGAACTTCCAAGGGGACACTTTGCCTATCAGCCTTTTACACATGTAGATGAAAGCAATATTTAATAACAGGTTTTTGTATTTTGAAAAGGGGGTGTCAAAGTTGTTTTCATGGGTAATATTCAGTGTTGTTCTAAGGTGTAAGGGTCTTTCTTTTTTTGTTTCTCTTTCTTTTTAATTTTTTTATTTTATTTATTTTTTATTCTTTATTGATTAAGGTATTACATATTTGTCCTAATTTCCCCCTACTCCCCACTCATGCCCTCACCCCCCTGTTGTCTGTGTCCTTTGATTAGGCTTATATGCATGCATACAAGTCCTTTGGTTGATCTCTCCCCCTTACCCCCACCCTACCTTACTTTACCTCTGAGGTTTGATGGTCTGATCGATGCTTCTCTGTCTCTGAATCTGTTTTTGTTCATCAGTTTATGTTGTTCATTATATTCCATAAATGAGTGAGATCATGTGATATTTACCAGGTATACTGGTTAATAATACAGACTTTTTCAATCGATGGAGTTACACATATGTTGATATATATGCAATTTGATATGTATGCTATTTTGTTGTATTGACAACAAGCTTCAAAAGTTCATATGTCAAATTTTCTGAAGGTGTTAACATCATGGATATTTTTATGCTTAAAAATGTCAAATTTAGTGCTCAAAAAAGAGCATTTACAGGAAGTTTTAATCCATTACTTTATTTTGAAGAAAATGCTGCTGGAAGTTATTATATACTTCAGAAAACTTACTGTGAACATGTGAATGCTAGTTTAAATGCTTTAAAAATGATGATTTTGATATGAAAGACAAAGAATGTCCAGGTCAACCCAAAAAGTTTGAAGACCAACAATTACAAGCATTATTGGATGAAAGGGTAAGGGTCTTTCTTTGGAGATATTGAGTTCTCCAACCTTGCGATAGTCAAACTTAGATTTGTTTGATCGTCTGATAAAGACTTTAGAACATCAAAGGGTGATTGCTCTAGACCAGTGGTTGGCAATCTTTTCTTTCCTTCACATGCCCCTCTCCATCTCTCTCTTAACAAACCAAAACTGCTAGGTAAATTACATTGGTAGGGAGGGATTAGGGCAGGGGTGGGCAAACTTTTTGACTCGAGGGCCACAATGGGTTCTTAAACTGGACCGGAGGGCTGGAACAAAAGAATGGATGGAGTGTTTGTGTGAACTAATATAAATTCAAAGTAAATATCATTACATTAAAGGGTACGGTCTTTTTTTTTTTTTTTGGCCACAATGGGTTCTTAAACTGGACCGGAGGGCCGGAACAAAAGCATGGATGGAGTGTTTGTGTGAACTAATATAAATTCAAAGTACGCCCTCCTGTGAAGTCTTTCTCTAGCCACTAAACACAGTTAGTTGTTTTCCTCTTGATATTTCCACAGTATGCAGTACATACCTTTTACCTATTATAGTTATCCCACTTCATACTTATTAGTTAATATATTAGTCTCCTGAATTGGATCTTGTGTTCCTTAAGGGCAAGAGAACATATTCTATTTATTTCTGTAGCACCTAGTCCATTGCTTGTATGTACATAAAACTGGCCAATAAATTGGTATTGAATAAATTTAGATGTATCCCAATTCTGCATTTTATCAATATAGCATAGCAGCTTACAGAAGGGGCTTGGGTTATTGTAGATCCAAGTCCTAGGTTTCCACATATCAGCCTTGTAGCACCTTAGGCACATTACTTACCTTTTTCTGTTTACTTACTGTAAGTCAGGGCTGACAATCATTCCTGCATAATAGAATTGTTAGAGGATCCAATGAAATTGGATGTGAGGTGTACCCTAAAGTCCCTGAAGCACATTAAATGTTCAACAAATAGCTCTTTTCTTTCCTTCACATGCCCCTCTCCATCTCTCTCTTAACAAACCAAAACTGCTAGGTAAATTACATTGGTAGGGAGGGATTAGGGCAGGGGTGGGCAAACTTTTTGACTCGAGGGCCACAATGGGTTCTTAAACTGGACCGGAGGGCTGGAACAAAAGCATGGATGGAATGTTTGTGTGAACTAATATAAATTCAAAGTAAACATCATTACATAAAAGGGTACGGTCTTTTTTCTTTTTTTTTTTTAGTTTTATTCATTTCAAACGGGCTGTAGTTTGCCCACGGCTGGATTAGGGAAATATTCTTTTCCTTCTAGGCTCAAATCCCAATCTAACATAGTAAGTTACTTTATATTGAGTGGATATTCACCAGTACACATGTCCTTGACAAATGAAAGTATTGCATTTATGTTTGACTACAAATAAAATGGAAGATCATCAAATTTGCCCTTTGTCTGCAATTACAAAGGCAAGGAAGGTATGAGTTATATTTAAAGACTCCCACATAAAACCCCATTTCTTGGTGAATTTTAATATAAAATGCTACATATTTCACCTGGCTGGCGTGGCTCAGTGGTTGAGCATCAACCTGTGAACCAGGAGGCCAGGGTTTGATTCCCAGCCAGTGCACATTGCCCAGGTTGTGGGCTCAATCCCCAGTGTGAGGTATGCAGGAGTCAGCCAATCAATGATTTTCTCTCATCATAGATATTCTTATCACTCTCTTCCTCTCCCTTCCTCTCTGAAATCAATAAAGAATATATTTAAAAAATAAAATAAGATGCTACATATTTCAATGTTAGGAGTTCCATTTGCAGTATTTTTCTTTACATATATATGTACCCATAGATGATAGCAGGTTAACAGTGTATATTGGAAGACACCATGAATTTTAAAAAAACAAGTAGAATCCTGTTGTTACTTGCAAAAATTATTTGAAGAATGTCTTGCTGATAAACCAATATTACAAAGAATGTAATTACACTACACATTAATATTGATATTATGAAGTATGCAATTATATTATACATTAATATTAATAAGAATGTAGTTACACTATACATTCTTCATAATATTACTCAGAGAATTGTATTTTTTGTACAAACTATTTGTCCTTGAAAATAGGTTATTACAGCAAAGCAAACTCTAGCTTTCCAAAGAAGATAACTTGCCTGAGAGATGTTTTTAGATCTTCACAGGCTGTCTTTGTTCTATCCTTGTCTACACTTTTCAAAGTGTTAGAAATATCTGCAATGTATTTGAAACAGTTACAACTGTCTTTAAAAATGTTGCCTGGCTGGTTGATGTAAAACACTACTACAAAATGTTGGGTGTCATATGTTTAAGAATCCCCTGAATATTGCTCTAATATAGTAAAATATACATGTATATTTAACATTGTACCTATCATAAGATAAAATATACAGGGTGGGGCAAAAGTAGATTTGCAGTTACTCATATGGAAAATAATACAATAATAATAATAATAATAATAATAATAATAATATAAAAATAAACTGTGTGTTTCATGTACTCACAGCTGTAAACCTACTTTTGCCAGTCCTGTATATTTTAATCAATAACAATTTAACTTAAATAACCAACGATGCAGTATAACCTGAGTACACTTGATAGGGGTTTCATAAAGAAAGTTTAGATTTTATTTTTTAAAGTATTTATTTAGTACCGTTTTCTTAAAAATATTTTAGGAGAAATTTTAGTTTTTAGTTATCAATCATACTAAAAACTCCATGTTAAGATGATCTGATTTTGGTTGGTGGGCACACAGTGTTATATACAGATATTGTAACATAGAAACCCACACCTGAAACCTTTACAAGCCTATTAACCAATATCACCCCAATAGATTTAATAAAAACATTTAAAAACTAATAACAAAGGACTGAAAAGTAAAAAAAAAAAGTAACATGCACACACATAAACCTCTTCCAAGTAAACCAAACCAAAGAAAACATTTGAAGTCAGTTGGTTTCTCTAGGAAAATTTGCACCTCAAATTTGAGGCAGAAGGAAGGGAATGTGTTAAATCATGAACTCTAATATGAGCCATGGGATAGCAGGGTCGTTGTCCACTCTTTCACCATTACATACTCATAACCTAGGCAAGACCTCACACATAGTAGGTGCTCAATAAGCATTTGTTAAATGGATGGATTAATATTTATCTAATTATAAAAGCCATAGAGTACCATTGCCTAAAAATTAGAAAATGTAGAAATTGCATTCAAGAAAATAAAAATCACCTATAACATCATCCACAATTCAACCTTTCTAGAGTGCTAACATATTTCTTCTTCTTTTTTAAAATCCTCACTGACGTTATTTTTCCATTGATTTCTAGAGAGAGTGGAAGAGAGAGGGGAAAACAGCGAGAGATATCCATGTGAGAGAAACACATTGATTGGTTGCTCCTACAAGAGCCCTGACCAGGTCCTGGGCTGAGGAACAGCCAACAACAGAGGTACATGTCCTTGATCAGAATCAAACCTGGGACCCTTTTAACCACAGGCCGATGGTCTATCCAGTGAACCAAACCAGCTAGGGTAAGTATTTTTTATATTTACTTTAGTAACATTCTTTTGTCTTTAAGGAAAACAAACTCATTCAATCTAACACAAATAAAGTAGGATTTTAAAAGGATTCTTTTATGGTGCCTTTAGGGCCTTGTGGCTTTTAATTTCTGCCTTTTTCTCTTCCATTCCCATTCTTCTTTCTATAAGCTTATTTTTTAAACACAACAAGAAAGCCCACTGCATCTGAGCACATATTTTCCAACCTTATATTCGATAAGGGCCTAATCTCCAAAATTTATAGGGAACTCATACATCTTAACAAAAAGAAGATAAACAATCCAATCAAAAAAATGGGCAAAGCACTTAGACACTTTTTGAAAGTGAGCATACAGGAGGTCAAAAGGCATATGAAAACATGCTCTAAGTCACTAATCATCTGAGAGATGCAAATCAAAACAACAATGAGGTACCATCTCACACCTGTGAGAATGGCTATCATCAACAAATCAACAAATGACAAATGCTGGTGAGGAGGTGGAGAAAGAGGAACCCTCATGTGCTGCTGGTGGGAATGCAGACTGGTGTAGCCACTGTGGAAAATAGTATGGATATTCCTCAAAAAATAAAAATGACTCTCCCATTTGACCCAGTGATACCAATTCTAGGAATATATCCCAAGAAATCAGAAACGCCAATCATAGGGATATGCACCCCTATGTTCAGAGCAGCACAATTCTGATGAACAAAAATCGATAGAGACAGAGAAGCATCAAACAGACTGTCAAACCTCAGTGGGAAGGGGGGTTAAGAGATCAACCAAAGGACTTGTATGCATGCATATAAGCATAACCAATGGACATAGACACTAGAGGGCATGTGCTGGGAGGGTGTGCGGGTGACTGGGGGGAGCTGAATGGGGGAAAAGGAAACATACGTAATAGTATATGTAATACTTTAAACAATAAAAAAAAACAGCAAGAAAACTTTGTATCAACTAACATTTCTGAGCAATTCTGAAATGAAAAAGTTTGACCAGAAAAAAAGCCATATAAATTGCCAAATACCTCCCTCCAAACTGCACAGGACAATCTATTTCAAGTGGTTCAATTTAAGCCACTACCATTATTTGACTCGTGTTTTCTGTGTCTCAAGACTCAGGTGAAAAACTTTGCTATTTTGATCAATCAGTAAATTACCTCTCTCTGAATCAGCTAAACATATGGTACTTCTGTCCTTATCAACTGGAAGATTGTGGATGTATTGTGAGGTTGTGAGATATCTAACATTACCTACATATTCAGCATGCTTTGTAGGGCTGTATTTAGGGACAGTTCTAAAAGGAGACACCTAATAGGAACTCAATGAATGTAAGATCTGTGAGCTGAGGAACTATGCCTTTCATCGTTTTTGATGCATAGTAGGTACTTAAATGAGTGATGAATGGGCAAGTCAAATGAAGGCCATATAAATGGGAATCTCTGAAAGCCATCTTTTAGGTTGAGTTATAATTAACATATAACATTGAGTAAGTTTAAAGTATATAACAATTCGGTTTGATATATTTATACATTGCTATAGGATTACCACCATAGCGTTATTAATGAGAACACCTCTATCATGTCACATATTTATTATTTTTTGTGGTGAGAATAGTTAAGATCTAGTCTCTTAATAACTTTGAATTTTGTAATACAGTATCGTTGACTATAATCACATGTTGTGCATTTGATATCCAGAACTTACCAAGTTGTAAATTTCTACCCTTAAACATTATCTCCCTAATTTCCTACCCCAGCTTTTGATAAACACCATTCTACCCTCTGTTTTATTTTTATATATGTTATTGTTGATTTCAGAGAGGAAGGAAGAGGGAGAGAGAGATAGAAGCATTAATGATGAGAGAAAATCATTGATCAGCTGCTCCATGCACACCCCACACTGGGGATCGATCCCACAACCTGGGCATGTGCCCTGACCAGGAATCAAACCATGACCTCCTGGTTAAGATAGTATCATAGGTGGATACTCAACCAGTGAGCCACACCAGCCAGGCCACTCTCTGTTTTATAACCTCAGTTGTTTTAGATTCCACATATAAGTGATGTCATACAGTATTTGTCTTCCTCTCTCTGAGCTACCTCAGTATAATATCCCTAACAGCCATGTTTGCCATACAACAAAGTTTTATTCATTTCTATGTGTAAATGTGTGGTGTTGGGACAGAATTCTGTGTGTAAGTATCTGTGTCTGTATGTAAAATGTTATTGCTTTTCCTGGGTTGATTTATCTGCATAAAGGATGATAGATCAGTATCTAATGCAGCTGATGGTGTAAATGGCCTGGCATTGATAACACACATGTAAATTTGGTGTTCTCAGTATACAAAAATGATAGTTCATTCTAAGGCATACAGTGTGACATAGACTGCTAGATTTTGAAAGTAGGAAAAGATGGGCAAATAATTTGTTTTCTTTAGTGAAGTATCTTTGTTTTCAATTAAATATGAAGCACTCACAAAGAGCACAGGGGTACAGAATGGGTTTTCAATGCAATACTTTTACTTTTATCAATAGTAAATTGATAAAATTAGGCTTCTGTGACAGATTTTATTCTATTGCTTTCTAAGGTTTGAAAATAAATGGACTTTATGATCACTAGAGTCCTGTCTAAATTCTGATATTTCATGATTCAATAAAATCCATGATTATTAGTACAAGCATCAACATTAGCTATGCTAATTATCAAACACATCCAAAAATAAAACTGAATTTTTTACTTTCAATATAATACCTCTATATTATCCTGGAAATGTGGAAGTAGTTTTGTGTTACAAATGGATAAACAATATTTTAGATATTTTATTTCAAGAACACTGTAGAGAGCAAAGGCTAATGGAGACTCTTAAAATTATATTTACCCCTTGAAGTACTTTGGGCCAATACTTGCTTGCATATAATATTTCAATTATTCCATCCAAGCATTTTTAAAAAATTCTTTTAATAGTTAGCATTTAAAAAATAAATAAATAAGTCTCTCAGATTTTGAAGTAGATCTTGCATTTTATTTTCCTCATAAAATGCATCAATTTAAGCAAAGGCCATTCATCACTTAGACATTGTAATAGTTATCCATGTTGACATATTAATTAACTGCTCCTGTATGTTGAATCACACTAACTATATATGGTTTTCAAATTGTCTATAAAATATTAAGTTCCCATTTAGTACCCACTGCTCAACTTTCCTAAACCCTATTTTAACTGATTCATTATAAAAATAAAACTACCGCCCTAACCGGTTTGGCTCAGTAGATAGAGTGTAAGCCTATGGATTGAATGGTCCCAGGTTCAATTCTGGACAAGGGCATGTACCTTGGTTGCGGGCACATCCCCAGTAGGGGGTGTGCAGAAGGCAGCTGATCGGTGTTTCTCTCTCATCAATGTTTCTAACTCTCTATCCCTCTCCCATACTCTCTGTAAAAATTCAATACAATATATATTAAAAAACTACCTTATTCCATGAGTAAAGTCAGTCATTTATAGATTTTAATTTGCATGTTAACTCTCCCATTTTAGATTCTGTATATCTATTTTTAAATTTAAAAATATATTTCTTTATGAATGACTGACTATAGGAATTTAATAGTACACTCGTAGGGTTTTGGGGATAGATGATGGTGATGGTTGCACAACAATATGAATATATTTAATATTCACTGAACTGTTTACTTAAAAATGGTTAAGATAGTAGGTTTTATGTTATGTCCATTTTACCACAATACCATAAACCTGCAAATCTATTATGTGAAGAAAAACCTTTCTTATTTTGAAATAATCTACTCTATAATGTTTCCTCTGTAGTGTAAAGCTTCAAAAATTGTTTTTTCCTTTTTTTTACATCAGACTAGCAGGACTTTCAAATCACATAAAATATTTAAGGTGCATTGATATATAAACTGATAATGATTGGAAGTTTGATTCAAATATATGTCACAGAAGCTGTGAAACTAGTCTGTCCAGGTAGACAAAACTTATGTTTTAAAGGAAACTGTATGCAGTTTTCAAATAAGTTATTTATTTAAACATAGTTAAAGAGTTAACTATGTACAAACACTTTTATAACTCAAACATAGGCTCACATGTAAAAAGTGCACATATTTAAGTACACAGTTTTGTCTATTTGGAAACATATCCTTTCTATAAATGATCATGTAATAGTAAAATACTCAACAAATACAATCTTTTTCTCTATAGTATTAGGAAATACTCAGCAAATACAAATGTTAAATTTTCCCTATAATATTAGACACTATATGGGGAAGAGAAATATGTGTATGATTAATGACATTAAAAAATTTTCACTCAGATGTGTTGATCATGTCAGCATTGTTTCAGTGAATGCCCTTCTTTCAAGGTAGACAATGTTTCCACTTTAAATGAATAACAACAATCATAATGTGGAGTTAGCTAGAAGGCTGGGATATCAGTATCTGAAGTCAATTCTCCATACTTTGCAAGAAAGATGACACAAAATTGAAGCAAAAATAACTGAAAATTCTATCTTCAAAATGCTTTTGACTTTTATGGTTCACTGTCAACACCAGTTTTTAAACTTCTATTTAAGAAATTTGCTTGGAATAAATTAAATCACTTGAAAGAGTAGTATGGAAAATATTGCTTTATATATTTCTTTGGGTTGGTGTTAGGTCTCTTACTGGAAATTAGAGATACATTAAAATTGTTAAATTCATTTCAACTTATTTCATTTAAAAATATATTTCATTGATTTTTTACAGAGAGGAAGGGAGAGGGATATAGAGTTAGAGACATCGATGAGAGGGAAACATCAATCAGCAGCTTCTTGCACACCTCCTACTGGGGATGTGCCCACAACCAAGGTACATGCCTGGACCGGAATCAAACCTGGGACCCTTCAGTCTGCAGGCCAACGCTCTATCCACTGAGCCAAACCAGTTAGGGCTCAATTACAGAAGGGCCTGTTCATGTTCTTTTTTTAAATTATTTTTTTCTTTATTGATTAAGGTATTACATATGTGTCCTTATTCCCCCCATTATCCCCCCCACACTCATACCCTCACCCCCCTGGTGTCTGTGTCCATCGGGTCTTATAAAAAGTTGGTAATATCATTGTTTGCCATGAATTAAAAAAAAGTATCAAATGACACTTGTTAAAGGTGGTAAGGCAGATTTTTTCAGGACCATCATACTAGATATATAAACCACTGTAATGGGATTTTAAGAAAGAGATTGGGATCAACTCTACTTATAGCATATACAACTGGAGATTATAACCAAGGAGCAGAGTTCACAGTTAGTAAATGGAAAAATACTGAGAGGAAATCAGGAGTAATGGGGATTCGGGCTAAACCAACCTAATAGGATTCTTTGCTGAAGTCATGTCAGAGTAATCAGACCTCAGATATCAAGGTTGATCAGATATTTAGGATGGGGAGAGTCGCTCTGGTTAAATTGACTTAGCAGAGTTGTTGCTAAAACTGAAATTTGCAAGGAAGTGAACACATGGACCTAGGAGAAGGTTCAGGAGCTTAACTAAGATTTGATTAAGCAAAGAATTTTTGTCAATTTGTGGCACCATTATAATGAATCACTTCACTGTGTTAATATTCTATCATAATCCTGTTTTATTGTTTTTTTTCTTGATAACATATATTTGAGTTAAATGTACCATTTTCCTAGCTAATAATCCTTACTACTCATTTTAACTTCTTTATGTTTTGCTGAAAGAGGACTCAATATTTAATAAAATGTTATATATATATATATAGTTTATACAGATAATCTCTGATCAAATTCTAAATTTAAGGTCTGTTTTTCTTCCAGTGCCTCTAAAATTCATCCCAGATCTTATAATTCATTTGGTCCCAGTCCACTGCCTCTTTATGAAGAGAATTACATCTCAAAAACATTTATTTTTTCACTAACCTGTTTGGCTCAGTGGATAGAGCGTTGGCCTGCAGACTCAAGGGTCCCAGGTTCGATTCCAGTCAAGGGCATGTACCTGGGTTGTGGGCACATACTGAGTAGGGAGTGTGCAGGAGGCAGCTGATCAATGTTTCTCTCTCATCGATGTTTCTAACTCTCTATCCCCTGTCCCTTTCTCTCTGTAAAAAAATCAATAATAAAAATATATTTTTAAAAAACACCAAAACAACCCATTTATTTTCTTGTTTTATCTTGAATGCAGTTTTTAATATCTTCCAATAGCTAAAATAATGAGGACAATGTGTTTCTTTTCTTCTTTCTTTTTATCTTTATCTGTCTTATTAAGGATTCATTAAATCATAATCTTTGGCACCTCATACACCATTACAGTATTTATCCATGAATGGTTCTACAACTTTGATATTCCATTACTTTATTTATATATTTAAAAATTTAGTTCCTGAGTGTCAATTAGTTATGGTCCTCATTAAAAGGACAAATAGTACAGTACCTTGCTCTAATGAATTCATTAAGATTAAGAGTGCCAGAGCCTGGGATGTAGAGTAGGTACTTCCCATTGAGAGAAACTTGGTTTGGAAGTATGTTAAAGTAAATAGTCAGGAAAGAGGGCATGGTATGTACATGGAAAATAACTAAAATATAAAGTGGGCTAAGAGAAAGAGACCATATTGTTATGACCTTGAATTCCAGTCTAAAGAGTTTATATTTTATTACATGGGCAAAACTTTTAAACAAATAAGTGGCATTTCAGGACAATCCCATTCATCAAGCCACACTATGGTGGCTGGATGTGGGAAAGATACATAAGGATATTGTACAATCATTGGGGAGGCAGAGCCTGGATGTAGTGGGATGTTAGCTGTTCAGAATTTTCAACACAACTATTTATATTAGTTTCTGGGGAAGTTTATTTCATTGCCTGTGGAAACCTGTTTTTATCACAGCCACTCCAGCATTTTCTCTTTTGGTCTCTGTAAGTTCATAGGTATTTACTTAGGTGAGAATGAACTGTTTTCCCAGTATTTGCTAATTATCCTGTGTCAGCAAGGGCCAGAACACATTTCATCTATGGGAATCTACTGCGGCATGAGCAAGCTATTGGTATTTGGAATACTCATTTTGCTAGAATATTTAAAATTAAGTTTAAAAATATTGGCATGTTGCTACATGTAAATGTTTTAACTGTTTTAAAATGCTTCATACTGAATGTTAAAGTGCCTGGAGAGCATTGGCAAGGAAACGTAAATAAAACATATGCCCATACTGTGATTTATGGAAGTTAGGTCAAGCTGCTGTATTTGTTTATGTATTACCAGAAAAATTGGGTGTTATCCAACAATGGTGCTACCAAGTAGTACTTGAATATTATCTTCAGTAAATGCAGCATAGAAAGGCAATTCTCAAGGTTTTTTTTTTAAGTACAAATTTTTCTGTGAAACAGAATCCACTCTTTTTTTTAAATATATAGCTTTATTGATTTTTAGAGAGAGGATGGGAGAGGGGGAGAGAGAAATATAAATGTAAGAAAGAAACGTTGATCAATGTGCAGAGAGACATTTTTGTCTCTCTACACATTGTACATGCGAATTATGTATTCAAAAAGGAATCTGAAAATAAAATGGAAAATCTGGGTCAGGGCAAAATGCTAACTAATGAATCATATCCATTTGCAGGACTGGTAAAGGTTTAAATTGGATATAAGCAACTAAGAAGCTTTCCTAATTGTCTCACTCTTAAATATTTCATTTTTAATATTTTCTCTTTATTCCTGAAATAATTTAATTCAATTAACTAAACAAAGAATAAATATATTGTATCAAGGTGGGCTACTTCATGATATGGTAACAAATAAATATCTCAGTGAGCTAAAAACAAAGTTTATTTCTTGCCCCTGTAAAACATTCATCTTGGCTTTACTGGTGGTCAGTTCCACATCATCTTCAATCAGGAATCCGAGTTGATGGACACTTCACAATTTAGAACATTGCTTTTCATCCTGGCCAGCATTATGATTCATTCATGATCACTTTGGCACCTATGACCTGTGGGCCAATTCTGGCCCACCATCTGTTCTATTAGAACACAGCTACACTAATCCATCTATGTATTGTCTGTGGCTGCTTTTGCATGGTAAGGGCAGTGCTGAATATATTTGACAGATTGTATGTGGCACAGAAAGCCGAAAATACCAACTACCTGGCTCCTTACAGAAAAAAAAAAGGTGAGGTATATTGATAATAAAATCTATTTTAGTGGCTACTACTGATAGAAGAAATCTGACTTTGCTTTTGCAAATAGGCATATAGGAAACAAGTGTCATATTTGGGAGTGGTAGATTTAAATTACAAAAATATGAGTTCCTCCTCTAGTTTTAATTTCAATAACAATTCTTTGTGTGTAGCAGACACTGTTGGATGCGAGCCCAATGACCATTTTTCCCTTCCTTCCTCACTAATAGAAATCTGACTTTGTTAGGACAGCACCTTCCCTCATTCTCTGTGTTATTCCTGGTTTTTCTGCTTTGATCACTATCCTCTGATGATGTGATATTTGGAACTGCAGCAGCTAGCTCGTGACCATGAAGCCAAAAGTGTGAGGACAAAAAGGTTACACACCAAAGGGGCAGAGTAGAATTATGAAAAAAAAAAAGGTCTTAATGACAATTGAGCTGCCAGACTGACTCTGGAATCACCAACTCTCAGACCTCTTGCTGAGAAAATTAAATGCTTCCATTGTTTAAGCCTCTATTTTGTTAATTGTAGCCCCTAGAGTCAAAGTCATAAACTGTGGCCTTGGACTTATCCACTTATTTATCCACTTCAACCTCAGATCTTTTCTTGTTAAAATAGAGATAATTATATTAATTTAATATGCATATTAATTTATGTAATGTATGTATAGAGGAATGACTCCACCATAGGGCCCTGGTGACCTTTCATGTTTCCACATAGTCCCTTTAGGCACAGCTCAACCAAGGTTTGATCAGAATTTTGGCAGAACATTCTGTGATTCTCCCAGGAATATGGCAAGATAGGAGTCTTGTGAAAATTGTCACAAGTCCGTTTCTCTCCCTTCTCCCTTTCTTGTGGGAGGCTCCCTATCTTGCAGAAGGCTTCTATAAGGCAGTTTATTATCTATTTCTCTTGTTCTACTGAAGCATAGGACTTTCTGCTTGGCCCTGCCTACAAGGGTACAGCCTCAAGCTTCTTTGTAAATCTACAAAATTGTTTGACTCCTCTACAAAAAAGTGAGACACCACTTGAATCATCTGTTATCCAGCCTGTCTGATTCAGTGTCATCTTGAGTGTCCAAGGACATTTGAAGGTGGCACCATGCTGATTTTGCTTTTACTTTCTATGTAAGTCATAAAGTGAATCCATTTCTACTTGTCTCCTTACTGGTCAAATCAATGGAACCGTAACATAGAGTAAGGACTCACTAAATAAATGTTAGTTAGGCATTAGAGCAGTGGTTCTCAACCTTCCTAATGCCGCAACCCTTTAATACAGTTCCTCATGTTGTGGTGACCCCCAACCATAAAATTATTTTCATTGCTACCTCATAACTGTCATTTTGTTACTGTTATGAATCATAATGTAAATATCTGATATGCAGGATGTATTTTCATTGTTACAAATTGAACATAATTAAAGCATAGTGATTAATCACAAAAACAATATGTAATTATATATGTTTTCTGATGGTCTTAGGCGACCCTGTGAAAGGGTCGTTTGACCCCCAAAGGGGTCGCAGCCCACAGATTGAGAACCGCTGCATTAGAGTAATACTAATCGTATTATTATAATTATGTTACTGAACCTCAGATTTCTCCATATGTAAAATGGGGATTACATGGAAAGGAAAATATTTTTCAGCTCTTAAGTGCCATTTATATAAGTAAAATTGTAACATTTAAGTAATTCTTTTCTCAGGTCACTGTAGAAATTGTTTTTATCTTGGTTTTGATTTATGACATTACAAAATTATAATTTAAACTAGTGGCCATTGCATGAAATTTGTGCATGAGGGGGTGTCCCTCAGCCTGGCCTGTACCCTCTCCAATCTGGGAACCCTTGGGGGATGTCTGACTGCTGGTTTAGTCCGGATCCCTCTTGCAATCTGGGCCCGCGGGCTCCTAACCGCTCACTTGCCTGCCAGCCTGCTTGCCCTCAACTGCTCCCCGACCAGCCTGCTTGCCCCCAACTGCCTCCCTGCCAGCCTGCTCATCCCCCCTGCCCCCCACACTGTCCTGCTTGGCCCCAACTGGAAACCCCCCTGCTGGCCTGCTCACCCCCAACTGCTCTCCCTGCCCACCTCCTTGTCCCCAACTGGCCCCTCCGACAGCCTGCTCACCCCAAACTGCCCCCACCACTAGCCTGATCACCCCCAACTGCCCTTCCCTCCTGGCCTGATCACCCCTAGCCCCATTCCTTGGTCAATGGGGTGACCCTAGAAGCCAAGCCTTCCTGCCCATTCTCCCACCGGCTCCCTGGCTCTGGCCAGCGCCGCCATCTTTGTCACATCAATTTGCATATTCCCTCCTTATTGGCTGTGGGCACCGCCATCTTTGTCGCGAAGTCATGGTTAATTTGAATATTACTATTTTATTAGATAGGATATTAATTTCTATAACTTTTTTTATAGAAGATAATTACATTTTCCAGAGAGCCCCAAATCATGTGCCTTCTGACTATAGTCACCTTGAAAGCTTTTATAATAACTAATAGCCTTGTCTTCTGACATCAGGGATATATACATGCTCTGGTTTGTTGAAATTAGCTAAAGTTAAAGAAAATCAAATCTTTTATGAGATGATTGTTAATTTTAGCTCCAAAGTCCAAAGTCATCAACTGTGCCCTTGGACATATAAGTATTTATCCATTTTAGCCCCAAATCATGTGCCTTCTAACCTGTATAGTCCTGAGACTCATTCCCCATCTAAGGAAAGTATATTACAGTCTGCCAGGCAATGTATGGAGTTGAAATTTAAAAATTCTTTCAAGACACATGATCATTATGACAAAGCCAGCAGAGCCTTGGTTTTAAAGATGATATTATCTACTAGAAGACTGGCCAAAAAGAGAAATTACTTTTTTTTCCTCATTTGAGCAAAGAATCTGTAAATCTATTTCAAAGAATAAAATCAATTTTCTAATAGTCAGATTAAACAACATTTATTTACATTTTCAAAAGATTAATTTGTTTAACACAATTTTATATAAAGTGGAAACTGAACCTCCTGAGCAAGAAGGCAGAAAACTGTGATGACAATAGAGTAACAGGTAGCTGTTTCTCTGTAAACTGGTCTGTGTTTTCTGGGAAATGTGTTAATCAGTTGTTTCAACAATGTGTTATCTTTATCAAATGTATTTTGCTTAGAGATATATGTTTACATTTTTAAAGAATTTTTTTAAATAAAGTCCCTGGCAGCCTAAGAACAAAAAAGAAAACATTTTTATCACAATGAATTTGATGTTCTGCAAAGAATATATTTTGTCAGCAAGAAAATGAAATGTTACATTTTATATTGTATGCTTTTGTACCTCACAAGGCAAACAGTTTGGTTTTATCTATGAGATCAAGGTATTCTTCACAAAATTTTCAATTCACTAATTTATAAACTATTATTTTTATTGCTAAATGTTAGCATCAGTAATTAGCTCAAATTTAATATGAATGATGGAGCCAGATTATGGACTCAGATAGTAAAACACTTGGTATGAAATAAGAATCCTAGGTTTCTTAAATTGGTGTGATTATTTGACTTTTCTCCATTATTTGTTAATATAGGATCTGACATTAAGTTCTTTTTCTAATGTTAATACTATCCTTGAACTGTCCTAAGATCTCTTAAGACACAACTAGTGTATATATTTTTTGATTTGTCATTATGTGTTTGTATGAATACATTTTATTTTTAGTTAAGTATTTTCCTTTTATTTTTAAGAGGTTGATTTGTGATTTTCTTTTTCTTATGCCCTTGTCAGGTTTTAGTATTGTTTATGCTGCCCTGATTAAATTGTTCCCTCTTTTTTGATTCTCTGTAAAAGTAATATGTTACATATGTTCTTTAAATATCTGTAGATTATACCTATATAATATACCTGAATATGTGTGTGTGTGTGTGTGTGTGTGTGTGTGTGATGGAGAGAGAGAGAGAGAGAGAGAGAGAGAGAGAGAGAGAGAGAGAGAGTTGGCACATAATTTTAAGGACTAATCTGTTTTTCATGTTGCTTATAGGTGTATTTGGGTTTCTATTATTTCTTGTCAGTATTTATAAGTTATTTTTCAAGGAAACTGCTCATTTGTATAAGTTTTCACAGTTATAGACTTAGAATTAATCATAATATTGGATCATTTTTTAATAACTGCTTTATTTGTAGTTATGTGTCCTTTACATTTTCTTTTTTAAAAACATATATTTTATTGATTTTTTACAGAGAGGAAGGGCGCGTGATAGAGAGCTAGAAACATCGATGAGAGAGAAACATCAGTCAGCCGCCTCCTGCACACCCCCTACTGGGGATGTGCCTGCAACCAAGGTACATGCCCTTAACTGGAATCGAACCTGGGGCCCTTCAGTCCACAGGCCGACACTCTATCCACTGAGCCAAACTGGTTATGGCTGTCCTTTACATTTTCAATATCATTTTGTTCTCAATGACATATATTTGTCTATTTCACTAGTCTTTCCAAAGAAGTAGCTGTTGCCTTTGTTGATCCCATTTCATCATTTTTTTTTCTATTGCATTACTTATATCTTGGTCTTTGTTTCCTTTCATTCTCTTGGGTTGAATTGATTGATATTGTATAACTCATATGTTAGATCATTGGCTCATGAATTTGCAGCTTTTACTATCTCACATATTACTTAATGCCATGTTTTTTCTCTGGACATTTGCTTTGCTTCATTGCATTCCACAAGTTTTGAAATGTAACATTTTCATTTGATGTGCTGTACGTTCATTCAGATCTAAAGATTTTCCAGTTTCCATTATGAGTGCTTCTTTGACCCATGAAGTACTTAGAAATACATTTAAAAATTTCCTAACTTCTTGAGTCTTTTTTATTAATCTATTTTCCCTTGATTTATTTAGCTCAATTGCATTATGGCAAAACAATGTGATCTGTATAAGAATCCTTTGTACTTTATTGAGATTGCACAAACCCAAAGGCTTGGCCTCTGCTGCTGTCTCCTCTGCAAAGGTCAAGATGCAGTGTGGCAGGCAGGGCTCCTGAGGGTGGGGTGGGGTGTATCGTAGAGTGGAGGGGGTTGTTGTCTTTTCCTAAGCTGTGGTTTCTGTAAGGGGTCAGCTCCTCTCAGTAAAAATGGCCATTTGGATTTGGAGGGGTGATCAAATGCATGCCTCCCGGCTGCCTATTTTATTTATTTTTAATTTTTATTTATTTATTAATTAAATATACGTTTATTAATTTCAGAGAGGAATGGAGAGGGAGAGAGAGATAGAAACATCAATGATGACAGAGAATAATTGATCGGCTGCCTCCTGTATGCCCCCTACTGGGAATCAAGCCCACAATCCAGGCATTTGCCCTTGACCAGAATCGAACCCAGACCCTTCAGTCTAGAGACCTATGCTTTATCCACTAAGTCAAACCAGCTAGGGCACAGCCACCTCTTTTCCACATCTCCCACCAATACTTTCTACCCCAGCCTCTCTTTAGGCACTGTCAGTCAACATCTCTCAATCTCCACTGAAGCCTTGGGTGATTAGCTGCAAACAAAAATACTCTGGTCTGGAATTGCAGGGAAAGGTGGGTGGGTGGGAAGAGCTCAACCAAAGACCTTGTATGCATATATGCATAACCCATGGACACAGAAAATAGGGTGGTGAAGGCCTGGGGCAGGGGTTGAAGGTAGGCTAGAAGGGGTCAATGGGGGGGGGGCATATGCAATACTTTCAGCAATAAAGATTTTAAAAAATGAAAAAAAAACACAACAACTGTGGCTTTAATTCTGACTGGATCCTGATTCCCCAATGGCCAGAAGCCCTGCCACCTTTTAGGGCTTGATGTGATTTCACCAGTGGCCTCAGCTCTGGTACCACAGCCTGGGTTTGAGGCCTTGATCTTCTCAGGGAAATAACCCTCCTGTACCAGAGAGATTCCTTTTCACTCTTGGCCTGCCACCTATGAAAGCTGAGTTGGCGCCTCTCGTGACCTTACTCTTCTTACCAGTTCCAAGTGTTTTCTTTCCTTCCTTGATATACATCTCCTCAGCTGTACCTCAGTTGTTAATGCAGGTGAATGTTCCCCACTTCAGTTGTATTTCCAGTCTGGCCATGGGAGGAGGTGCATGCAAGGTCTGCCATTTTGGCTGCCATCTTCTCCCCTCATCATTATTTAATCTGATATTGCTGAAGATTTAGGTAATTCAGTACAAAAAATAGCAATCTATTATTTTCTGGATCTATTACTTTATGTTTTTAACTGATTACTGTAAGAATTGCCATATATATCCCTAACCTTTTGTAGTTTATTAGTCTTTACTATTGTACTACTTCACATAAAATATAAAAACTTCCTAATAATATTAATCTTTACTTCTCTTTCTTTTTATCTTTTGTACTACTTATCTATATAAATAAAAGCCAAGCGACCAGGACAGCAGAAAGACTGGAACCACCAGGCACTATGATGTGGACTGTGGCGACCAACCAGCCCGATGGGGGCCCTGATCGCCACCCCCAACCTCCCACAGCTCCTCCCCCC
>NW_006286224.1:478050-488604 GCF_000327345.1 Myotis davidii
CCCTGCCCCCGATCACTCCCACTCCCATCCCAGTAGGGGGTGGGGCTGGCCAGCTAACCTCCTGCGACCTCTCTCACTGGCCTGCCTGGCCCCTATTGGCCCTGATGGGGGCTGGCTGGAACCCACCCATATATGAATTTGTGCACCTGACCTCTTGTCATATATAATACATATATGAAACCCTCATGAGATAGTGCTATTTAAAAAAAATAATGAATTTAAGAAAAAAACAAGAGTATTTTGCATTTTTCCAGTGATTCAGTTTTTTCAGCTAATCTTTATTGTTGTCTTTATGATCTCCCCAAAGGGAAACAAACAATAAACTTCAAATATTGCTCCAGGAGAGAAATCTGAACTGGTTATAATAAATAATTATAAATATTATCTTGCTACCAAGCATAAACAGAACAAGTGAGCTGAACCACCCCAGACCTGCAACATTATAGGACTTCCTCATGGCCATTTAGTGCAAAATGTCTTGTGAGGTCTTCAACCTTACAGAACATAATCATCATCATAATTATAATTTATGAAATAAAACAAGTATTTTTACAGCATTAACTGTATTTATAGAGAAGACAGTTTATTCTTAAAGGTTTTGCTGGAAAAAAAGAACAATAATGCAATTTATACAGAACAGTTTCAGTATGAATATGGCAAATCTTAATTTTAAAAAAAGCTTCAGGTTATTTACATTCTAAAAGTGTACCAAGAAAAGACATCAAGCTTTTTTTAGAGGAATGTAAACATATTTAATCTTTTTTTCTATTCCCTCAGTCACTGAAGATAATAAATGCAAAATATATCCAATTAGAGCACAATGAGATTAAATCAAGAAACTTGCTATGGTACAGGATTAAATATATCAGTCCTGCTCACTTTTAATTTTCAAAAACATAATACATATTACCTGAAAGGAATATTAGCAGTAGAACTTGGCACATTGCATATTTATGAGTATATTATATTGATAAGATTCTATATTTGTAGTTCAATACTGAAACATCCTAATAATAACTAGCAATGTTTGAATTAACATATGGAATGCTGCTGAGAACTTGAGACCACACCACGTTTCAAGAGTTTCTATTAACTTTAAGAACACAAAGGCCATTAGTTACTTAACAAGAAGCATTTCAGTAGAGTGAGTGGGCAGCAATCAGACTGGGTGGGTTGAGGAATGAACGGAAAGAAAAGACAACCACTATAAACAGATCCTGAAAAGTTGTCAATAAAGGAAAAGACACAGAGAAGGTACTACTAGCTAGAGAAATTAAGCCAATGAGGGAAGTTTTGCTTTCTTGATTTTGATTCTTTATTCTTAATACATTAGAGACTGGAATATGTTTCATTTTATATGGGAAAATAAACGTCTATCACAATTTATCTATTCATCATTTGATCAACATTTGGTTTTTCTCCTGGTTTTCTGATGAGTGTTAATAACATAAGTATATGCATACATGATTTTGTATGGGAATAGAGTAAGTAGAAATGCCAAAGCTTGCTCTTCTTATCGATATTCCACTCTAATTTTTGAAAAACAAATGCTCCTCAGATCGTTGCAAGCCTTTGGTTAATTTTCTAGAGTTATTTAGAGTTGTCTTTGTCAGTTTTATTTCCAGTGTACTTATTGCTTTTATGGAGAATTGATCTTGTTGAGATTCAGCCATTTTTTGTTGAATAACTGTCCTTTGAATTGCTGTAAGCCTTTTTATTAGTTTCCAGAATTCTGAAATTGTCGATTTTGGCTTTTTTTTTTTTTTTGGCCAGGTCTTTCATTGATTTTATGGAGGAGAGAATTTTTTTAAGTTATTAATCTACTATTTTTGCTGACAATTTAGCCTTTATTTCTTTAAACATGTTTTCTTCCCCTAATCTTTCTCCATCTATAAACACACATTTATTAAACTGTTAGATATTTCCGTATACATCTCTGAGGCACTGTTCACATTTTTACAGTTTGTTTTTTTCCACTCTGCATGGTTTAGCTTCAATAGTTTCTCTTTGTCATGCCTTCAGGTTGGGGTACTTATTTTGGTGGTGTCTTACCTGTCATTAAATCTGTGGGTCAAAATTGAATTTAGATTGTACTAAAGAATAAAAAGCTTTTATTTAAGCAAAAGGAGCTGCAGCCCAGAAGACACAAATTGAAGTATCAACCTAAATTGTACTCTTGAGAGAATAAAGAAGGGTGGGGTTTATATAGGCAAAACCCACAAAACATAATTATTTTATGTAAATTCAGGATTGCTGGTTAGGTTAACAAGGATTGGTTAATTCCAATGTGAAAACAAGTAAGGCAAAAACTTCAAGGAGGAGGTCAAGTCCATATGTGTTCATGTAGAAATTGTTTTTCCAGGATGTTTATTATTCAGGATTGACCTGACTTAAACACCAGATTTAGCAACTTAAATAGCAGCCCTGAGAACTGAGGCACAAGATGTACATTAGACCCACTTCCCTAATAGCCTCCTGACTCAGCAATGTTTATTACATGTTAATTTTTCTCTTAACAATTCCATGCTGTGATTTTTTTCATTTTAAATGTTATAGGTGGAGGCTCTAAAAATTCAGTTTTATTTATTTTAATACCTTCTAGTTCTTATTACGTTTGTGTCTTTCTTTAAGCACTCTTACATTGTTATAATAGCTACTTTAATTAATCTTTCTGCAGTTTTCTTCATCTATCTCATATTGGTCTGTTTCTATTTACTTATTCTTCTCCCAGTCGCAAGTATATCCTTCTGCTTCTTAGCATGTCTAGGAACTTTATTACTGTATACTAGACATTATAATTTTACATCATTGAGTTTCTGGATTTTGACATCTTCCTAAAAGAGTGTTGATGTGAATTTATATTTTGGCAGTGATAAGATTACTTGCAGACCTGCTTGATCCTTCAGAGGCTGATGTTTAGGCTTTCTCCCATCATATTTATAAATAAACTTCACTCCAGGACTTTTCTATACCTACTCCTAAAGCAAAAATCCTTCTGGGGTCTCTACTTAATGCTCTGGATTTTCAACATAGTTTCTCCATTCTGCCTGGTTGGAACTCAGAACTTGCCACATCCTGTGTAAACTTATCAGTCTCTAGGGCAGTGGTTCTCAACCTTCTGGCCCTTTAAATATAGTTCCTCATGTTGTGCCCAACCATAAAATTATTTTCGTTGCTACTTCATAACTGTAATGTTGCTACTGTTATGAATTGTGATGTAAATATCTGATATGCAGGACGGTCTTAGGCGACCCCTGTGAAAGGGTCGTTCGACCACCAAAGGGGTCGCGACCCACAGGTTGAGAACCGCTGCTCTAGGGTATGTTATTTTTCCTCTTTAAGTTTTATTTTATACATGCATAACTTAATGTTCCCCTGAAAATTCAAGGGATATCTATGCAGAAATCTGCAGTTCTTATTTTGTATATCTCCTGCTTCTCTAGTTAACTCTCTTCTAGATATTTCATCCTTCCCAAACTCTGAACTTTTCTTCCTTAAGCAAAGATCATCAAGACCACTATTCTTGCTTCATTCCTCCATCCCTGTTCTGTGGTCCAAACAAGCCTCCAGGCCTGTTCCTGTGGTGGTGGTGGTCTTAGTTCTCAGTTCATTTTCCTTATTTTTGGTATCACAGCCCTAAACTGATTGTTGACCACTGTCTGGAAACAATTGTGTCATATATTTTGTTCAGGTTTCTAGTTTCACACCAAGCGAGAAAGTCCAGTATCAGTTAATCTGTCACAACAAATAGAGAATAGAACCCTCTTTGTAATTCACTTGTCATTTCTTTCTGAATGCCCAAATGTATCTTTATTTTTGAGATTTAGTAACTTCTTCCAGATAGGTTCTCAGAATGTTCTGTACCATTTTTCTCCCCTGAGATACAATATATCCTTTTCATCTGCATATTAAGGTCTTTCTTAGGCTTTCTGTGTCTTGCTTCATTCTTCAGAAACACCAGTTCCGAGTAAGTTGGAAATCTTTTGTCTGGCTTTTAGGTATTACTTTTAATATTTTAAAATCTCTTTTGCTTCTATTTAGTGTAATTTATTCATGTATTGCCATTATGCCTCTTTATATTTTCAATGGTTTGTGTATAATTATGTTGTTTCTAATATGATCTTATATCTATATTCTTTAGATATTTTACCATTTATTTTCCGGGATAGACTAGCTTTTCATCTCCATCATCATAAAATATAAGTTTTGAACTTCTGCTTTCTTATTAGAATTCTATTTTCTTTATACACTTCATGTTATTTCTAGTTGTTTTTTTTTTTTTTTTGACACTGCAAAGAAATAATTATCTAACCTGACTTCTTATTCCTTGGATAATTTTTTCCTGTGACGTATCTTATTTTCTGGCCTGTTGTTTGTGTCTAATTCCCTCTCTTAATTAAAAATTTATATTTCTTTGGCTAGTTTAATGTTTATTTTTTTGAAATTATTAGTCATCTTTTAATGGGTCAACTATATTTTTGGGGTGTTGGTAGAGATAATGATGTGAGAATGCCAATATCTTTGATGTATTTCCTAGGCCAACTTTTCATCACCACAAATGTCTGTCCTTTTTCCCAATTAGCATGTTTGCTCTCAGTTAATGGCATTCAAGTGATTGGTGTTTCACAGCAAATCCTATAACCTGTGGACTCTCTGTTGCACTCTGTAGTGATGATTGTTTCCCTTCTGTCATTCATCCTATTTTACCACTGGCAAGCCCAGCTGAATATAAGTTTAGATCATAGATAAACTTTTTTTACCAGTATGGTTTCTTTAAGTCCACATGCCATGCAATTCTTCAATGACAATCTGAGTTTCTGTAGAGGTATTCTCTGTTTCTCTATTTGTCTGCCCATCTTTCTAAATCTAGTTATTCAAAAAAGATTACTGAATAGAACGCCAAGAAAAGCAATAATTATTTTGGAGGAACTCTGAGTCTTTCGAAAGGTTTAATGAGGTACCATAAGTCTGAATCTTTTCCCTTGTTTTGCTTTATATTTTATATTGTTGTATAGGCATCTTTCAAAATTTCTGGATTGAGATTGTGGTCATTTTCTCATGTGGTTTTGAGGACAAATCCATGCCCCCCCCCTATTCTTCTTCTCTCTTCTCTCTCTCTCTCTCTCTCTCACCCTTCTTCCCCTCCCACCCTCTCCCATCTCTGTGGTTTCTAATAGCCAAAAGTGTTTTCAAATTTTAGAAGAAGTTTTCTGCAAGATCTCAGGTCCAGTAGGGATCTGTGACTTCAGCCTGTACATTTCTTCCTTCTGTAATCATAATGTAAGTAATTGTGGCCAAGAGCCTGTGGCATGGTGATGACTTTCTTTTTTGGGGGATGTGGGGGAGAGGAGGGAGGTCCTGTTTCCTGTAGTTTTCCAATTTCCTTGGTGAGAAAACTGCCACCATGTCTGCCTTCAGTCTAACAACATGATGCCACTGAGTGTGGAAATGGGAAGAGATGTGAAATGTTTGTTCTTACATGCCTATGCAAGCTGGCTCCAGCATACCACTTTGAAGTTTTCCTGTATTGCTGTTGCTAATGCATAAACACAAGTTCTCTTACTAAGTTCCATGATATTTTACGGCTTTTAGGATGTGTTTTTGTTTGTTTGTTTGTTAATGAGCACTTTGGTAAAGCGAAATATTATGATAAAATTAAAACTTAAAATACTCTTCTTCATCTCTCCTTATCCTTTTAGCACACAGTAGAAATAATATTTTATAGTTTTATATTTTAAACCAAGTCTTCATATGTTTAGATTTTTGCATTAAGTACATAACATAATATTTTGGTCTTCAAAATAAACATTTTTTCCCAATGCATTTTAATCTTTCATTACTTTATATAATCATTTGAATGCTCTGTGGGGCATTTTAGGCATTTTTCAAAGAAAATGGCTAACTTAAACAAGGACACAAAACAAATACTGAAACAAAACAAATGGGAAATCATACCTTCAGTTTTTCTGCATTCAAGTCACAGTGGTAGTTATGTCAAAAACATTTGATGTAGAGAATTACAGAAAAGATTTCTCAGACAGTGAGGTTGACCCACTTATGGGTCTAAAATTTGGGGGCATTTTGAGAGACATTAAATGGCAAGGAAATTTATACATTATTGGACTCAATTGAGAAAGATTTAGATGACCAAGCTTATCACTAACTTCTCTGCTTTTCTTTTAACTTAGGATTGATCCATGAAGATGAATTTTGTATTTTTCCCATTCATAGTCATCAGCAATTTATTCCATTATTCATATGATGAAAAAGACATTCAGAGAGATTAAATAATTGGCTCTAGTATATACAGGCTTTTAGTGAATTGCAGAGCCAGGTTAAGTCTAGTTCCATCTAAGTCCCAAACATTTGTTTTTCTTTATTGCATTACACATTATGGGTTTATTTTCCTTTGTTTCTTATAATGTATTGAGTATGAAATTTTTACTCTAGGGATTTAAAATTATCACTATTCATACTCAGACTTGAGAATTTATCAAATAACAACTGTGTAATTAGTTTTTGGAGTTGTATCAATAAGACTGTTCCAATTTTTTTTATTTGTAAAGTGTTTATAGTTACATACAATTAAAAGACAATATTTTACATTGAGAGCAGACAAATTCATAGAAACATAAAGTAGATTAGAGGTTATCAAGGGTTTTATGGTTGGAGAAATTTGGAGTGATTGCTTAGTAATTAGAGTTTTTGTCTGAGGTTATGAAAAATTTTGAAAATGAATAGTGATAGTTGAATAACATTTTTATGTAATTAATGCCAATGAACTGTATGGTTAAAATGGCTAAATTGGCAAATTTTATGTTATGTATATTTTACAACTAAAAGAACTATTAAAGACAAACACAAGGCCTCAAAAAAATTCACATGGTCATTAAGGTGCCTGCATTTCTAGAGAGTATTCTTTGGAAATGCTCCCTCACTTTCTCACACTCTCTTCCTCACTGCCATAACTGCCAGCTGCTATCTCGCTTCCTCCCATTTTTCTAAGTATTTGTCTTATGAATTTGATGAGATAAAATGTTTTGTCTGACTATATTGAAAAATATTTAAAGGAGAAATTCTTTCACAGATTCATTTCTTTTTAACAATTCCCTGGATTCTGTAAGAAAGATGTACTATCTTGTAATTATTAACAGTTTACCATAATATTAATGGGATCAAATTAATTCACTCTCAGATTCTGCCTGGCAATGGAAGAGGATAGGGTGCATTAAGATGTTAAAATTTACCCAGCATAGAAAAATTTTGAGCTCATCTTCCAAAGCCAATCAACAGGCATAGAGGGGAAGGCACTTACCTAAAGCCTTACAGTAAGTGAACAGCAGAGCCAGTCCTTGAACCCAGTAAACCTGGACCACAGTTTAGGTTCTCCCCAATATGTACTCACATATAAGTAAAGACATCACTAGAGCTGGTCCATTTAGTGATGATTTTAAGGGATTTAAGACTAGGTAAAGACCTGAAGATTAAATAGGATCAATAGCTTAAAATTAAACAGACATCCATAGCTTAAGCTCCAAGTTCCTTATAATATTCAATATTTTCTTTTCTTTTATATGTCTGTTACTAGGGCCCCAGTGCATGAATTTGTGCATGTTGAAAGGAACTGTGGGCAACGAGGCTGGGGTGGGGCACAGGGGCGGGTCTTGGCCCATCCTCCACACCCCTGCCCAGCCCCTCCCGCCTCAACCCCAGGCCCCATGTCTGCTTATAGCCCTGCTCCCAGCCCCACTTGCACCTGACAGCACGGAGCAATTGGGACCTGTGCCATCAGCGGGTGTGAACGGCGGCTGCTGCTTGATCACCCAACCCTCAGAAGCAGGGGAAGGTGGAGAAGACCTCAGGGGAGAGCAGGGCCTGCAGCTGCCGCTCACACTGTCTGATGGCACCGAGTGATCGGGACCAGTGACGGGCGCTAGCATTGGGTGCAAGTGGGACCACCACTGGCAGTGGGAACGAGTGGTGGCTCCGGCGCTGGCAGTGGTTGCAAACAGGGCTGGCGCCATCAGCGGGTGTGAGTGGGGCTGCTACCCCGATCGCCCCTCAGGAGCAGGGGGAGGTGGGGAAACCTTGAGGTGCGAATGGGGCCAAAAGACACCGCTCGTACCTGCTAATGCTGCCAAGTGATCAGGGCCGGCTTCGGCCACTGGCAGCAGGTGCTAGTGGGGCTGATGCCAGCAGCAGGTGCAAGCGCCAGGCAGGACTACGGCATGCGGGAGCAAAGATTTTTCAGTAACCACCAGAAGCTTGCCCTGATGACAGTGACAGGTGACCTGCCTTCGTCTAGCGCCCCCACTCACCTACTCCACCATCCCACCACAGCCAATGCTCACCATATTCCGCACATGCCCCCTGGTGGTCAGTGAATGTCATAGCAACTGGTTGTTCAGTTGTTCAGTTGTTCTGCCATTTGGTCTATTTGCATATTAGCCTTTATTATATAGGATTGGATTATCAAAATAATAAAAAATAATAACAGACATTCATACTTTATCATATATTAAATGAGTGTCATTATGAGTTTCAAGAGCTTTTTAAAAGTTCTATATGATAGATAACAGATTGCTCATGTTTTGAGTCTTTTAGGTTTACAAAGTGTTTTCATGTTCATTATCTCTGAATTATCTTGACAAGTGTGACATCACTTTAGATAACGTTTATTTCCTTTTACAGATGATGAACTTGAAATTCCATACATTTGTGATTTATATAAATCACTCAGCTTGGCAATGATAGATGCAGAATTCAAACCCTGGTTCTCAAATTTTAGTGAGTATCATAATTCCCTACGGGTCTTGTTAACGTAGTCTTCTGAGTTAGAGTTTCTGATTTATTAGATCAAGGTACCAGCCTAAAAAAATTTATTTCTAATAACTTCTAAAACAATACTGATATTGCTAGTGAAAGACCAAACCACAGGCATAGTCAGTCCTAGACCCAATCTATTTGTATTCTCATGTGGTCTCTCTTATAAAATGGGGGTTGTTTCAAAACAAGTGGTTTACCTAATCCCTTTACTTAGATTAATTAGCAAGTACCCTTTATATTCAGCAAGTTATTAAAGTAGTATATCATATTTTTGGTTTGCACACATAAATGATGTTCTCTTTAAAAAAATATTTTTTTATTGTTGATAGTATTACAGATATCTCCCATTACCCCCTAAACTCCCCTCCTCTAAGCTCCACCCCATTCCCAGGTCTTCAGTACCCTATTGCCCATGTTCATAGGCTATGCATATCCTATATAATAAGAGAGGAATATTCTAATTATTTGTTATGCCATAATGTCACAACCAATCTACAAGTGGTAGAGAGATACAGGAGGGCAAGGCAGCGAGCTATGAGCAGCAGAGCGCTACCATCGGCGATGGGCGGTTGGCCAGCTGAGGCAAGCGGCAGCAAGCTACTCATGCACAGATCTGTGCACAAGGCTACTAGTATGTATGTGAGTTCTTTGGTTTATCTGTTCTCATTCCCTCAACCCCACATCGGGATATGTCAGTCTGTTCCATGCCTCCATGCTTCAGTTCATATTTTGTTGGTCAATTCATTTCATTCTTTAGATTCCACAAATAAGTGAGATCATGTAATATTTGTCTTTCTTAAATTGGCTTATTTAACTTAGCATAATATTTTCTGGGTCCATCCATGCTGTCCCAAGGGTAAGAAATCCCTCTTTTTTTACAGCTACATAGTATGCCATGGTGTAAATGTCACACAGCTTTTTGTACTTTTGCTACGCTTCTCATTGGCTAATCAGTGCCCTATGAAAGTTAGCCTCCCTCAAAGATAGTGGCTAATTTGCATACTGCAGGCAGGCTGGCCAGTGCCAGAGGCCATCCGGGCCCCATGTGCTGCCCTGGGCAGCTGGGCTTAGGCTGGGCGATTGCGTCACCTAAGCCCCGCCCCAGCCAGGACGGGAGCCCCCCACCTAAGCCCCACACCACCTAAGCCCCGCACCCAGCCGGGACCCCCGTGTGCCACCTAAGCTCCACCCCAGCTGGGACTCCCATGTACCGCCTAAGCCCCATGCCGCCTAAGACCCGCCGCCAGCTGGGACCCATGGCGATCCACAAGCAGGAAAGTGCCGCCCACAGGCAGCACCTAGGAGGGCCTGCTCCTGGGTCACTGTGGCAATCCAAGAGCAGGAAAATGTGGCCTGCAGGCAGCACCCAGGAAGGCCTGATCCTTGGTCACCATGGCGATCCCAGAGCAGGAAAGTTCTGCACAGGCAGCACCCAGCAGGGCCTGCCCCCGGGTCTCCACGGCGATCTGGTGATCTGTGAGCAGGAAAGCGTGGCCTGCAGGCAGCACCCCACCCTGGCCACAGCTCAAGGGAGAGAACAACACGCAGTGGAGGCCAGGAGCCTGAGAGATCAACACAGAGGGGCGCCTGCTCCAAGCCTCCACGGTGGCGCGCGCGCGCGCACACACACACACACACACACACACACACATTCTATACTACCATTCAGCAGCTGAATAGAGAATTACAATTTGTGTCAAGTGCCATAACAGAGGTATATACAAAATG